>NC_057814.1:528145640-528459045 GCF_018294505.1 Triticum aestivum | reverse complement strand
GAGAGAGGCGCAGGGGCCGAGAGGTGAGCGGGGGTGAGTGGGAGAGAGGCCCGAGGAGGCGGGGGGGAGCTGGCGACCTTATCCTCCCCGTCACCGGCGAGGGGGTGCGGCGGGGACTGCCCCTGTTCCGACCCCGGTCGGGGGAACAGGGAAGGGGGGCGAGTGGGAGAGGTGGGCTGGGCCGGGGGTCGGCCCAGTTAGGCCAGGGGTGCTGAGGGGGGGCCTTCTCCTTTTTCTTTTTCTTTGTCTGTGTTCTTTCACATTTTCTTTTTATTTGTTTATTTTCTTTTCTGTTTTATTTCATTTAAAAGTATTTAGGTATTTTATAAAAATGTGTTTTCTCCACCATAATTACCCGTGTATTATTTGGCACCCACCGAACATTTTTGTTTAAATTTTTGAAAACTTTTATTTTCCACTTTAATTTTAATTGAAGTTTGAATTAGGAGTTTGAAAAGAAATGTGATTCCAAATGTGATCATGCCCTGTTTAGCAACATGATTAGCTTAATCACAGAGAGTTACTGTAGCATGATCCTCAGGGTGTTACACAACCTAAGTGTTCCGGAGCAGTAGCGAACTACCATGGCTCAGTGGAAGCTCTAGGAAACATTTCCCCATAAGCAAGGCTACCAAGAATAAACAACTAGGTGTCAGACCCCACACATCGCAATACACGTTATACGTACGCATAACATGCACGATATGTGTAGATACAACATGGCATCACATCATAACTCAACAACTCATATAGATAAATGCCCAGAAGAGTCGTCATAGCATTTATTACAAACAGGGGTCACATAACCCAACATACAGAGCATACAAGCAACGGAAGCATAACATGTCCGAGTACAGACAACTACAAATGAAAAATACTAAGAAGCATGACTATCTACAAGACCCTCCCAAGGGTACAAGATCGTAGCTGAGGTAACAAGCTAAACTTCGAAGTCCACGCGGAACTACTAGTGAGACTGATGTCTCTCTGCGAAAACATAAATTAAGAAAACATGAGTACAAATGTACCCAGCAAGACTTACATCAGAACTATCTACATATGCATCAGTATCAACAAAGGGGCTGTGGAGTTTAACTGCAGCAGTCCAGCTTTGACTCAGTGGCTATCATATACTACGACTGCTGGTAACTCTTTTGAGGTGGCGCACATGAGTCCACATATTCACCATATCAATACACCGCTATGGATCCATTCCCGTCTACCTACGAGAAGGCCATCCATAGCACTCATGCTTATCTTGCGCATTTTAGAGTATCCACTTCCAGTTATCTATGAACAATGTAGGCGTTCCAAGTAGTCCATATCCGCGGACGCGGCTATTCGAATAGATCCTATTACCCTGCAGGGGTGTACTTCTACACACATGCTCTCACCACTTATCGCTGTTTACACGACATGTACTCGGCAACCTTCAAGCGGAAGCCCAGCGAGGGTGTCGGCCACGACCTAACTAACCACACAAGTCTCTAGTCTAGGTTTATCGCCTATTTAGGTTCCATCCACAAGGAAATCCGGCTGTGGTTTCCACTACAGCCCCAAACGATGTGTACAGGGTTCCGAAACCCACCAAACGAGCGACGCTTGGTACACCCGGCCACGGTGCCTAGTCTATCCCAAGCCCACCTGTACCGGGTGCCACTTGGTAGACTACTAACACAACCTACAAACACAAGAAACTAGTTGCAACTCCTGGACAGAGATCGAGATGATTAATAAGCCGAGAGGGGTCGAGTTACCGGAACCCAATGTGCGGTAGTAACTGTCTTGGATCACAAACACGGAACTCAGTTCCAGAGAACGGTTTCAATGAGACAACCCACCATGTACTCCTACATGGCCTCTCATCGCTACCTTTACCAAATCGTGTTCACACACTTAGCTCTCAACAGTAGGACATGTTCATCACCATTCCAATCCATCTCAGATGAATCAGACCCGTCACAACTCTAAGCATAGCAGGCATAACAAGCAAAGCATAAATGAGTAGGCACATCATGGACCAAACAACTCCTACTCATGCTAGTGGGTTTCAACTATTTACTGTGGCATAGACAGGTCATGCAGAGGAAAGGGGTTCAGCTACCGCAACATGTAACAGTTGAATCATTGTTGTCCTAATGTAGTAAAAGAGAGCAAGAGTGAGAGAGTGGGATTGTATCGGAATGCTCAATGGGGGTTTGCTTGCCTGGCACTTCTGAAGATAGTAATAGCTCTTCATCAGTGTCAACAATCACAACGTCGGAACAACGTCCACTGAGAGGGAACAAACACCGACAAACAAGAGGGAACACAATCAATGCAATGCAACAATATGATGCATGATTGATACGTCCATTTTGCATCATGTTTTCTTACTGTTATTTAGAATGTTTTTATCTATAATAATGCTTTTTGGAGTAATTCTAATGTCTTTTCTCTCCTAATTTGCAAGGTACACACCAAGAGGGAGAATTCCGGCAGCTGGAAATCTGGACCTGAAAAAGCTACGTCAGGCCACCTATTCTGCACAACTCCAAATGAGCTGAAACTTCACGAAGATTTTTTATGGATTATTTAAGAAATATTGGAGCCAATAACTACCAGAGGGGGGCCACCAGGTGGGCACAACCCACCTGGGTGCGCCAGGCCCCCAGGCGAGCCTTGGTGGGTTGTGGCCTCCTCGGCCCACTTCCGGTGCCCATCTTCTGGTATATAAGTCATTTTGACCTAGAAAAATAAGGAGAAGGCTTTTGGGATGGAGCGCCGCCGTGTCAAGGCGGAACTTGGGCAGGAGAACTTTTGCCCTCCGGCGGAGCGATTATGCCGGGGGAACTTCCCTCCCGGAGGGGGAAATCATCTTCATCATCATCACCAACAACTCTCCCATCTTGGGGAGGGCAATCTCCATCAGCATCTTCACCAGCACCATCTCATCTCAAACCCTGCTAGTTCATCTCATGTATTCAATCTTGTTACCTGAACTATACATTGGTGCTATGGGTGACTAGTAGTGTTGATTACATCTTGTAGTTGATTACTATATGGTTTATTTGGTGGAAGATTATATGTTCAGATCCATGATGCTATTTAATACTCCTCTAATCATGAGCATGTTTATTATTTGTCAGTAGTTACTTTTGTTCTTGAGGTCACAGGAGAAATCATGTTGCAAGTAATCATGTGAACTTGATATGTGTTCGATATTTTGATAGTATGTATGTTGTGATTCCCTTAGTGGTGTCATGTGAACATCGACTACATGACACTTCACCATATTTGGGCCTAAGGGAATGCATTGTGGAGTAGTAAATATATGGTGGGTCGCGAGAGTGACAGAAACTTAAACCCCAGTTTATGCACTATTCCGTAAGGGACCGATTGGATCCTAGAGTTTAATGCTATGGTTAGAATTTATTCTTAATACTTTTCTCGTAGTTGCGGATGCTTGCGGGATGGTTAATCATAAGTAGGAGGTTTGTTCAAGTAAGAACAACACCTAAGCACCGGTCCACCCACATATCAAATTATCAAAGTAGCAAACACAAATCAAACCAACATGATGAAAGTGACTGGATGAAATTCCCGTGTACCCTCAAGAACGCTTTGCTTATCATAAGAGACTGGTTTGGCCTATCCTTTGCCTGAAAAGGATTGGGCTACCTTGCTGCATACTTATTGTTACTATCGTTACTTGCTCGTTACAAATTATCTTGCTATCAAACTACTCGCTACTTACAATTTCAGCACTTGCAGACATTACCTTATTGAAAACCACTTGTCATTTCCTTCTGCTCCTCGTTCGGTTCGACACACTTACTTATCGAAAAGAGCTACAATTGATCCCCTATACTTGTGGGTCATCAAGGCTATTTTCTGGCGCCGTTGCCGGGGAGTGAAGCGCCTTTGGTAAGTGGAATTTGGTAAGGAAACATTTATATAGTGTGCTGAAATTTATTGTCACTTGTTACTATGGAAAACAATCCTTTGATGGGTTTGTTCGGGGTATCTTCACCTCGTCCGGAACCACAATTAATTGCCGCTCAACCTAGTGCACCTACTGAAAATATTGAATATGAAATTCCTTCAGGTATGATAGAACAACTACTAGCTAATCCTTATGCAGGAGATGGAACCGAACATCCTGATATGCACTTGATATATGTAGAACAAATTTGTGGATTGTTCAAGCTTGCAGGTTAACCCAGAGATGAGATGATGAAAAAGGTTTTCCCTTTATCTTTGAAGGGAAAAGCATTGGCATGGTATAGGCTATGCGATGATATTGGATCATGGAATTGGAATCGTTTGAAATTGGAGTTCCACCAAAAAAATTATGATATGCATCTAGTTCATCGTGATCAGAATTATATATATAATTTTTGGCCTCGCGAAGGAGAAAGTATCACTCTAGCTTGGGGGAGGCTTAAGTCAATGTTATATTCATGCCCCAATCATGAGCTCTCAAGAGAAATTATTATTCCGAACTTTTATGCTCGGCTTTCTCGTAATGATCAAACCATGCTGGATACTTCGTGTGCTGGTTCTTTTATGAAGAAAACTATTGAATTCCGGTGGGATCTTTTGGAAAGAATTAAATGCAACTCAGAAGATTGGGAACTCGACGAAGGTAAAGAGTCAGGTATAAAGCTTAAGTATGATTGTGTTAAGTCTTTTATGGATACCGATGTTTTTCAAAAGTTTAGCACTAAATATGGACTTGACTCTGAGATAGTAGCCTCCTTCTGTGAATAATGTTGATCCAGTTGTTCCTACTACTTATATTGAGAAACCCCCTTTTCCTGTTAGGATAAAGGAACATGCTAAAGTTTCAACTGTGGTTAACAAAGGCTATGTTAGAACACCTAAACCAGATGAGAAAATTAGAGTAGAACCTAATGTTGCTATGGTTAAAGATCTCTTAGAAGAAGGTACAGATGGGCATGTTATTTACTTCTGTGCAGAAGCTGCTAGAATTGCTAAACCTGATAAAAGGGATAAACATAAACCAGTTGTTGGCATGCCTGTCATTTCAGTTAAAATAGGAGAGCACTGTTATCATGGTTTATGTGACATGCGTGCTAGTGTGAGTGCTATTCCTTACACTTTATATAAGGAAATTATGGAAGACATAGCACCTGCTGACATAGAAGACATAGATGTTACTATTGAACTTGCTAATAGAGACACCATATCACCAATTGGGATTGTTAGAGATGTTGAAGTCTTGTGTGGGAAAATAAAATACCCTATTGATTTCTTGTTCTTGGTTCCCCACAAGATGACTTATGTCCCATTATTTTTGGTAGACCTTTCTTGAACACTGTTAATGCTAAAATAGATTGCAAGAAGCAAATTGTTGGTGTTAGCTTTGGTGATGACTCTCATGAGTTTAATTTTACAAGCTTAGTAGAAATCATCATGAAAAAGAATTGCCTAGTAAGGATGAATTAATTGTTCTTGCTTCTATCGCTGTGCCACCTACTGATCCTTTAGAGCAATACTTGCTAGACAATGAAAATGATTTACATATGCATGAAAGAAATGAAATAGATAAGATTTTCTTTGAACAACGTCCTCTACTTAAACCCAATTTGCCTATTGAAACTCTTGGAGGTTCTCCTCCACCTAAAGGTGATCCTGTGTTTGAATTAAAACAATTGCCACACACTTTGAAATATGCTTATCTTGATGAAAAGAAAATATATCATGTTATTAGTGCTAACCTTTCAGAACATGAAGAAGAAAGATTATTGAAAGTTCTAAGGAAGCACTGAGCTGCTATTGGATATACTCTTGATGATTTAAAGGGCATTAGTCCCACTCTATGTCAGCACAAAATTAATATGGAACCTGATGCTAAACCAGTTGTTGATCACCAACGTCGGTTAAATCCGAAGACGAAAGAGGTGGTAAGAATGGAAATATTAAAACTTCTGGAAGCAGGTATAATCTATCCTATAGCTGATAGTAGATGGGTAAGTCCTGTTCATTGTGTCCCTAAGAAAGGAGGTATTACTGTTCTTCCTAATGATAAGAACGAACTTATTCCACAAAGAATTGTTACAGGCTATAGAATGGTAATTGATTTCAGAAAATTAAATAAAGCTACTAGAAAAGATCATTACCCTTTTCCTTTTATTGATCAAATGCTTGAAAGATTATCTAAGCACACACACTTTTGCTTCCTTGATGGATATTCTGGCTTTTCACAAATACCTGTTTCTCAACCTGATCAAGAAAAGACCACTTTTACTTGTCCTTTTGGAACCTATGCTTATAGATGTATGCCTTTTGGTTTATGTAATGCACCTGCTACCTTTCAAAGATGCATGATGGCTATATTCTCTTACTTTTGTGAAAAGATTGTTGAGGTTTTCATGGATGACTTTTCTGTTTATGGGAAGTCTTTTGATGATTGTTTAAGCAATCTTGATCGAGTTTTGCAGAGATGTGAACAAACAAATCTTGTCTTGAATTGGGAGAAGTGCCACTTTATGGTTAATGAATGCATTGTCTTGGGTCATAAAATTTCTGAAAGAGGTATTGAAGTGGATCAAGCTAAGGTTGATGCTATTGAGAAAATGCCATGTCCTAAGGACATAAAAGGTATTCGTAATTTCCTACGTCATGCTGGTTTCTATAGGAGATTTATCAAAGACTTTTCTAAAATTTCTAGGCCTCTTACTAATCTTTTGCAAAAGGATATTCCTTTTTTTGATGATGATTGTCTTGAAGCCTTTGAAACACTCAAGAAAGCTTTAATTTCTGCTTCTATAGTTCAACCACCTGATTGGAACTTACCTTTTGAAATTATATGTGATGCTAGTGATTATGCTATTGGCGCTGTTCTAGGACAAAGAGTTGATAAGAAATTTAATGTTATTCATTATGCTAGTAAAACTCTAGACAGTGCTCAAAGAAATTATGCTACTACTGAAAAAAGAATTCTTAGCAGTAGTGTTTGCTTGTGATAAATTTAGACCTTATATTGTTGATTCCAAAGTAACTGTTCACACAGACCATGCTGCTATTAAATAACTTATGTAAAAGAAAGATGCTAAACCTAGACTTATTCGTTGGGTTCTCTTGTTACAAGAATTTGATTTGCATATTATTGATAGAAAAGGAGCTGAGAACCCCGTAGCTGATAACTTGTCTAGGCTTGAAAATGTGCTTGATAACGCACTACCTATTGATGATAGTTTTCCTGATGAGTAGTTAGCTGCAATAAATGTTGATTACAGTACTCCTTGGTATGCTGATTATGCTAATTATATAGTTGCTAAATATTTGCCACCTAGCTTTACTTATCAACAAAAGAAAAAATTCTTCTATGATTTAAGACATTACTTTTGGGATGACCCACATCTTTATAAAGGAGTAGATGGTATTATTAGACATTGTGTACTTGAGCATGAACAGGGACAAATCTATGAAAATGTCACTCTGAAGCTTATGGAGGGCATCATGCTGGAGATAGAACCACTCACAAGGTATTGCAATCTGGATTTTATTGGCCCAACTCTTTTCAAGGATGCTCGTAAGTATGTCTCATCTTGTGACGAATGCCAAAAAATAGGTAATATTAGTAAGCGTCAAGAAATGCCTATGAATTATTCACTTGCTATTGAACCATTTTATGTTTGGGGATTTTATTACATGGGACCTTTTCCTTCCTCTAATGGGTATACACATATTTTGGTTGGTGTTGAATATGTTACTAAATGGGTAGAAGTTATTCAACCAGTAGTGTTGATCACAACACCTCTATTAAAAATGCTTAAGGAAGTTATTTTCCCAAGGTTTGGAGTCCCTAGATATTTAATGACTGATGGTGGTTCACACTTTATTCATGGTGCTTTCCGTAAGATGCTTCCTAAGTATGATGTTAACCATAGAATTGCATCACCTTATCATCCTCAGTCTAGTGGTCAAGTTGAACTTAGCAATAGAGAAATAAAATTAATTTTGCAAAAGACTGTTAATAGGACTAGGAAGAATTGGTCTAAGAAATTAGATGATGCACTTTGGGCTTATAGAACGGCATATAAAAATCCTATGGGTATGTCTCCTTATAAAATGGTTTATGGAAAAGCTTGCCATTTGCATCTTGAGTTAGAACATAAAGCATACTGGACAGTTAAAGAACTCAACTATGATTTCAAACTTGCTGGTGAAAAGAGGTTATTTGATATTAGCTCATTAGATGAGTGGAGAACCCAAGCATATGAAACTGCAAAATTATTCAAAGAAAAAGTTAAAAGATGGCATGACAAAAGAATCTAAAAGCGTGAGTTTGAAGTCGGAGAATATGTTCTTTTGTACAACTCTCATTTCAGATTCTTTGCAGGAAAGCTCCTCTCGAAATGGGAAGGCCCATATGTCATCGAGGAGGTTTACCGGTCTGGAGCCATGAAAATAAATAATTCCGAAGGTACTAACCCGAAGGTTGTCAATGGGCAACGAATAAAGCATTATATCTCAGGTATGCCTATTAATGTTGAAAGCAATGTTATCCAAACTTTAACACCGGAAGAGCACATAAAAGAGTCCTTCTGGAACACTCCAGAATTGTCAAAATAAGGAGGTACGTGATACGGTAAGTAAACGGACTCTGAAAAATCCGCAAAAATATTTTTTATCAGTTTTGGAATATTTCAAAATTTTGGAAATAAAGAAACTTCCAGGAAGCGTCTCCTGGTGGGCACAAGACACCAAGGCGTGCCAGGCATGCCTGGCGCGCCCAGGTGGGTTGTGCCCACCTGGGACACCACCCATACTCCATTTTTCTTCCATGTACTTGTCCTCCAAGATAAAAAAAATCTATGTATACTTCCCGAACATGTTAACCATCATATCGCAGAGAAAATCCTCTGTTCTCTTTTCTTGCTGTTCCTGGTCAGATTCATCAAGCTAGGCATCATGTCTTCCTACTCCTCCAACCACACGGAAGAAGATGCTTGGCTGATGAAGATCGAGACGAAGAGGGAGGAGCCTATGGACGTCATCATGGGAGACAAGGGCAAGGAAGCTACCGTAGATCCATCCCCGGTGGCAACACAAGCGCTGTTGGTCGAGGAGGAGGAGGAAGATATCCTTAAACCCTATCTTACTCACCTTACTCCTGGTGAGATTGAAGATTTTCGTGTCATTGAAATAGTTCGCATATAAAATAAGTATCTCACTCGCGAAAATATTCTGCATCAAGAGCATATCACCTATCTCCGAAGCGTCATCCGTCGGTTGGAGAATCATTTGATCCTCAAGGATAGGATTGCTTCAACACCACCACCATCTTCTCACCACCAAAAGAGAACTGAGTATCGGGTATGGGCACTCCCCTTGGCTTTCGCCAAGCTTGGGGGAGGTGCCCCGGTATCGTATCATCCCACTATCTTTTTGCTTTTACTTATCTTAGTCCAGTCTTTTGCATTAGATGAAATAAAGTTTAGTTCGAGCCTTTCTTCTTTGAGAGTCTGCTTAGTGATCTATCATTGTAATCGTGTGCAAGTTATATAATGAAGTTAGTTTGAGATTTTAATTTCTTTACTTTCATGTTGCAAATAAAGAAAAGAAATAAGAAAGAAAGAAAAAGAGAAAGGAAATAAATAAAAGAAAGGTAATAAATCAATAAGATCATATACTAATCCTATGGTAGGTGATAGCACCACATAAGGAAAAGTATATGTAGGAAATTTTATTAGAGATTGACAAACATAGCATTAGTCAATGATGCAACTCATGAAAGAATTAATAAGGGATGGGAAGATTCACATATACTATCCTAGAAATCTTTTGTGATTGTGAGCCCTCATCAAAATATTATATGCCAAAATTGTTGATGTTGGAAAAGGAAGACAACGTAATGGTTTATGTTTGTTTATATTCACATAGAAGTCATATTGTCATAGATCCTAACATGTGGTGCTTGCCCCCTATCTTTGCTAGCCAAAAACTCTGCACTAAGTAGAGATACTACTTGTGCATCCAAAACCCTTAAACCCAAATCTTCTTCAAGTGTCCACCATACCTACCTAGGGATTGAGCAAGATTCCTCAAGTAAGTTGTCATCGGTGCAAAAAGCAAATAAAAATTGCTTCTAAAAGTGTGAGATTGTTTAGTGTAAGAGAAAATTCATTGCACGAACTTGGATGACAAAGAATAAAAGCGACAGACTGCATAATAAAGGTTGTCAACTTAAGGGGCAATGTAATGTGACGTTCTTTTGCTCTAATGGATTGAGCATACAAACAAATAAGCGCATGGAAACCTCTGCTTCCCTCTGCGAAGAGCCTATCTTTTACTTTTATGTATTTACTTTTATGCAAAGAGTCAAAGTTTGTTGGTTTCTAATAGTGTTTTTGCTTTATACTTCGATTGTGTGATGAACCATTACTTATTCATGGGAAGTGTATGATAAAAGTTCTATGATAGAAGCCCTATGTTTAATTTTTTTGTTGTTATAATAATCAACATGATGCTTCTATGTCTGTATTTTGTTTTTATCGACACCTCTCTCTTAAAGCATGTGGCAATGTTTTTCAATTTCGATTTTCGCTTGAGGAGAAGCGAGGTCTAAGCTTGGGGGAGTTGATACGTCCATTTTGCATCATGTTTTCTTACTGTTATTTATAATGTTTTTATCTATAATAATGCTTTTTGGAGTAATTCTAATGCCTTTTCTCTCATAATTTGCAGGGTACACACCAAGAGGGAGAATTCCGGCAGCTGGAAATCTGGACCTGAAAAAGCTACGTCAGCCACCTATTCTGCACAACTCCAAATGAGCTGAAACTTCACGGAGATTTTTTACGGATTATTTAAGAAATATTGGAGCCAATAACTACAAGAGGGGGGCCACCAAGTGGGCACAACCCGCCTTGGCGCGCCAGGCCCCCCAGGTGCGCCCTGGTTGGTTGTGGCCTCCTCGGCCCACTTCCGGTGTCCATCTTCTGGTATATAAGTCATTTTGACCTAGAAAAAATAAGGGGAAGGCTTTCGAGACGGAGCGCCGCCGTCTCGAGGCGGAACTTGGGCAGGAGAACTTTTGCCCTCTGGCGGAGCGATTCTGTCGGGGGAACTTCCCTCCCAGAGGGGGAAATCATCGTCATCATCATCACCAACAACTCTCCCATCTTGGGGAGGGCAATATCCATCAACACCTTCACCAGCACCATCTCATCTCAAACCCTAGTTCATCTCTTGTATTCAATCTTGTTACCGGAACTATAGATTGGTGCTAGGGGGTGACTAGTAGTGTTGATTACATCTTGTAGTTGATTACTATATGGTTTATTTGGTGGAAGATTATATGTTTAGATCCATGGTGCTATTTAATACTCCTCTGATGATGTGCATGTTTATCATTTGTGAGTAGTTACTTTTGTTCTTGAGGTCACAGGAGAAATCATGTTGCAAGTAATCATGTGAACTTGATATTTGTTCGATATTTTGATAGTACGTATGTTGTGATTCCCTTAGTGGTGTCATGTGTACGTCGACTACATGACACTTCAACATATTTGGGCCTAAGGGAATGCATTGTGGAGTAGTAAATAGATGGTGGGTTGTGAGAGTGACAGAAACTTAAACCCAAATTTGTACACTATTCCGTAAGGGACCGATTGGATCCTAGAGTTTAATGCTATGGTTAGAATTTATTCTTAATACTTTTCTCGTAGTTGTGTATGCTTGCGGAAGGGTTAATCATAAGTAGGAGGTTTGTTCAAGTAACAATAGCACCTAAGCACCGATCCACCCACATATCAAATTATCAAAGTAGCGAACACAAATAAAACCAACATGATGAAAGTGACTAGATGAAATTCCTGTGTGCCCTCAAGAACGCTTTTCTTATCAGAAGAGACTATTTTGGCATGTCCTTTACCTCAAAAGGATTGGGCTACCTTGCCGCATACTTATTGTTACTATCGTTACTTGCTCGTTACAAATTATCCTGCTATCAAACAACTCGCTACTTACAATTTCAGCACTTGCAGACATTACCTTATTGAAAACCACTTCTCAATTCCTTCTGCTCCTCGTTGGGTTCGACACTCTTACTTATCGAAAAGAGCTATAATTGATCCCCTATATTTGTGGGTCATCAATGACCATGACCTAGTAATATGCTATGACTTGAGCTAATGTAGCTAGCAACAATTTAGATGAAGTTGGTTTGAACCAAAGGTTCAAATTCAAACTCCACATAAGGCATTTCAAATGCCATTAATTCAAATTTTCATATACAATAGCTTTAGGTTTCTCAAACATGCATGAAAATGCCATAAACAGATTCTTTGGATTTCTCTGATAATATTTCATAGATAAATTGTTTCATTTCGAGTTATGGTTAAATTTCTATGGATTTTCAAATTTTAGGACATTTTTTGAATTAAATAAATCATTTTTAAATTATTTAAAGTCTCAGAAAATATTTACAGCGTCAGCATGACCTCATGCTGACGTCAGCAGGTCAACGGGGCTGCCTAGGTCAAACCTCACATGTGGGGTCCAAACGTCAGTGAAACAGTGGCTAATTAAGTTTAGAAAATAAACTAAACTAACTTAGTCGGGGGCTGGCCCCACCTGTCATTGATTCAGGGGAGGTCAAACCCCTAGTCAACAGGGCCTAACACGCTCGCGTTTAGCCGCCAGCGACGGCGGATGCGGCGGGGCGCTGCGGGAAAGGGCTGTGGTGCCCCGTTCGTTGCGTGGCTGGGCTCGTTCGAGAGCCCAGACCAGCGCACGTCGGGCGGTGGCGCCAGCCGGGCCTAAGGCGGCCGGAGGCAATGATGGGGAGCTCGGCCGCGGCGGCTGGAGCTCGGTTTCAGGCGCTGGCAGCGCTGCATCGCCAAGGCGAGCGAGAGCACGCTAGGGAGGGCGTGCGCGAAGCGGCGAGTGCGATGGACACGACAGGCGGACCATTTGGTCGCCAGAGTAGTGTCGGTGACGAGCGCAGGTGGCTGCGCGTGCGAGTGAGCGTGGTGCGGCGGATACGGCAAGGGGTAGAGAGAATAGAGAGGGGGAGGACGGTCAGTGGCTCACGGCGAGTCGGGTGAGGCGGATGGCGAGCTCGGGGGAGGTCCGGAGTGGTCGGGGCGGCGAGGTCGATCTCGGCGGCCGAACGGCGAGGAAGAGCTCGGTGGAGAAGGTGCGGCGTGTCCGGCACCGTGTGACGTGTCGAGGAGGTCGGAGACGGGGTGGCGGAGCTTGCTGACACGTCGAGGGATCGTGGGGGAGGCGGTGGCTACGCGTGCAACGGCGGCGGGTGAACGACGGTTG
Organism: Triticum aestivum; assembly: GCF_018294505.1. Lineage (NCBI taxonomy): Eukaryota > Viridiplantae > Streptophyta > Magnoliopsida > Poales > Poaceae > Triticum > Triticum aestivum. The sequence continues at coordinate 528,445,761 of NC_057814.1, read as the reverse complement.
CGGCCATGGCGTCCAGGGAGAGAGGGAGAGAGCAGGGGGAGAGTGAAGTGGCAGGGAGCTCGGGACGTCACTGAGGAGGCGTTTCGAGGCATCGCCGCGCTGTCCAGGCAACGCAGGCGAGCAGGGAGCTGCGTGGTGGCCTCAGCGTGCGTCGTGCCCGCCTTCACCTCTGCCTACTGGCAGAGGTTGAGGACGACTGGCACCGTGGGCCAGTGGGTCGCACTGTGCTGGGCCAGTTGGGGCACCATGTTAGTGGCTAGGTAAGTCTTCTGCCTTTTTGTTTTCTATTTTCTATTTTTCAAATTTGTTTTAATTTGGTTTTCAAACCAAATTACTTATAAAAATTCTGAAAATAGTTATGGGCACTAAATGAGTTATTCCAGAGGCCCTCAACTAATTCCAAAATTGTTGGGGCATTTAAAAATATTAATAGTATTTAAAGGCTCCAATTCAAATACAATATGAGTTAATTCAAAAATCCAGAATGGCCTAAGAATATTTGCATCATTTTTGGCAGAGGTTTTCACCTTTATCAAAAATCATAAACATTTTCAAAGGGCATTTTGGGTCCATTGAAGATTATTTTAGGTTGAACCTATTTGATTTGATCTGGTGCTAGGGTTTGAACAATCCCCATTTCAACTTTCAAATAAATTTAGACATGATGCATGGAAGCTTGCGCAACTATCTGCAATTAAATTCTAGGGCTGTGACACCGGACGTCGCCATCTCCTCATGCGCTGCCTCCTGCGGCTCCGCCTGCTCCAGCGCCACCTCCCCCGGTGGCGTCATCCTCACCTCCGTCCTCTAACGCGGCCGCTCCCAGCTCGCGGTTTCCCACGTCGCTCTCTTCACAGTCCGGCATCCACTGATGGCCCGGAGCCGGCGCACCACCTGCTACCTGACCAGGGAAGCGCTGCCCCGCGTCCGGGTGGTCAGGTCGGATGAAGAGCACTGCATGAGCCAAGAAAGGGGACCAAATACTAACCGGTGGTGGCGGGTTGGCGCGGCTGTATGGCTCCTTGCCGAAGCTCCACTCAGTCTCGCTGAGCTTGCTGTCGGAGAAGTAGTTGACATGGCAGACCACCTCCACAGTCGGGAGCTGCTTGGTCGACATTCGGCACGGGTCCTGGCGGCCGCTCATGTCGCAGATAAAGTGTGGCCGGGCTTGGAGGGGCGAAACCCGGCGGTGGACGAAGGCGGCCGACAAGTTCGCGGCTTGAGGCCCTCCGAGTCCGTCATCTCGTGAAGCCGGACAAGGACGTTGGTGATTACAGCCGGCAGCGGTTTTGGGTTGCTGCCCCCAGTTGTTCCGCGGCTCGCCAGGCGAGACAATTGCGAAGGCCGGCAGGTTGATGTACACACGAGTCGGGTGGAGGTTGGGGACGTAGAAGCATGACTTCTGCCACAACTTCGCCGACTCCAGCAAAGCGGTGGGAGGAAAGCACGTCCTGGAGCCGCTGCGCCGCACAGCAACGCAGGAGCCGCACTGGGCTGGCTCGCCCTTGGCTTGGGTGCCCAGCTTCAGGTAGAAGAACCGGCCCCACAGATTGAGCGTGGGCAGGACGTCAAGGTAGCCTTCACAGAAGGTCACAAAGCCAGAGAGAAGCACCACCGTGTTGGGACTAAGGTGATGAGGTTGGAGGCTGTACAAATCGAGGAAGGAGCGGAGGAAGCCACTCGCAGGGAGACCAAATCCGCTGAGGAAATGGCTCCGGAAGACGACAAACTTGCCGGCCTGCGGCATCGGCGAGATCTTCCTCTTGTCGGGGATCCGCGTCCCTACGACCGCCTCAATCGGAAGCCTCTGCGTCGCGCGGAGGAACTCGATGTGTCCATCGTGGACATTGCAGTTGTCCCACTCGCCTCGCGCCATGTCCTGCGGTGGCTTGGCGGCGGGGCGGCGAGCCTGGGCGGTGGCGATGCCGCGGCGGCACTTCGACAGCGCGTGGTGCAGCGGCGGCGTGGCGGCGGTGAGGAGACAAGAAGAAGAAGCAAGAAGCAAATAAGAAGAATAGAGTGGAGGGGGCACGCGTGCGTTTGGCCACCCCCTCCCCCTCTTTATACGGCAACGATGATGGGGCCAGGGCGACGCTTCATGGGGGCATGGGATTAACTACACCCACGTCCCGCATGACCCCGCAAATCCCGCGCCATTATGGCGGGTGATCATTTTGCCCCAGAAGGGCAACGGTTTGCCTCGGCCGCAGCAGATCCGCACACATGCCGAGGCTGTGTAGTGGTGGGCCCGGGCCTGCGGTGGCGTCCCATCGCGCGTGTGGCCTGGCAGGCCAGCCTGGCCTGCTGGCCACCCGTGGCATTTGAGCAATGGGCGGTAGGCACGCCACCCGGTGGCATACCACCCAGCTCCCGCCTCGAGGATTCAAATTCACCAAGCGGATGGCTTCGCCTCTGCCGGTCTCTGGCACGTGGCTTCCACCAGCCGGACATAGCGAGGGAATAGGATGTCTTAGAGGGGTAAACTGCTGAGGCACCTCATTTTCGATCTGTGGCGCCTCACCAGCTTCAGGGACTACTGTCGGGGGGATGGACCCCGGGTAGCCTCATCCGCACGTAATAAAGTTTCAAGACATCGGGGCTAGCAAAGCCCTTCATGCCTTCCGGACACGCGACCAGTTTCTTTGGCCAACTAGGGCCAAGCGGCCGTCTTCCAGTAGACGGTGCACTCTTAGAAGGCAGCTTTGGGGAGAGGCCGGCTCCCAGCAGACGGACCCTCCTCCCCTCGGAGTCTGCGTTCACCTGCTCCGACGAGACGGGGCATGGCTACAGAGCCACCTACTCCCCCGAATCCCGGAAGAGTGTGGCTACAATATGAGCTGACAAAGCGGCCACCAACCCGCCTGGCGCGGGACTGTAGCCATGCGACTCATGACACAGCCCTCGTCAGCAAGGGTCATGCAACCGCCAAGGGAAATCAGTACGGCCCATAGGCAGCGGGCCCTACCTGTCCGTGGGCTCCCAGAAGACGGCGCACCCCTAGAAGGCGGCTTCGGGGGCGGGCTGGCTTCCAGCAGCCGGCCCTTCCGTCCCCTCGCAGTCCACACTCACCCACTACGACAAGACAGAGCATGGCTACAGTGTGCGCTGACTAAGCGGCCACCAACCTGCCTAACGCGGTACTATAGCCATACGATTCCTGACGCGGCCTCCGTCATCAAGGACAGAGCTACAGCGAAAGGCAATCAGTGTGGCCCGCAGGCGGCGGGCCCTACCTGTCGGCCGGATTCTCGGCAGCCGGCGAGGAACCCAACGACCGTAGGCACTGACATCCGAGTCCTACACCCGGTCGTATTACCATTGTACCCCTAGGGGGTTGGCCTATAAAACCCCCCAAGGCTCACCCATGCAAAGGGTTTAGCCCTCATTCCTCACACACACACCATAGCTAGGAGAAGAGAGGTAGCTCTACCCATCTTCCTCCTCTAGCGACACAGCTCAAGGAGCAACTTTGTACAGTCTCGATCATAGTCATCATAGCAGGACTAGGGGTGTTATATCTCTGGAGAGCCCCGAAGCTGGGTATGTCTCATGTGCTACCCAGCTCGTGCTCACTCTTGCTTCCGGAACCCGACGACGTCCTCATGGCTCCACCCACAATAAGCCACCCCCTGGCATCTGACTTGAGATTGCCACGACAGGTACTATAAAGTCATATTTTCAGAGAAAAAAATCAGGGAGAAAGAATTATTGGGTTTCACAAGACGAAGCTGCCGCCACCTCATGTTCTTCATCGGGAGGCCAGATCTGGGGTAACTTTGGGGCTCCGAAGAGGGGGATCTTCGATCTTTGTCATCACCAACCCTTCTCCATCGCCAATTCCATGATGCTCCCTACCGGGAGTGAGTAATTCCTGCGTAGGCTCGTTGGTCGGTGAGGAGTTGGATGAGATTCATCATGTAATCGAGTTAGTTTTGTTAGGGCTTGATCCCTAGTATCCATTATGTTCTGAGATTGATGTTGCTATGACTTTGTCATGCTTAATGCTTGTCACTTTGGGCCCGGGTGCCATGATTTCAGATCTGAACCGTTTATGTTATCAACATTATATCTATGTTCTAGATCTGATCTTGCAAGTTATAGTCAGCTACTACGTGTTATGATCCAGCAAACCTAGAGTGACAGAAGCTGGGACACTTCCCAGTGATGATCGAAGTTTGAGGAGTTCATGTATTATCCGTGTGTTAATGCTTTGTTCCGGTTCTCTATTAAAAGGAGGCCTTAATATCCCTTAGTTTCCAATAGGACCCCGCTTCCACGGGAGGGTAGGACAAAAGATGTCATGCAAGTTCTTTCCATAAGCACGTATGACTATTTACGGAATACATGCCTAGGCCCCTTATGCAGAATATATGAAAGACATCATCACTAATAAAGGAAAGATACCGAAAGCTGAAACCTCCACCATGCTTGCTAATTATTCTTGTAAGGATGGAGTACCTAAAAAACATGGAGATCCAGGAATACCAACTATACCTTGCTCCATCAAAAGAAATTATGTTAAAACTACTTTGTGTGATTTGGGAGCTGGTGTTAGTGTCATGCATTTCTCTTTATACAAAATACTTGATTTGAATAAACAAACACCTACTGAAATATCTTTGCAAATGGCTGACAAATCAACTGGCATACCTATCGGTATTTGTGAGGATGTTCCCGTTGTTGTTGCAAATTTTACTATCTTAACTGACTTTGTTATACTTGAGATGCCCGAGGATGATAAGATGTCGATTATCCTTGGTAGACCCTTCTTGAATACTGCATGGGATGTTTTTATTGCAATAAAAGCAAGGTCACTTTTCATATCCATGGTAATGAACATACGGTGCACATTCTGAAGAAACAATTCCAAGTGAATGGTATTAATGTGTGACACCCTAGTTTTTGCTCTTTTCCTTTTCCTGGATTTCATTGCCTTTTTATTTGAATTTGGAGTTTTGAATCAAATCAGACACCCAAGTGACTCACCTCCCTCTCAAACACCTCATTTCTACATACATCCATTTTTATCCATTTCTCCGACAAGTATTTCTGGACGGGGGGAGTATCAAAATATGGCCAAGGGAATATTTTTCTTAAATGAAAAATATTCATTTTCCCTTTGAAATAGTACTTCAATCACTTATGCTCCAAAGCAACCCTCATTTTTCTTGCCCACTAAAATCTGAGAAAATTCCTGAATATTCTTTGGACCTTGTCACACCTCCATGTGCAAAAATATTTAATGGTTATGTGGAATATTTTTGCTACGGAAAATCTTTTCTGTTTTGGCCAGGAAATGCAGTTTGTGAAGGAAGTGCATTTTTCCTTGATCCAATGGAGCTGAAACTTTTAGGGCTTCATTACCCTCCTAAGAAACTCTTAAACTCCAAAACTTAGCCCTAAACTATTCCTAGATTCTTCTCTATTAAGCTCACAAGTTTCTATCCAGAAACTTGCTAGGATGCTACACTCCCACCCACTCGACCTGTGCTCAACTCAAGTGCTTGGATCGACCTAACCTTGCAAGGAATACATGCCAGACACAATGCGCACAGCCCAGGTCGCGTGATGCCAGAGTTCACGCGGTGACCGCATGTGTCCAAGCGCGCTGGCATGTGTTCGACGCGCTCTGGATGCCGCTGACGCCTCTGTTGCATCCGGGCTCGCTTCCCCGCTCGCCTCAGCATGCCGCACCACACCACCATCCTCGTCTGAACACCATTAACTCCACCCTGCCGCTCTCCGACGCCGTAGTAGCGAGTACAGGCATGACGTGGCCAAGCGCACAGTGCGCCTGTGCCCCTGTGCTCGTCGCCACCCAACCCATGTGCTCGTCTCCTCCCTCCCACAGTGGCCGAGTGAGCCATGACCTCTTCTCCCCCTCTCACTGACGCTCTTCGTTGCTGTGCCCTATCTCTAGAGAACTCCGGCAGAGCTCGAGACCCAACTCCCCTCCGCCTATAAATACAGCCCACCTGGCCTCTCTAAGCATCGCAACCCACTAAACCAACCACCACAACGCAGTAGATAAGCCACAGCCCGGCCGGGCAGGCCTCTGGCCGTCGTTCCCGACCCGAGCTCGCTGGAGATCCCCTCTGTTGCTTCCCACCTCTCCAGTGCCCCTCGAGCTCCATCTTCTTCTCCGGCGACTCCCTGGTGAACCACAGGTGCTCGCTGACCCCATTGGAGCCCCTGGAACCGCCCTTCCTTGCCGTCTTCCTCATCTCCAGTGAACTCCGTCCGCAGCCGCCGCTGGAGACGTCATTTCCGAGCTACTCCGGCCACCCCTCGCCAAGCTACGGGTATAGGCGGGTGCGCTAGAGCCTCCTCTACCCATCCCTTCGTCTCAAAATGGCCGCTGAGCCCTCCTCGCCGGAGAGAGCCCCGGTGAAGCGCCGCCGCCCTCTGTTTCTCTCCCCCTCCCATCAAAACCCGACAGGCGGGGCCCACTGTCAGCCACCCAGCCGCCCCCGAAGTGGTATAAGTGAAGGCGCCCCGCGGGTTTACGCCTTCGACGTCACCCCCTCTGGTTTTCTTTTTATTTAAATTTAATTCAAATTTTGACCAGAAACTTTGACCAGCCATAACTCCTAATCTATTAGTCCAAATGAATTGATTCTTTTTGCATTGTGTTTGTATTGAAATATTCTAGCAGCACACAAAATTTGGGCTTTTTCATTGCTGTTTAGAATTTTTGGTGAATTTCAGAAGGGTTTTTGATATTTTCTTTTGTTGTTTTTAAATATATTCAGAAGGAGAAGCTTGCCTAGAGGAGAACCAGGAGGAGTGTGACCCTCCTCTCTGCTAAGGCAAGCCACACAAATATTTGCATGGTGTCATTTCAATAACTATGATTTTCCAACTTGAATATGATTTATTTCATGCATTTAATCATTTAATAAATATTGCTTATGTTAGTTCATTTGTCATGCTTGAATTGTTTAGTTTGTTGTAGTGTTTGAGTGCATGGACTAGTGTGAGGCAGTAGAATTATTTTTGTTAGTATGGCTATGGTTTGGTTATGATCGGTATTATTTTCATATATGAGTCATTATTTTCACTATGCTAATGGCATACTAAAAATGATTGGATTGGAAATCAGTGAGTTGGAACTAGTGTCTTAAAAGTGATTAGTAGTGCAAGCAGAATGATTCTATGATGTTGATCCGTTCATTCTAGTGATATGTGGATATAGTGCATGTCAGATAGTTGCATGTTCATGGCATACTATGACTCGAGTTCTTTTATTTCAAGTTAAACCTGGTGATAATTCAACTTGAACATAATTGTTGATCGAGTCATGGTGCCACCAAATCGAGCTTCCCAGTGCAACCACATTTGCCTTTATGGGAAGGCTCTTATTCGGTCCGTTGTCATGCCTCTGGTCGATGCCTCCAACGAGGGAAGATTATGGGCGTGCGTTACCCTGGCCCAGTAAGTAGACATAACCTTGTGTGCCCATTGTTTTTGTTTTGGTACCGGATCCCCGTTTGGGATCATTTATGTTTGGCCACAATAGTGGCGTTGGATGTCATGGGTTGACATCGGGGCCACCCATGGCTTATCCCAAAGGGTAGTTGGTCGGAGTGGCCGAGAGAGTGTCATGGCAATGGGTTGGTTCTGTCGGAATGTCGTTGGTCCACCCGGGGAGTTCGAGGCCATGGATTTCGTGGTGTGGGTACAGTGTACTAACCTCTGCAAAGTGTTTATTAAATCTATCGATAGTCGCGTCCTCGGTTACGGACACAGCTCGTAAGTAGGTCACACCATGGATCAACATAATTAAGTTAATCTTGCACACTAAAATTATATGCTTGGCACTGGTTATGTGATGAGATTGTTGAGACCATGTAGATGGTCGTTGTTGTGGGAACCAAGGTGTTGGTTTCATTTGTGAACCGGGAGTGCTCACCGTATTTATGATATTGGTTACGAGGTGTTTGGTAAGAGAGTCTGAGGGAATCGGTGCACAAGCATGATTCACTTCATGAGTAGTCTGTTGTAGACTTGCATTTAACCTGCTTAATAATCATGTTATTGTTTGCCATTATGTTTTTACTTGTTATGAGCTTGCAAGTACATTCAATGTACTGACCTTGTGTGTCATTCCAGATTTTAGGAAAGTCATACCGGATCGGAGTGCTTCCCGTGTCTAGACCGTGTTCACATTGGTGTCCCTGTGCTATGGAGTTCCGCTTCGTCGTCGTTCCGCTGCCGCGTAGTTGTTGTGATCGAGGCCCCTTTCATGTTCATTAAATAATGTACATGTTGTTCAGCTGCACTGTGTGTGCCGCTTGGCCTCGCTACCTGATGTAATATCGGACCTATGTTTCCGCTAGCATAAATAAAGCGGTTGTTTTCTGTACCAAGTTGTTGTGTCTTGCCAGAAGACTAGATCTCTAGGCTGGCAATGCAAGGTAAACCGGTTGCTCTGAGTCGGGGTGCCACATAATGTTATTGAAAAATCTCTGACACTCACTATTGGAAGTTTTTAACTACCTCTACCTACTGCCAAAAAGAAATATGAAATGCTTGTTGTTGGGGACATGCATATCCCCATTGAGGTAACTTAGTGTTTTATGAAAGTTCTTCGGTTTCATGTTAATCGAAGGTGGTTGTTAATAAGACTTGATCAACCTTATTAATGGATCATTTTTAGAGGTATGAAGTGGATGAATTTAGTAAGCACAACCTTCTTCTCCCAATTTTTGTTTTATGTTTTTCTTAGTTAAATAAAATAAAATGCCATGTTTTGTCTGTTTTCTGATTTTTCCCGTGCAATAAAAAATGACCCAAAAATAAAAGTTCTCAGAATGCCCTGAAAAGTTTTAATACTATTTTTTATGAATATTTCTGAATTTTTAGTACAAATAACATGAGAGGGGGGTGCACCAGGTGGGCACAACCCACCTGGGCGCGCCCTGGTGGGTTGTGGTCCCCACGTGGGCCGCCTCACTTATCTCTTTAGTCCATGCCAAATCCTACCTCCAGAAAAAAAATCACCTTTGCTCTCTCTCTCTCTCTCTCTCTCTCTCTCGTGTTCTTGCTCTCAGACCCGTAGATTTCGATCTCTTTGCTCGAAGCTCCGTTTCTGGAACTGTTTTGGGGGATTGCTACTTGGTATGTGACTCCTCCATTGCTCCAATTAGTTTTTGTTTTAGTGGATTATATTTTCAATAAATAGCTACTCTTGGCGCTGCTGTAGATGAGCTTGCATGTTGAATTCTTAGAGTTCTAAGCAGTTTGAATGCCTAATATGGCCTCTATGCATCCCTATGAGTAATTGCTATCAATCTAGTGAAGTTTTGTTGACACAAAATTTGTGACCCAAAAATTTCAGAAATTTGTACGCAAATAAGATGAACTTCTTTGGAAGGAGTTCTTCAAGGAGGAGGTCCTCGGAGGCATCTTCTAGTAGTGGCTCAACTTGTCGGTCTTATGTTGAACCAAGTGCAGGTTCAATACAGGATGCCGCTATCAAATCATGCTTATGGCCGTGTGACTATTTCATGGTGAGTGCAGGTATTGAAGAAGAATTTGACCAATATGTTCACAACGCTAAGCTTGGTCCCTACATTGAAGATAAGTGCATCCAGCATCTTACCCTCACAGAAACTTTTACTAAAGAATTTAATTCCATCCTCGTGAGTCTAGAGTTTCATTTAAACTTTATGATCGTCCAATCACCATGCCTCTAGAAGCGTTCTATGTTGCATGTAAAATTCCATATTGGGGTTCGCTGGACGAGCCACCAAGATCTGAGTATGAGTCATTTTTGATTAATCTTTGCTACGATGAGGATAGAGGAGTGACCCAAGGTAGAATAAAAAGCATTCATTTCCCATCAATTGAATACTTTGCACTATTTAATGGCAAATGCAATGTAGGTAAACAAGACTGTAGTACACAATGTGCTCCTGACTTGAGCCTCATACGCATTGCTCTCACCGGTATTAAATGTTATAACCTTGGAGCGATTGTTGCACACATATTGCAACACAATGCTGGTAGTGGATATTTTTATGGGGGGTTTGTGCTTCACGTTTAGCAAAGGAGCTAGGTGTATCACCTTGGCCAAATGACCCCATCCTACCTACTCAGTACTTAGACTTTGAAGCCATGAAGCGCCATAAGTTCCTTAAGGGCAAAATCAATTATTATACTTATAACTTCCGGTTCAATAAACAATCCATTGTGCATACCTTTTTGCCTACGCCTGCTCTCTTTGATTTTCACAGCAAAGGAAGGTATTATGTTTTTTAGAGCGAGGCCCACGCGCACAACACGGAGGTCGTGGCTGCTCAGCAGGCTGAGGAGGCTACACCAAGAGCCTCCGTGAGCTAGCACTCTGACTATTATGCAGGCTGCGGATGGTGATTACCAAGCTAGGCCAAAAGCCTAAGCTTGGGGGTGTACATGTTTCCACCGAATATCCATGTTCACACATCTCATTCCAGTTGTCGGTGTTCACACTTTTTCATTGTATTATCCTTGTTAGATTTATTTTCTCGCTTTCTTCTTGTGTGTTTGAAAAAACTTTGAGAAAATCCCCAAAAAATGCTTCTTGCTTCTTTTCGTTTTTCTTTCTAGTTGAGTTGGTTGTAGAATTAAAAAGAAAACCCAAAAAGATTTCCCTGTTCTTCTTTTGCTTGTTGGGAGCTCTCCGTGTAAATAGTTTTTATTGTTTTTGTTTTTCTTTCTCTTTAGTTTGCTTTCTTCAAGAAAAACTAAAAACTCCAAAAATATTTCATCGTGTTTCTCTGAAATTCTTTTCTTTTTATTGAGTCATACCAAGGAGAAGACCACGATGAAAATGTTGAGTGGCTCTCATATGCATTGCTATTGATTTAACGAAAAGCCCATATTACCTTGTCTTCTCCTTTTGAATAAAATGTTTGCAGATTGTAGCTTATTCCGCAGCACTCTTGCACTTTTATTATTTCCATATCATTCGATTGTGCAAGTGAAAGGCAATAATGACGATATGTGATGAACTAGCTGTGGCAGAGAGAAACGGGTATGAAATCAACTTGTTCTGTTTTTGTAAATATGTTTAACCTAGTATCCATGATTCAACATATTATGATCAAAGATGTTTGCAATGACAATTAGAGATTATAGTTTCTCATGCCATGCTTAAGTAGCTAGGAGTGGATAATGATTTATCTTGGGTGTTAACATGCATTAAAATGATTGTGATGTAGTATGATGATATGGTATCCTCCTCTGAATGTTTAAAGTGGCTTGACTTGGCACATGTTCATGCATGTAGCTGAATCAAAACCAACATAGCCTCTATGATATTTATGTTCATGGTGTCCATATCCTACTCATGCTAGTATCCAATGTTTATTATGCATAATGCATGCTCATGACCGTTTTCGCTCTCTAGCTGGCCGCTTCTCAACCTATTTGCTACCCTTCGCCTGTACTAAGTGGGAATACTCCTGGTGCATCAAAAGCCTAAAACCCAAGTTATTCGATATGAGTCCACCATATCTACCTATATGTGGTATTACCATGTCGTTCCAAGTAAATTTGCATGTGCCACCTCTAAATACTTCAAATAAATATTTGTTTTTGTGTGTGTGGATTGTTCCTAGAGCGATAGGGGGTAGTCAGTTGATACGTCTCCAATGTATCTATAATTTTTTATTATTCCATGCTATTTTATTATAAATCTTGGATGTTTTATAATCATTTTATAGTCATTTTATATTATTTTTTGGTACGAACCTATTGACATAGTGTCAAGTGCCAGTTGCTGTTTTTTCATGTTTTTTACATCACAGGAAATCAATATCAAATGGAGTCCAAATGCCACAAAACTCCACAGAGAATTTTTATGGGCCTGAAGGAACACAACGGGCCCTGGTTGCACCTGGGGGAGTCCCGAGGAGGGGACAACCCACCAAGGCACGCCAGGAGGCCCAGGCGCGCCCTGGTGGGTTGTGCCCACCTCGGGTGCCCCCCGGACCGCCTCTTTGCTCTATAAATACCCCAATATTCCAGAAACCCTAGGGGAGTCGACAAATATTCATCGAGCTACCGCAGAGTCCAGAACCACCAGATCCAATCTAGACACCATCTCTGATGGGGTTCACCACCTCCATTGGTGCCTCTCCGATGATGCGTGAGTAGTTCTTTGTAGACCTTCGGGTCCGTAGTTAGTAGCTAGATGGCTTCCTCTCTCTCGCTGAATTCTCGATACAATGGTCTCTTGGAGATCCATATGATGTAACTCTTTTGTGGTGTGTTTGTTGGGATCTGATGAACTTTGAGTTTATGATCAGTCATATCTTTTTATATCCATGAAAGTTATTTGAGTTTCTTTGATATCTTATATGCATGATCTCTTATAGCCTCGTATTCCTTCTCCGATATTTGGGTTTTTTTAGCCAACTTGATCTATTTATCTTGCAATGGGAAGAGGTGCCAGGTAGTGGGTTCGATCTTACAGTGCTTGATCCCAGTGACAGAAAGGGAAACGACATGTATGTGCCGTTGCTACTAAGGATAAAAAGATGGGATCTATATCTACGCAATAGATAAACGGATCTTGTCTACATCATGTCATCGTTCATATTGCATTACTCCGTTTCTCCATGAACTTAATACACTAGATGCATGCTGGATAGCGGTCGATGTGTGGAGTAATAGTAGTAGATGCAGACAGGAGTCGGTCTACTAATCTTGGACGTGATGCCTATGTAATTATCATTGCCTGGATATTGTCATAATTATTTGAGGTTCTATCAATTTCCCAACAGTAATTTGTTTACCCACCGTTTGCTATCTTTCTCGAGAGAAGCCACTAGTGAAACCTACGGCCCCCGGGTCTTCTTCCTCATATATTTGCCTTGCGATCTACTTTTCCTTTGCATTTTTATTCAGATCTATTAAACCAAAAATACTTTTCTGCACTTTATTTTATTTGCGATCTATTATTTCAATTTATTAAATCTTTCTCTCATCATCACGCAATTTCTAGCATTGTTACACGAAAGGGATTGACAACCCCTTTAACACGTCGGGTTGCGAGTATTTGTTATTTGTGTGCAGGAGCTATTTACTTGTTTTGCTTGGTTCTCCTACTGGTTCGATAACCTTGGTTTCTTCACTGAGGGAAATACCTACTGTCGATGTGCTGCATCATCCCTTCCTCTTTGGCAAATACCGACGTAGTCCTAGTAGACATGAGCTTTCTGGCGCTATAGTCAGGGAGCAATCAAAAGGAATTTTTGGCGCCGTTGCCGGGGAGGATCTTCAACATATACCAGGTTCCTAATCATAAATCTCATCTCCTCACAATTTACATTATTTTCCATTTGTCTCTCGTTTTCCTCTCCCCCACTTCACAAAAATTTGTCGTTTTATTCGCCTCTCTTTTTCCGTTCGCCGTTTTCTTGCCTGATCTATTTTCGTGTGTTTTCTTTTTTGCGTAGCCATGATGCCTCAAAGAAAATATTATGATGTTCCTTACCCAAATATTTTGCTTGAAATTGAGAAAAGTACTAAGGAATATATGACTACACAATTTGAGCATAATAAATATTTCACTGAAGAACTTAAGGAGAAGTTTGCAATCTCCAATCTAAGTATGCTTTTGCTGAAAGTTTGCTAGGAAAAATATCCGATGCACAAGCTACCTTAGTAAATAAAATGACCGCTAAACCAATGTTGTTAGAAGATAAAAGTGATGAAGATCTTAAAATGATTGGTGTTTCTTCCATTGATTCTTTGTTTAGTAAAGTTAAGATTGATGAAAAAGGGACTGGAGAAGAGTCAACTTTAGGTAGAAAGCGTCCCAATATTTCGGAGGGTGAAAATCTTATTGAGAAAATTGATGAAAGTGGATTTGGAGAGGTCAAAACTTTAACTAGTGATGTGCCCACTCTTTTGGATTACAAAGACTTTAATTATGATATTTGCTCTTTGATTGATTGTATTCTTTGTTGCAATCCATGCTAAATTCACCCCATGCTTATGAACAAAACAAAGCTTTTACTAAACATATTGTTGATGCTATGATGAAAGCTTTGGAAGAAAAGTTGGAATTAGAGGTATCAATTCCTAGAAAATTGCATGATGAGTGGGAACCTACTATCAAATTCAAGATTAAAAATTATGAGTGTTTTGCTTTGTGTGACTTGGGTGCTAGTGTTTCTACAATTCCGAAATCTTTATGTGATGTGCTTGGTCTTACCGATCTTGAAGAATGTTCTTTGAACTTGCACTTGGTGGATTCTACTATTAAAAAGCCTATGGGAAGAATTAATGATGTTCTTATTCTTGCAAATAGGAATTATGTGCCCATAGATTTTATTGTTCTTGATATTGATTGCAATCCGTCTTGTCCAATTATTCTTGGTAGACCGTTTTTACGCACTATCGGTGCCGTGATTGATATGAAAGAAGGCAATATTAAGTTCCAATTTCCTTCGAGGAAAGGTGTGAAACACTTTCCTGGAACAAAAATCAGGTCACCTTATGAATCAATCATGAGGGTATCTTATGGATCTCGAACCAAAGATGACAAAACTTAGATCCTTGCTTTATGCCTAGCTAAGGGCGTAAAACTATAGCGCTTGTTGGGAGGCAACCCAATGAATAAAATTTATTTTTGCTTTTTGCTTTCTGTTCTTGTGTGTTTAAAAAATTATGCTACTGGTATGATTGTGTTTTTTTTTAATTAGTGTTTGTGCCAAGTAAAGCCTATAGGATCTTCTTGGGTGATAGTTGTTTAATCTTGCTGAAAAAGACAGAAACATTGTGCTCACGAAAACAATTGTTAAAAATCACCAGAACGTGATAAAATGCCAATTCTTTTTGCATAAGATTAATATACAAATTACCCAGGTAGTCATATTTTTGTAGAATTTTTGGAGTTACAGAAGTATTCTCGAAAGTCAGATTGCTACAGACTGTTCTGTTTTGACAGATCCTGTTTTCTTTGTGTTGTGTGCTTATTTTGATGGCTCAATGGTTTTATTTGATGAGTTTTTGCCATAGAAAAGTTGGAATACAGTAGATATAATACAAAAACAAAATATGAACTGGTTTGATACAGTAACTATAGTAGTGGTTTGCTTTCTTATACTAACGGATCTCACGAAGGTTTTGTTGACTTTTCTGTGACTGAAGTTTTCAAGTTTTGGGTTATCTTACGATGGATGAAAGAAGGATAGAAGAGCCTAAACTGGGGATGCCCCGGCATCCCAAGCTATTATCCAAGAATGAGCAACTAACTAAGCTTGGGGATGCCCCCGAGTGGCATCCCCTCTTTCTTCCAACAACTATCAGGATTTTACTCGAAGCTATATTTTTATTCGTCACATGGTATGTGTTTTGCTTGGAGCGTCTTGTATGATATGAGCCTTTGCTTGTTTTATTTTGTGTTTTAAGTCATCAATCCTTGCTGGACACACCTATTTGAGAGATCCAAAATTATGTTATGACTTGTTAGAATTGCTCTCTATGCTTCACTTAAATCTTTTATGAGCTAGGACTTGCTCTAGTGCTTCACTTATATATTTTTGAGCACGGTGTGCTTAGTATTTTTGAAGAAATGCTCTCTTGCTTCACTTAGATTTATTTGAGAGTTAGTAAAATTTTAAAGAAATTCTCTCTTGCTTCACTTAAATTATTTTGAGAGAAAGAAAATTTTTATGCTCATGATCTTCACTTATATTTGTTTGAGCTTATGAAAAGCAACACATGAAATTAGTCCCAAAGTGATAGATATCCAAGAAGGATAAGTAAAAAAATTCATGAAGATCATTGGACAAAATAAAGTTGATTCTTAGTAATAGTTTTGAGATATGATGATGTGATATGTGAGTTATGTTGATGAGTAATTATGCTTTAGTAAGAATATTGGTGTTAAGGTTTGTGATTCCCTATGCAAGTACGAAAGTCAATAGTCACGCAATGAAAACTATATCCTACTTGTGGTGCATTATTCGGTGTTAATTATGCTTAATGCTTGCTTATGAGATCATTCGTTTCTTGGTTGGTCGCTTCTCAATGTTTTGCTAGCCTTCATTTTGCACCAAGTATGATCTCTACTTGTGCATCCAAAATCCTTTAAACCAGTTTTGCCACATGAGTCCACTATATCTACCTATATGTGGTATTCTTTTGCCGTTCTAAGCAAATTTGTATGTGCCATCTCTAATTTTCAAAATCAACTTCTCTTTTGTGTGTTTGTTTTGCTCGCGGAACGGTAATGGGTGGCTAATATTTTCCATGCTGGATGTGTTATTCTCACGATGAGTGTTTATTCACTTGTCATTGCACGAGAGTAAGGCAAAGGTTTTAGGGATGCCCAGTCCCGAAATGCAAAAATGAATACTTTATGTTGTCAAATAATAAATTCCTTGGAAAGTGTTGGTATGGAAGGCACCCGTGGATACGACTAGCCATGGAAAGTGAAAGAATGGTGGAAAAAGGAATAAACTTTATTTTCTGTTTGGGAACCGCCTATGGCATATCTAGCATGGAAAGTGTTCGGAACTCTAAGTCGTTTTCGTTGGTGGGATGGATACACCTCCCAAAATGTTTTATCTCTAATTTTTGGCATTGAGCTCTGGCACCTCTACAAGTCCCTACTTCCCTCTGCGAAGGGCCTTTCTTTTACTTTATGCAATTTTTATTTTTGAGTCTCCATCTTCTCTTACAAAAGCACCAACTAAGAGGCAATATGATCATGCTTAAGTATTGTGTGTAGCTAATATTCGAGTGTGTTTCATGAATGGATCAATGTTTGAGCATGATGGGCTGGGATAACTTATTTTAGCATGATATTTTGAAAGACATGGTGCTTGAGTATCTAAATTATTATGTCAAAACTAGAATATTGCTTTGAATCACATAAAAGTCCAAATGTCCATGCTATAAAGAAAAGAATATGATATGACTTGATAAACGGCACTCCGCATCAAAAATTCTATTTTTATCACTTACCTACTCGAGGACGAGTAGGAGTTAAGCTTGGGGATGCTGATACGTCTCCAACGTATCTATAATTTTTTATTGTTCCATGCTATTTTATTATCAATCTGGATGTTTTATAATCATTTTATAGTCATTTATATCATTTTTTGGTACTAACCTATTGACATAGTGCCAAGTGTTAGTTGCTGTTTTTTCCATGTTTTTTACATCACAGGAAATCAATATCAAACGGAGTCCAAAAGCCACGAAACTCCACAGAGAATTTTTATGGGCCAGAAGGAACACAACGGGCCCTGGTTGCACCTGGGGGGAGTCCCGAGGAGGGGACAATCCACCAGGGCGCGCCAGGAGGCCCAGGCGTGCCTTGGTGGGTTGTGCCCACCTCGAGTGCCCCCCGGACCGCCTCTTTGCTCTATAAATACCCCAATATTCCAGAAACCCTAGGGGAGTCGATTAAATATTCATCCAGCCGCCGCAGAGTCCAGAACCACCAGATCCAATCTAGACACCATCTTGGATGGGGTTCACCAACTCCATTGGTGCCTCTCCGATGATGCGTGAGTAGTTCTTTGTAGACCTTCAGGTCCGTAGTTAGTAGCTAGATGGCTTCCTCTCACTCGCTGAATTCTCAATAAAATGGTCTCTTGGAGATCCATATGATGTAACTCTTTTGTAGTGTGTTTGTTGGGATCGGATGAACTTTGAGTTTATGATCAGTCATATCTTTTTATATCCATGAAAGTTATTTGAGTTTCTTTGATGTCTTATATGCATGATTTCTTATAGCCTTGTATTTCTTCTCCGATATTTGGTTTTGTTTGGACAACTTGATCTATTTATCTTGCAATGGGAAGAGGTGCCTGGTAGTGGGTTCGATCTTACGGTGCTCGACCCAGTGACAGAAAGGGAATGACACGTATGTATCGTTACTACTAAGGATAAAAAGATGGGATCTATATCTACGCAATAGATAAACGGATCTTTTCTACATCATGTCATCGTTCTTATTGCATTACTCCGTTTCTCCATGAACTTAATACACTAGATGCATGCTGGATAGCAGTCGATGTGTGGAGTAATAGTAGTAGATGCAGGCAGGAGTCGGTCTACTAATCTTGGACGTGATGCCTATGTAATGATCATTGCCTGGATATCGTCATAATTATTTGAGGTTCTATCAATTGCCCAACAGTAATTTGTTTACCCACCATTCGCTATCTTTCTCGAGATAAGCCACTAGTGAAACCTACGGCCCCCGGGTCTTCTTCCTCATATATTTCCTTGCGATCTACTTTTACTTTGCATTTTTATTCAGATCTATTAAACCAAAAATACAAAAATACTTTATTGCACTTTATTTTATTTGCGATCTATTATTTCAATCTATTAAATCTTTCTCTCGTCATCACGCAATTTCTGGCATCGTTGCCCGAAAGGGATTGACAACGCCTTTAACACGTCGGGTTGCGAGTATTTGTTATTTGTGTGCAGGAGATGTTTACGTTGTGTTGCTTGGTTCTCCTACTGGTTCGGTAACCTTGGTTCTTCACTAAGGGAAATACCTACCGTCAATGTGCTGCATCATCCCTTCCTCTTTGGGGAAATACCGACGTAGTCCTAGCAGACAAGAGCTTTCTGGCGCTATAGTCAGTGAGCAATCATCAGTATCTTCCATGCTAAGCGGGTTATTCTCATGATGAGTGTTTATTCACTCGTCCTTGCACGAGAGGGGCGGTAATAGGGATTCCCAGTCCCGAAGTCAAAATTACAAATATAAACAAAACTCCCCCAGGAATGATGTTGGTATGGACGGTACCCGTGGAGTGTGTTTTTTGGTGGAGGGGGAGTAAACCTTTACATTTATTGCTTGGGAACCGCCACTAATGTGTTTAGCATGGAAGATACTGATAACTTTCGGTCGTGACGTAAACAGGAAGGGTGCATTTCTCAAAGTTAAATTTATCTCTATTTTAAAAATCTGAGCTCTGGCACCGCTGCAAATCCCTGCTTCCCTCTGCGAAGGGACTATCTATTTAATTTTATGTTGAGTCATCACCTTCTCAAATAAGCGCCAGATCAGAGAGAACTATTTTCATCCTCATGCATTGTGTATAGTTAATGTTGGGTGCATCATGACTAGATCGTTTCTACCATGAATTACAATGTTTAGTCGCTGCTTGAACTTTGGAGGTGCTCTGCATTTATGTTTTGCGGTCACAGAAATGGCTAGCGAGATACCATTGTTGTCATATTATATCATGGTTGTTTTGACAAAGTGTTGTCATATGAGATATTTTATTATTGCTCGCTAGTTACTTATGCCATTGATATGAGTTAATATAATTTCTAAGAGTTATTGTTGACATGGTTAGTCATAATCTTTGCTGAAAACCTGGGTGCTACTTAAGCTTATTTATGTAAACAAGGGCAAAAGAGTTCGTGAAAGTTTTTATTTTTCACTTTCAGTTTATCAACTGAAATGCTTGAGGACAAGCAAAGGTTTAAGCTTGGGGGAGTTGATACGTCTCCGCCGTATCTACTTTTCCTACCGCTTTTGCTCTTGTTTTGGATTCTAATTTGCATGATTTTAATGAAACTAACTGAAAGAGCAATCATGCCCTTACATCATGTTTTGATGTTGATGAAAATATACATGTAGGGGACTAACAATGGTTGTCAAGTAAATCGCAGGTGTCCGTCCCGGGTTCATCAAAGTGTATGGATCAAGAGCATACAAAGTGATTTTACTCAAAGATGAAGTATCAAAATTGATTACATATTTGTTTTCTTGAGTATAGGATCCCGCACTATTAAGAGGGGATCGATAGGGTTAGTTAAAGGCTTGCTCTTGCCACAAACCTCCTTGCCATATATGCACATGCTCAATCTTCATGTTTTTGTCTCTGGGCTGACGGATGTTCGGGCTTCAAGCCGGATGTCCGGGCCTCACGCCGGATATCTGGCCTGCTCGCCAGATCCGTGCCTAGCTATCCAGAGAGCAACTTGTGCTGTGCTGCTTGCTGGATGTCCGGCCCTCTATGCCAGATGTCCGGGCTCCCAGTGCACCCCGGATTTCCAGGCTTCCCTGCCGGATGTCCGGCCTGTGCTATCCAGAGGCCGTTTTGATTTGTTAAACTTGCCAGATGTCCGGCCATGTGCCGGATGTCCAGGGCTTCTTGAAATGCCGGATTTCTGGCCCCTCTGCTTTCTGCTCTACTTCTTTCTTGTTACTCGAGTGGCTTGTCAGGCCGGATGTCCGGCCCCTTGCCCGGATGTCCGGCCTGCCCGTTCACTTACACTACAACGGCCATATTTGTGCTCACACTATATATAGCCCTTCTCCCCCACGGGAGAGGGTTGACCATTCACTTTGAACAAACCCTAGAACACATTTCACTCTCTCTCTCTCTCTCTCTCACTTCTCCACACCAAATCTTAGATCCCCAAGGGATTTGAGAGCATTTGAGAGAAGTTGTCCGATCAAGTGATAGATCCACGCCTTCCCCTTCTTTGCACCAAAGGAATTCGTGATTTGAGCAAGTCTTGAGCTTTTCCCCATCATTCTTGTTACTCTTGGAGGTTGGAGACTCCTAGGCGGTAGTAGTCTTTCGGAGAGGAATCGACCATTGTGATTACCCCCGGAAAAGTTTGTGAGGCTTTGGAGACCACCCCAAGGTCTACCACTAGTGGTTGAGAAACGCCTCCGTGGTGTTGTCTCAAAGGGAGCATAGGGTGAGCCTTCGTGGCGTTGGTGTGCCTTCGTGGTAACATCCACCTCTCTAACGGTGACGTAGGTTCCCTCCGAGGAAGTGAACATCGGCATACATCCTCGTCTCCCGGAGTTGCGATTATCCCTAACCCTAACTCTCTAATTGTGGTTACTTGTCTCTTATCACTTACTTATATCATATTGTGCTTGCTTACTTACATACTTGTGTTACTTGTTTATCTTGCTTAGCTCTTAGCATCACACTTGCAATTGTTAGGCTCACTTTCATATTCCGCATTATTGCCTAAAATTGATAAGTAATAATTAAAATTTGTAATTGTACCTATTCACCCCCCCCCCATCTAGGTCCATCTCAATCCTTTCAATTGGTATCAGAGCCTCGTGCTCTATTCTTGTGGCTTAACCGCCCTAGAGCAAGATGAACCCTGATGGGACCCCCCTTGTTGCAGATCCGAAGAATACGGGCGCGACTTCCACGGAAGCCATGTCCTTCACTTCAGAGGATCTGGAACGAGCTCTTGCTAAGTAAAAGGAGGAGCATGATGCCTCTCTTGAGGCCTTGGTCCAATTGAGGTTATCCACACTAACCACGATGCTTGCACCACTTTCTGGTGGTGCGGCCTCGAGGCCAGTTGTGCCTACTCCTTCACTTGGCCAACAACCTCCTAGCAATGAACACTCCAGTGTTCCTTGGCTTTATGCAAGACCTCAAGTAGAGAAACCCAAGTATAACCCTCAAGGCTAACCTCCTTTACTTGATGAAACTACCGATTTTGCTTTGTGGAGAGTTGCTATGCAGGACCATCTTCGATATGGAAATGATGAGATGTTGGAGATCTTGGAGTATGGCTACCAAGCTGTTGACCCGAAGAATCTTACCCCAAGAGAGGTATATGAAAAGAATCTCAATGACACAGCAACCATGTGCATAAGAAGAGGTATGACTGACAAGCAAAGGAGACCATACATACATATCACAAGTGCCTAAGAATTATGGGATAGCATTGTGAGAACCAAGACCGGTACCTCCACTCTCCGGCTTGCTCACTATGAAATTGCCAAGGGTCAATTGCAAAACTTTTGTATGGAGAAAGTTGAATCTCCCAAGCAACTTCTTGAGAGTCTCATGACTCTCACCGCCGACATCGAGTCATGTGAATGTGACAAGACCCAAGATGGATTAAACTTGACTAAGCGATTTCTCGTGGATAAGTTGCTTCACGCTCTTGCTCCGTATCATCATCAAATGGTGTGGGACATAAGACAACACAATGGATTCAAGGAAATGACTCCGGATGATATCATATCCACCTTCCAACTATTTGAAGAGTCAAAGGCAAATGCTACAAAACATCTTGCCATGCATGGTACCTCAACATCAAAGATCAATCTTGCATTGAAGGCCAAGCATGTATGTGAAGAAGAGCAAAGTGAAGAAGAAGATGATAATGATGATGAGGATGGTGATGAGGTTGACTCAGATGAGAGCCCATCATATGAAGACATTTCTCTCTTTGTCAAGAAGTTTAGCGCGGGAAAATTCAAGGGAAGATTCTAGAAAAAGAAAGTGAGAAAATGCTACAATTGTGAAGAAACCAACCACTTCTCCAACGAGTGCCCTTATGAGAAGAGAGAAGGTAAACCAAGGTTTCCCAAGACCTTTCCAAGAAGAAGTTGCCAAATCCTTTGAACTCCAAGCTCAAAAAGAGGGATGGGAAAGCAATGGTTGCACATGAAGAATCCGATTCGGATGATGTTAGTGGTGTTGCCGGAGTTGCTCAAGATTCTCAAAACACGTTGAGGCTAGTCAACAAGAGTGGTGATGTTGTCACATACAACTATATGAAGGACTACAAGGGCAACGCTCACAAGTGCCTAATGGCAAAGGCCGTGGTTGAAGATGGAGAGGACCAAAGCTCTCCTGACAAGGTCAAGGTAACCCCACGATCAAACCATCCTCTTTTCACTCCTCCTACTCCTAGTGCTGAGTATCTTGATGCGGAGGATAGTTATGAGGATGATGATATAGATGATCCTATGCTTGCTAAACTAAATAAGTTCATGTGCTCCCTCAAAGGAAAGAAGCTCACTATGTTTCGTATGCTTATGGAGATGGTGAGTAAGCACACCATCACCATTAAGGAACTCGAAACCCTCGTCACCGAGGAAAAGGAAAAATATGAAATCCTTGAGCAAAAAGTCCAATATGAGGAAGCACGAAATGATGAAATATGCTTGAAAATTGGTGCAAACATTGATGTTCATACTAAAGATCTTGCCACCTTGAAAAAGGCTACTGACTCTTGCGAAGAGTTGATGAATGATAAAATTAAGCTTGTGAAGTCTAATGCTTCTCTCTCTAAGGATTGTGAGCTCCTATCTGTGTCCCTCAAGACTAAGGAAGAAGAGCTCACCCTTCTTACAAAGAGTTTTGAGACGCTCAAGCTTACTTATCTTGAAACTCTAGCCAAGGCTTACTCTTCTCCTATTATCAATGTTGATGCTTGTACTACTAACTCTAGTAGTGATCTAGCATCTATTGTTGAGGATAATCGCTTTCTCAAGGCTCAAATTGAGAAAGGTCTCATGACATGTGCTCAAGGTCAAAAGAACCTTAATGAGGTATTGAGCCAACACAATGAGGTGTTTGCCAAAGAGGGACTCGGGTTTGACCCAAGCACAAGCAAGAAGAAGACGTCCTCTCAAAAGTGCACCACCCCTCTAAAAGAAACTTTTGTACGAGAAGGGCACAAGTAGAAAGGTAAGGTTGTTAGTGGGAAGGCCACATGGGGCATGCCCACTCTCAACAAGCTAAAAGAGTTCATGCCTCCATCCTATGTACTTCGTAAGACTAAGGATGGAGAAGTTTATGCAAAGTTTGTTGGTCCTCAAAATGCATTCCGGTTTTATGCTATTTGGGTCCCTAAGACCCTTATGAATAACTTGAGAGGTCCCATTGCAAAATGGGTGCCTCTAACCAAGTCATAATTGTGTGTAGGTTGCCTTCTCCGGTGGAGTAAAATGGGTGATTGATAGTGGATGTACCAATCATATGACCGGAGATAGCAAATTGCTCTACGATTTCATGGAAGCTATTCAACCATTTATGAGCATTATGTTTGGTGGAGGATCAAAAGGACAGGTACTCGGGTTGGGTAAGGGGGCTAGCACAAATGACATGTCTCTTGCAAATGTCATGCTTGTCCAATCCCTTAAATACCATTTGCTTTCTGTTCGCCAATTGGCTTCTGTTGGTTATGATACACTCTTTGGACTAACGGATGTGGAAGTCTTTAAGAGAGATACTCTTGAAGTGGCCTTTGTTGGAGAGTTGGATGGCAACCTTTACACGGTTGATTTCTCGAAAGAGAGCACATTCCATGCAACTTGTCTAATGGCCAAGGCCGACAAGGGGTGTCTATGGCATCGCCGGCTAGCCCGTGTCGGCATGAGAAATCTTCAAGATCTCTTAAAGGGTAATCACATCCTTGGACTAACCAATGTCTCTTTCAAGAAAGATCGTGTGTGTAGTGCATGCATAGCCGGGAAGCAACATCAATCAAAGCACCCACCCAAGAATATTGTGTCTACTTCAAGGCCTTTGGAGCTCCTTCATGTGGATCTTTTTGGGCCTCCTTCATGGGATAGTCTTGGTGGGAAAAAGTATGGGCTTGTCATTGTTGATGATTACTCAAGATATACATGGGTCTTCTTCCTCAAATCCAAGGACGAGACGAAGATCACCTTCATTGATTTTGCCAAGCAAGCACAACGCAAGTTTGACAAAGAAATCTTGGCAATAAGAAGTGATAATGGCTCTGAGTTCAAGAACTACACCTTGGAAGAGTTTCTTAGTGATGAAGGGATTGAGCATCAATATTCAGCTCCATACACTCCCCAACAAAATGGTGTAGCAGAAAGGAAGAACCGCACACTTGTGGAGATGGCAAGGTCCATGTTGGATGAATACAAGTCGTCACATAGTTTTTGGCCCGAGGCTGTCAACACCGCATGCCATGCATCAAACCGGCTCTTCCTCCACACTATATTGGAAAAGACTCCATAGGAGCTCCTAACTGGGAACAAGCCGAATGTCAAGTACTTTCGTGTATTTGGGTGCAAACGTTTCATCCTCAACAAAAGAGAACAGTTAGGAAAATTTCAATCCAAAACCATTGAGGGCATATTTGTTGGCTATGGATCAAACTCTCACGCCTATAGAGTCAACAACAAATCCAATGGATGTGTTGTAGAAACTTGTGACGTGGTGTTTGATGAATTTAATGGCTCCCATGGGGAGCAAGTTGATCTAAGTTATGTAGGTGAAGAAGATTTTTATCAAGATATCTTGACCATGGGTGTTGGTGCACTTCTTCCAATGGAACAAGAACCTCATGATGATGAAGAAGAAGATGGAAGCTTCACGCATCATCAAACTACTTCAACACCCTTACCACCACAAGCTCATATTGCTCAACCAATGCCCGTAGACCAAGTACAAGATGATGATCAAGTTCCTCTTCATGGTAATCATCAAGAACAAGATCATCCTCAAGGGCAAGAACAAGAAAGTGCAATCATTGACGATGAACCTCAACAAATGGAAGATGAAGAACAAGATCTTCCACCACACATTAATGATCCATATGTTGAGGACGTGGATGATGGACATGAAGTTGAACCTCGTGAAACTCTTACCTCCATCATGCCTCGAGTGGCCGGTCGTGTTGATATTGACAAAAATCTCACCGGCATATCGGAAGGTAGAGTCACTCGTAAACATTTGACAAACTTTTGTGCTCACTTCTCATTTGTGTCTAGTGTTGAGCCTCTCAAGGTACAAGATGCATTGATGGACAACGATTGGCTCGTTGCTATGCAAGAAGAGTTGAACAGTTTTGAACGCAACCAAGTGTGGTCATTAGTCAAGAGGCCAACTACCGAGCACAACGTCGTCATTGGAACAAAATGGATTTTCAAAAACAAGCAAGATGAGAATGGTGTAATCATCCGTAACAAGGCAAGGTTAGTGGCACAAGGGTACTCACAAGTTGAAGGTTTGGACTTTGGTGAGACCTTTGCCCCCGTTGCCCATCTTGAATCCATTCGCATCTTACTTGCTTATGCTGCTTTCAATGGTTTTACATTATATCAAATGGATGTGAAGAGTGCTCTCCTTAACGGTCCTCTATAAGAAGAAGTATATGTATCACAACCACCTGGGTTCGTTGATCCCGATCACAAAGACTATGTGCATAAACTTCATAAGGCTTTGTATGGCCTCAAACAAGCACCCCGTGCTTGGTATGATCATCTTAAGAAGTTTTTACTCGATGATGGTTTTGTGAGAGGGTGATCGATCCCACTATTTTTACTAAGAGGGACAAGGGTTGTTTATCTTATGCCAAATCTATGTAGATGATATCATTTTTTGTTCTCCTAACATTCATTTGTGCAAGAAGTTTGCGGCTTCCATGACCAAGAATTTTGAAATGTCACTCAATGCGGATTTGAAGTTCTTCCTCGGATTTCAAATTCAACAATTTCAAGAAGGAATTTTCTTGTCTCAAGAAAAATACCTCAAGGATATCCTAGATAAGTTTGGCATGTCTGATGCTAGTCCATGTAAGACACCCATGCCAACCAAAATGGTACTCACTGAAGACACAAATGGTATTCCTTTCGACCCATCTATTTACCGCTCTATGATTGGTTCATTGCTTTATCTTTGTGCATCTAGACCAGACATCATGTTTAGTGTATGCATGTGTGCTAGATTTCAAGCTTCCCCTAGGGAAAGTCATCATAAGGCGGTTAAGCATATTCTTAGATACCTTGTTCACACCCCAAAGTTGGGTCTATGGTACCCCAAGGATGCTAAGTTTAATCTCATTGGGTGCACGGATGCGGATTGGGCTGGAGACAAAGTGGATCGTAAGTCCACCTCCGGCGCATGTCAGTTTCTTGGACGCTCCTTGGTAAGTTGGTCCTCGAAGAAACAAAATTGTGTTGCCCTCTCTACCGCAGAAGCTGAATACATTGCAACCGCCAGTTGTGCAACTCAATTACTATGGATGAGGCAAACTTTGAAGGATTACGGTACCACCTATAGGCATGTGCCTCTTCTATGTGATAATCGAAGTGCCATCAATATTGCTGAGAACCCGAAAGATCATACCCGCACCAAGCACATTGATATTAGGTATCACTTCTTGAGAGATCATGTGGAGAAGGGTGATATTGGCATTGCTCATGTTGGCACAGATATGCAACTTGCAGATATTTTCACTAAGCCATTAGATGAGGCAAGGTTTTGTCAACTTAGGCATGAACTTGGTATCTTGGAGCTTGACAATATTATGTGAAATCTAGTCCCCATTCATGCATGAACTTAATGTCTTGTCTTGATGTAGGCATATATTTAGGGGGAGACATTCAATTCATGAGTATTCTCACCCTACATAATGCATAAATAGAAAAAACACTCTCAAAGTTATCATGGTTCTCGAAATATGGTGCTTTAACATGATGGAGTCGTGACTATGTGCCCAAAGTCTACATCTTTGCGGTAATATGTTCCATATGCTCAAACATGGTGACCTCGGTCACCGCTTGTAAATTTCTTATATGGACCTTTCTTTACTCAACATTGTTGGGTTGTTATTAGATCTTAGTATGGCCTTAGATTACTCAGGTTTTCACCCCTATAAATCTCTGAAAACTCCTTGGCGGAGTCTATATCAAATTATATTTGTTGGCCCCTTACCAATCTTCCCCCTTGACTGGTCTTTATGTCCAGTGGCCGGACATCCGGCTCCTCAGCCGGACATCCGGGCCCTGGGGCAAATTCTTCTGCTGCTCAAAACATCCATCAAACACTCCAGTGGCCGGACATCCGGGCCCTAAACCTGTTGCTCCCTGATTTCCACACGCCGGATATCCGGGCTTGTCCCTGGATGTCCGGCCCGTTGGCCCTGGTTTTTACTGCTCTCTAACCTTCGCACGCTGGATATCCGGGCCAGGACCCCGGATGTCCGGCCCGTCGCCCGTAGCCACACATAACAGGGGAGGGGCTCGGGATTTGGGGGCAGTTCCCCATTCTCTCCCGTTGCTCTCCCCATCTCTTCAAGCCGCCACGGCCCTCTCCTCCGTCCTTCGGCCCCGATCTCCTGCCCACGGTGTCTTCTCGTCCCGATCTATGTTTCCATCCAATCCTTTCATTGGGTGGTGGTGTGAATCACTCGGAAGGGACTGGTGTATTGTGGGATTCACCGCCGGAGTTCCTCATGGCGCGTACCAAGAACTGTGGCCCCGAGCTCCCCGAGCCTTCTTCCCGGGGTATGGATGCTATCTCTCTAGCATTCTTCTCTTGCTGTGACCAAATCATCTTAGGGCTTCATTATCTCTCATGTATATCTTGGAGTATATCTCTCTCTAGAGTTTTGGTGTCTCTTGCCTAAGCCTAAAAATCTCTCTATGTACTCGGCTAATCAACTTAATCATGGGAGTAAAAATTTTGATCTACCACTTGGACTTGTCCTATGGTCATGATCGAAAATTTGCATCCCACTGTTTAATTTGCTTTATCCTTGTTCATACTTTTTGGCTCCTTCTCATCGGGACCTATCATTATCCGTTTCAGTCGCTCGCCGGCAAGGCTCAACCGACTCTGATGAACATGCTCGGCGTAAGAAGAAGAAGACCACCACCAAGAAGAAGAAGCGGGAACCATCCACAAGTCTGTCGGCCTCGGAGCCGGATGATGAGGACTATGTTGGGGAGGAAGAGGATGACAGTGCGCCAAGACATTCCGTTGGGTAGTCCAAGCCTGGCACTAGGAGGGCATCGGTGCCTCAAGTCCATGGTACTGCTTTGCCCGTGGTCCATGGTCGTCGCATCTCAATGGAGCCTCCCGATAGCGGGGACCGCCTCACACATGACTTCACCATCGTGGGGGCTGGTTCATACCTTGAGTTCCGATGGGATACCAACCAATATGAGATGGTGGCTGATGCCGAGGATCCTCGGTTCTGTACTCGCATGCAGCAAGATCTTTACTCGATTTTCGTCCATGGTCATGGGCTTGCCCCTCATAAATACCTGGATCTTCAGTTCATGCGTGATCATCCTGCCATGTTCCCTGACAACACCGTCAAGATCATTGATGATATGACTCTTGGTCAAGCCATGACTTTCAAGTGTCATTGGAATGAAGCTGCCATCCTTCAGTTCTATGCCACCTACTTCTTTGGGCCAGACAACACTGTCGCATGGATGACTGATGACACTGTGCTAAGCATCACCTATGACCGCTTTGTTCAGACTTTGGGCTTCTCCGGCGTTGGCCATCACATTCACAGTCTGGATCCTCGCTATAGGCCTAAAGGGATTGATGCTTGCATGGCCCTTCTTAAGCCCATCCTCACTGATGAGGAACGTGCATATCCACCCAATGAGTCATCTATTTTCTGGTCTCCCTACTACATTCTCTATCAGTGTGTGCTTCGCACTCCCTATCCGAAGAAGGGAGATCGCTCAAGGGCTCGCAACTACTGTATTGATCTGATGGTACGTATGCATGATGCACCTACTGAGCCTCTTGACACCACTCACTATATTTGGCATGAGATTCGTCTCTCCAGCTTCATTCAGACGCGTTAATTCCCACATGCTCCATTCATTCAGGCCATCATTGATCACATTGCTCCGTTTGAGGTTGCTAAGACCGTTGGGCATTCCATTTGGAAGCCTCCCGTCCACATGCGCATGGCTGCTCCTGAACCGGCTGCTGCACCTCGACCACCTAGGAAGCCTACTGGTGGGTCTTAGCCCACTGCTTCCTCCATGCCCTCTTCCTCGTATGCTCCTCATGGACGTCTTGCCTCGTTCTTAGGCAAGGCTCAGTCTGCTATCATGAAGGCAATCACTTTCAGCTGTCAACAGAATCATGATGTTCAGAAGCGCCTCATCATCTCCAAGAATCAGCTCAAGCAGCGCCTCCATGACCGTGGGAGTCCCTTGAGTGATGATGATCCTATTCCCGCGGCTCCATCCACTTCCACCTTCGGATTCCCGTCTCATGAAGAGTACCCCGAGTTCTTTGTTGATGATGATGACATCCGCCAGGAGTGACCGCGTCCGTCTAGTTCTTCGCCCCTTTTTACTTGTTGCTGTCAAAGGGGGAGAAGTAGTATCTTAGTATGGTCATGCTATGTTGTGTTGGCTATTTGTGTTAGCTACTATTCAAACTTGTTATGTTGCTACCTATGGTACTTGATCGTGTGAGACTATGTTATTATGTTGCTACCTATGGTACTTGATCCGTTTGAGACTATGATATTATCTTGTGGCTATGAAATGTTTTTAGTCTATGTGTTATGGTGGTCTCATATGTGCATGTCTCTCACATTTACATCTCTTTGAGATACATATTCTACCATACAAAGATTGTGTTGTATATCCTAACATATTCATCTCATGCACGCAATGAGGGCCGGGGGAGCTAAAAGCAAATAGAAACATAAACATATTTTGTACTTTTGCCCTCATATTTGTCAATGCTAAGATTATTTATTGCATCTATGATACTATATGTATGATTGTCATCAACAAACAAAAAGGGGGAGATTGAAAGAGCAATCATGCCCTTACATCATGTTTTGATGTTGATGACAATATACATGTAGGGGACTAACAATGGTTGTCAAGTAAATCTCAGGTGTTCGTCCCCGGTTCATCAAAGTGTGTGGATCAAGAGCATACAAAGTGATTTTACTCAAGGATGAAGTATCAAAATTGATTACATATTTGTTTTCTTGAGTATAGGATCCCGCACTATTAAGAGGGGATCGATAGGGTTAGTTAAAGGCTTGCTCTTGCCACAAACCTCTTTGCCATATATGCACATGCTCCATCTTCATGTTTTTGTCTCTGGGCTGTCGGATGTCCGGGCTTCAAGCCGTATGTCCGGGCCTCACACCGGATATCCGGCCTGCTCGCCGGATATCCGGGTCTAGCTATCCAGAGACCAACTTGTGATGTGATGCTTGCCGGATGTTCGTCCCTCTATGCCGGATGTCCGGGCTCCCAGTGCACCCCGGATTTCCGGGCTTCCTTGCCGGACGTCCGGCCTGTGCTATCCAGAGGCCGTTTTGATTTGGTAAACTTGCCGGATGTCCGACCATGTGCAGGATGTCCGGGGCTTCCTGACATGCCGGATGTCCGGGCTTGGCCCCCGGATGTCCGGCCCCTCTGCTTTCTGCTTTGCTTCCGTCTTGTTCCTCGAGTGGCTTGCCAGGTCGGATGTCCGGCCTGCCCGTTCACTTACACTACAACGGGCATATTTGTGCTCACACTATATATAGCCCTTCTCCCCGACGGGAGAGGGTTGACCATTCACTTTGAACAAACCCTAGAACACATTTCACTCTCTCTCTCTCACTTCTCACACCAAATCTTAGATACCCAAGGGATTTGAGAGCATTTGAAGAAGTTGTCCGATCAAGTGATAGATCCACTCCTTC
The DNA here is from genome assembly GCF_018294505.1 of Triticum aestivum. Lineage (NCBI taxonomy): Eukaryota > Viridiplantae > Streptophyta > Magnoliopsida > Poales > Poaceae > Triticum > Triticum aestivum. The sequence goes on along the minus strand of NC_057814.1, from coordinate 528,414,552 downwards.
CCCTTCTTTGCACCAAAGGAATTCATGATTGAGCAAGTCTTGAGCTCTTCCCCATCGTTCTTGTTACTCTTGGTGGTTGGAGACTCCTAGGCGGTAGGAGTCTTTCGGAGAGGAATCGACCATTGTGATTACCCCCTGAAAAGTTTATGAGGGTTTGGAGACCACCCCATGGTCTACCACTAGTGGTTAAGAAATGCCTCCGTGGTGTTGTCTCAAAGGGAGCATAGGGTGAGCCTTCGTGGCGTTGGTGTGCCTTCGTGGTAACATCCACCTCTCTAACGGTGATGTAGCTTCCCTCCAAGGAAGTGAACATCGGCATACATCCTCGTCTCCCGGAGATGCGATTATCCCTAACCCTAACTCTCTACTTGTGGTTACTTGTCTCTTAGCACTTACTTATATCATATTGTGCTTGCTTACTTACATACTTGTGTTACTTGTTTATCTTGCTTAGCTCTTAGCATCACACTTGCAATTGTTAGGCTCACTTTCATATTCCGCATTATTACCTAAAATTGCTAAGTAATAATTAAAATTTGTAATTGTACCTATTCACCCCCCCCTCTAGGTCCATCTTGATCCTTTCACTAACCCAAACCGACGTTGTTTTCAGCAGAACTACTATGGTGTTGTTTTTGTGCAGAAATAAAAGTTCTTGGAATGGAACAAAACTTTTTGGAGGATATTTATACAATAAAAGAAAAATACTGGAGCCAAGAACCATCGGAGGGGGGGCTGGGTGAGCACAACCCACCAGGGCATCCCCCTCCAGGCGCGCCCAGGTGGGTTGTGCCCACCTGGTGGCCCCGCAACCCTATCTCGGATGCTATAAAATCCTATTTTCAGAGAAAAATCAAGGAGAAAGAATTATCGTGTTTCACGAGACGAAGTCACCGCCGCTTCCTGTTCTTCATAGGGAGGCCAGATCTGGAGCCCGTTTGGGGCTCCGGAGAGGGAAATCTTCGGTCTTCATCATCACCAACCCTTCTCCATCGCCAATTCCATGATGCTCCCCACCGGGAGTGAGTAATTCCTTCGTAGGCTCGCTGGTCGGTGAGGAGTTGGATGAGATTCATCATGTAATCGAGTTAGTTTTGACAGGGCTTGATCCCTAGTATCCACTATGTTCTGCGATTGATGTTGTTATGACTTTGCCATGCTTAATGCTTGTCACTTCGGACCCGGGTGCCATGATTTCAGATCTGAACCATTTGTGTTTTCACCATTATATCTATGTTCTAGATCGGATCTTGCAAGTCATATTCACCTATTACGTGTTATGATCCTTAAACCCCCGTGTGACAGTAATTGGGATACTTTCTGGTGATGACCGTAGTTTGAGGAGTTCATGTATTCACTATGTGCTAATGCTTTGTTCAGGTTCTCTATTAAAAGGAGACCTTAATATCCCTTAGTTTACTTATGGACCCCGCTGCCACGGGAGGGTAGGACAAAACATGACATGCAAGTTCTTTCCATAAGCACGTATGACTATTTACGGAATACATGCCTACATTATATTTATGAACTAGAGCTAGTTTTGCATCGCCCTAGGTTATGACTGTTATATGATGAATATCATCCAATGAATTCACCAATCCAATGCCTACAAATTTTCCATATATTGTTCTTGCTAAGTTACTACTGTTGTTGCTATTGTTACACTTGCTACAAAATCATTGCTATCACTATTACCGTTACTGCTACTGTTACCACTACTATCAAAACTATCATATTACTGTGCTACTGATCACCTTGCTGCAGATAATTAATCTCCAGGTGTGGTTGAATTGACAACTAAGCTGCTAATACCTACAAATATTCTTTGGCTCCCCTTATGTCGAATCTATAAATTTGGGTTGAATATTCTACCCTCGACAACTGTTTCGATCCCTTATACTTGTGGGTTATCAATGATGAAAGCCTATGACAGGGTGGAGTGGCAATATCTCCAAGCTATCATGTTGAATCTGGGATTTTCTGGAAGATGGGCAAGTATTGTTATGAATCTGGTAACAACAATAAAATTTTCAGTTTAGTTCAATGGAAAGAAGCTTCAGGAGTTTACACCTTCGAGAGGGATCAGACAAAGGGACCCGATATCTCCAGACTTGTTCTTGCTAGCAGTAGAGGGCCTATCATGCCTGTTAAAATCTAGAAATGAGTCATCCAACGTGAGTGGTCTACATGTGGCACCTCTAGCGCCGCCGGTTAATCACTTATTATTTGCTGATGACAGCCTATAGTTTTTGAAGGCAAATAGTATGAGTGCTACCGAGGTGAACTTGGTACTAAATTCATATTGTCAAGCATCGGGACAGAGGATCAATAACAGTAAGTCCTTAGTTTTCTTCAGTAAGGGTGTTCCTGTAAGCACACACATAGAGATCAAAACCCTTCTTCAAGTTCCCAATGAAACCCTAAACGAAAAATATTTAGGAATGTCGTATGATATTTGTAGCTCAAAAAATGGTACCTTCAAGTATCTTAAGGACCGTTTATGGAGTAAGGTGCAGGGTTAGATAGAGAATACCATGTCGTCGGAAGGAAAGGAGATCCTTGTAAAGGCAGTGGCACAAGCAGTCCCAGTTTTCTCTATGTCCTGCTTTAAATTACCTCGCGGTTTATGTGAACATCTTAATAAGCTTATCAGGAAATTTTGGTGGGGAAGCAAGGAGGGTAAGCGCAAACCACATTGGGTCTCCTGGAAGGAGATGACGCAACCGAAAGGTATGGGAGGTTTGGGTTTCAAAGATTTCGAGTTGTTTAATATGACAATGCTAGCCAAGCAGACCTGGCAATTATTACAGGCTCCGGACTCACTAAGTGCTCGCATCTTTAAGAGTATATATTATCCCAACATCTCCATCTTGGAAGCAACTCTAGGCAGATATCCCAGTAAGGTTTGGAGATCTATTATTGAAGGTCGGGACACACTGAAACTGGGCCTCATAAAACGGATCGGTAATGGATCTTCTACAAGAATCTGGGATGAAAACTCGATACCGCATGAGGAGATGATGAGACCATACAGATGCATTGCTCAAAACTCTCCAGAACTTGTTTCCGAACTGATTCAGGCTCCGATGGCACAACAGGATACACATAAAGTTGCTTTGGTTTTCATGCCCATGGATGCTCAAGTTATTCTAGGCATTCTTTTATGCACAAGGAATCTACAGGCTTTTGGAGTTCGCATTACAAGCGGAATGGCATTTTCTCGGTCAAATCTGCCTACAGAATGTTGGTGGCAATGAGGGCAAGAAGAGAGGCATGGCTCAATAATAGAGCGGGCACGTCTAGTTCTGCAGCAGAGGAGATCTCCTGGAATAAGTTATGGAAGACTCAAGTTCCAGGGAAGGTGAGAACGTTTTTATGGCGCCTATCATAACCGTCAATCCTGACGAACGACGTTCAAGCTCATAGACATATGACAGACTCTAGTGAGTGTGACATGTGCGGGTCGCCTGATTCATGGAGACACTCGTTGTTGGAGTGCACAATGTCGGGGTGTACCTGGTCTCTAGTTATGAAGATCTTGTGCAATCTCTGGTGGCTACAAACGAACCAAAAGCGAAGCAATGGCTTTTTTCGTTGATGGAGTTATTATCACATGAACAATTTGTCAAGTTGTCAGTCACGCTTTGTGTTGGAAATTTTCCCTAGAGGCAGTTATTATATTTCCATTATTCATAATTAAGATTTTATATTTCATGCTATAACTGCTATGATCCTGGAATATGCGATTCAGTGGAAAACTCATATGCACGTGTGAAATGATAAAATGTAAGCAATAGGTTCCTGGTCTCGCCTCTAAGACCGGCTCAAGTGTTGTTGGTGATCACTTTTTCCAGATCTTAGGATATCGTTAAGTGTAACGATATTCCTAGAACAATATTGAGGGTATGACATTAGAAGAACGATCATATTGAATCGACCCAATACTTGTCCGTTATACTATGTGGTCATATCGTCTGAAATCATCTGTTATAACACGGAGTGTTAGCATGTGTTTTAGTTCCTCAGACCATGAGAGTGTCTCGGTCACTTCCTACTGGACGGTGGGCTTTGGGGTTGCTCAAACTTCATCTGTAACAAGGTGATCGTAACGACAACTTTCAAGCTCACTAGAGAGTTTGACAAGTGACCAAATAGCTCGAGAGTGGGATTTTCTCCTCCGGTGATGGAGAGATATTCTTAGGGCCCTCTCAGTGTGACGGCATCCATCATCTTCTGTCCAAACACTGGTGAGTACGTCACGGGGATGCCGGAACACATCAACAAGAAAGAAGAACAAAGCCGGTAACGGGAGCAACGGTATAGTGAGCATGGTGATGGCTTTCTAGGATACTAATGCACACGGGTTTTTTTAAAGTATCGTGAAGCAAAGGGAACATCACATGATAACCAAAGGTCCACTCGAATATCATTCGTGTAATCATAGGGACCGATATGGATGTCTACGGTTCCGCTATAGGTCATTCAACGAAGAGGATTCGTTCATGTCTATGATTTACCAAACCTACGGGGTCACAAGCTTAAGGTAATCACGATCTACTGAGTGTTAGTAGGACGGGATGGATGAGAATATATTTGTGGAATTGTTTCATTAATATCCAGAATAGTTCCGAGAGGTTCCGGAAGCGTTTCGGGGTCACCGGAAGGGTTTTGGCGAATATCTGGTAATACCGGGTATTACCGATTAATATATATATATATATATATATGTGAAAAATGTTTTCAGGAATGTTAAACTATATAATATAATGCTCTAAAAATATTTAGAACACATATATATTTAATTTAATATCAATGGGCCTGAAAAGGCCCAGAGGTGGAAGGCAACTTGGGCCACAAGGGCCCAAGTGGGAAGGCGCCCCCCTTTCCTTGTGGGGGGGGGGGGGCGAATTGGACAAGGGGAGGAGTCCTACTCCTCCTCCCCTTGGTTGGACGCCCCAAGAGGGTTTCCCTCCTTGGTGGCAGCCCTCCTTCTCCCATGTAACCTATATATAGTGGAGGTTTGGTGCCCAATAGTTAACACAAGTTTTGGAGCCTCCTCTAGTTGATCTAGTGTACACTCTAGTTGGTCCTAGTTGACTAATTAGAGCGAGCCCTAGCCACCTCTAATCCTCATAATTAGAAGCTCTATGTGGTTCTAATCTCCTCCCTATGATTCTCCAGCGAGGATTAGCTCTGGACGGTGAAGCGCTGCCGGATCGTGAAGACCGTATGCTTGCAACCAAATAGGGAGGCCGTGCTTTCGGTCTTCCGTTCGAGGGATCGTTCCTGGTTGTTTCGCGGGATCATCATCGATGTTTGAGGGACTCCAAGTATGATCTACACTGACTCATCTACTTCCGGTGCACTCCCGGAGTCGGTAACGATCGTTGATCACAACCCGTTATGCATCTTCATATAGTTCCTGGGTGATCATTGGGCGAAAGATTTTTGTTTTCTACTATGTTTCCCAACAGTGGCATCATGATCAGTTCTATGAGTAGATGGAGGTTGCGAACTAGATCATGTGGATGTGAGAGTGATGTTCTTTCTATGCTTCCCTTGAGTGTTGCTTCGGTTTAGTTCATTGACGGCATGGTGTCGCTTTCTACAAGGTTCTCACAATCGCTCGGCTCTAGCTGTCGACTATCTCCTAACAGTTCCTTGGGTTTCCCCATAGTCAAGAATAGTGAACTGTCGCGTAGACAAGTGGGCGATGAAGATGGATGATCTTCTAGGGGGTCACGCGTATGAGACAAAGTTTAGTGTGGGGGAACGATATTTTTAATTAAGTCTCTTCTTCCACACACACCCCTAAAGTTAATCTAGCAACAAGGATTATCACTTTATGGTGTGCATGTAGGTAGCTAGGTTTATCTGGAAACCCTAGAATCCACGTAATTAAAAATTGCCAAACTGATTAGAGGATGTCTAACTTGGTTTTACAGGGTTTGCATATGGTGCGGTATAGCCTTCGTCATGATAATGAGTTTACATATGAGATGTCTATATGTTGTAATGTTAAGTGGCCTGCGCATCATGGCATGATGGCTGGAGCCACGAGATTGCCACCTTAATGTAAATATCATAGAGATAGGTTACTGGTGACGGTGGCAAGACGTACATAGAGGACTCCGGCGAGGAGAAGGTGTACCAAGGCGCGGGACGAGGAGCTATAATTTCGTGCCATGGCGGAATTTCAGATTTTGGTGCCACGACAACATTTTTTCAAACGGCCGCCACGGCAACATTTTCTGAGATTGCCTCCACGACAACATTTTTGAAATGGTTGCCACGGCAATAAAATATTGGCTGTCACGTTGCTTCAACTGGAGGTTGAAGACGATCATGGAGAACTCCCGACGCCCAGGGCAGTACCATCTCATGCTATTATGAATTGCCTGAGATGTTTATCCCTTTGTTATTTGCACCCTTTGATTGCGTAGTAATCAATTATTAAGGTGATCTCTCATCGTAAATATCGAGTTAGAAGGTGATCTTCCTAGTGTTGCAACCGTCTATAACACGTAGCATTTTGGAGTGCATTGATACGTCTCCAACGTATCTATAATTTTTGATTTTTTTCATGCTATTATATTATCATTCTTGGATGTTTTATAATCATTTTATAGTCATTTTGTATCATTTTTTGGGACTAACCTATTGACATAGTGCCAAGTGCCAGTTGCTGTTTATTGCATGTTTTTTACATCGCATGAAATCAATATCAAACGGAGTCCAAACACCGTGAAACTTTTTGGGGATTTTTTATGGACCAGAAGACCACCAATGGGCCAGAGCAGCACCTGGGGGTGCCCCAAGGGGGGCACAACCCACCAGGGCGCGCATGGGGGCCCAGGCGCGCCTAGGTGGGTTGTGCCCACCTTGGTGGCCTCCCGCACCCCTTCTTTGCTCTATAAATTCACAAATATTCCAAAACCCTTCGTGGTTACCCTAGATGAGAAGTTCCGCCGCTACAGGCCTCTGTAGCCACCGAAAACCAATCTAGACCCTTTCCGGCACCCTGCCGGAGGGGGGAATCATCTCCAGTGGCCATCTTCATCATCCTGTCGGCCACCACGATGAGGAGGGAGTAGTCCACCCTCGGGGCTGAGGGTTTGTACCAATAGCTATGTGTTTAACCTCTCTCTCTCTCTTGTGATCTTGAGATGTTATGATCTTGATATATCATGGGCTTTGTTAACATAGATGGATCATATGATGTTTCTCCCCTCTCTACTCTTATTGTGATGAATTGAATCTTTACCCTTTGAAGTTTTGTCTTGTCGGATTGAATGTTCAGATCTGAGAACACATGATGTATGTCTTGCGGTATGAATACTCGAGGTGAAAATGGGGTATCATATTGATTCACTTGATGTATGTTATGGCACTCAACTTGCGGATTCCTGAGGTGACATTGGGGTAATCTATGCATAGGGGTTGATGAACGTTTTTATTATCTTTTCTCCGATAGAAACTTTGGGGTCTCCTTGTAGTTCTTTGAGTGGACTGAATATTATGATCATGAAGTTGTTTGATGCATATCGTATAATTAACTCACGGATACTTGTGTCGTGGTGACATTGGAGTATCTAGGTGACATTAGAGTTGGTTGATGTGTGTCATATGGTGTTATTTTAGTACGAACTCTTGATTAGATCGATCGGAAAGAATAGCTTGTGTTATTTTAGTACGAACTCTAGGATAGATCGAACGGAAAGAATAGCTTTGAGGTGGTTTCGTACCCTACAAACAATTTCTATCTTTTGTTCTCCACTAATAGGAACTCGGGAGTGATTCTTTATTGCACTTTGAGGGATAATCATATGATCCAACTATGTTAGCATTGTTGAGAGATTGCACTAGTGAAAGTATGGACCCTAGGCCTTATTTTCAAGCATTGCAATACCATTTTTGTGCCTGTTTACTATTTGCTACCTTGCTGTTTTTATTTATTCAGATTATAAAAATATATTTCTACCATCCATATTACACTTTTATCACCATCAGCGAACTAGTGCACCTATACTTGCCATTGTATTAGGTGTGTTGGGGACACAAGAGATTTCTTGTATTTGGTTGCAGGGTCGTTTGAGAGAGACTATCTTCATCCTACGCCCCCCATGGATTGATAAACCTTAGGTCATCCACTTGAGGGAAAATTGCTACTATCCTACAAAACTCTGCGCTTGGAGGCCCAACACGTGTCTACAAGAATAAAGTTGCGTAGTAGACACAAGCTCTTTTCTGGCGCCATTGCCGGGGAGGTGAGTGCATGAAGGTATATCTTTAGATCTTGCAACTGAATCTTTTAGTTTCTTGTTTTATCACTAGTTCGGTTTATAAAAGAAAACTAAATAAAAAATGGAATTGAGGTTGCATCATATTATTGATCATGTTTATAATATCTTTCTTGAAAATGATGGATCAGAAAATTGTGCTCAACTGATAGAAGAAGAATTCATTAGAATGTTTGGTATAAATGATGAGCATGATTGCAACGTTGTTAGTATGAATTCTTTGAATATCCATGATGCCAATGATATGCAAGGACATAAGCTTGGGGATGCTATGTTTGATGAAGATGGTATTTTAGTCCCCCAAGATTTGATGTGCAAATTTGTTATAATGATTGCATGCCTCCTATTTATGATGATTATAATGATGAAAGTGGATTCGGAGAGGTCATGACTTTATTTAATGATGAATCCACCATTTTGGATGAGGCTTCAATTGACTATGAGAATAAGGTTGCTATCTATGATGATTATGGTGATGACATGTACGCTATATTGAATAATGATAACCATGAAACTTGTCATCATGATTTTAATTTTCAATCACATGATAGTTATTTTGTTGAGGTTGCTCCCACCATCATTGATGAGAATAAATTTGCTTACGTGGAGAGCAATAAAATTTCTCTGCTTGTGGGTCATGAAAAGAATGCTTTATGTGATGGTTATATTGTTGAATTTCTTCATGATGCTACTGAAAATTATTATGAGGGCGGAACTTATGCTTGTAGGAATAGCAATAATATCAAGTTTCCTCTCTATGTGTTGAAAACCTTGAAGTTGCACTTGTCTTGCCTTCCTATGCTAGTTGATTCTTGCTCCCAAAAGTTATTTGCTCACAAAATCCCTATGCATAGGAAGTGGGTTAGACTTAAATGTGCAAGTCATATGCTTCATGATGCTCTCTTCATGTTTCAATTCTTATCCTTTATGCGAGCATCATTGAACTCACCATGCCTAGCTAAAAGGCATTAAAGAAAAGCGCTTGTTAGGAGACAACCCAACACTTTTACCTACTGTTTTTGTGTGTTCACATGATTAAGCTACTGTAGTAATCATGTTTTATTGCTTTTGTTTCAATAAAATGCCAAGTAAAGCCTTTAGGATCATGTTGGGTGATAGTTGCTTTGATCTTGCTATAAACAAAAACTTCTGCGCTCACGAAAAAGCGGCTAGCGGCTGTGCCAGATGGTCCACGACACCGGCCTGCGGCATGGCACCGTGGATCATCTCCAGATGGTGTTGGCGACTAGCTGGTGGATGGTCGTTGGCGACGCCAGCTACGACTCTCAGTTGGACCAAATGATCGTTCGCACCACCGACAGGTTCACCGTCGTCAAGAAGCTCGCGGACGACATCGCCGTACTCCTCCAGCCCGCGCGCCTGGGCTCCTCATTGCCTGACACCCTAATCGGCCTCCATGGTCGGAACCTCTTTCAAGCACTGGTGGCCCTGCGACTGCCCGCCGACGCCACGAAGAATGTCCACCTGGAGGTCGCGCTCTCCGCGAGGCACCTCGCCCTGCAAGAATCTGTCGACCTACACATCCATGTGTATGAGCAAATCGTGTACATAGGTATCTACAAGGCCAGTGAGGACGCTATGATGTTGGCTTTCTTCAGCCGGCTAGAAGCCTTGGATGCCTTTGCTGAGAAGCACCTTGACCTCGCGACAAAATCCGCCGCTCCTTAGCCGCCGGTCAGTGACCTGCCGCACTGAGTTGAGGAGGAGAAGGTCGTACGTTGATGGATGCATCTTTCTTCTTGCCTCCTGTAACCACCACTGTGATTGCATCATCGTGGCCTTAATGATATTGCATTCTCGTTCCAGTCAATACACACATGTGCGATCCCTTTGCTTCATTATATGCATCACCGTAACTAGTACTCCATCCGTCAATTTATAAGTTGTGCTGCCAGTGTCTATCTCGTTACTTTTTAATAATTTTTGTTTCTTGAACACATGTTGATTGGCTTGAATGAAGGTCTATCCCGCCGTTAGGTGCCGCAGCACAATGTGCTCGCCATTAGGCGCCGCGGTGCGCCCTGCTCATGTTCGTTGGCGCGCTCTGCTATATGGTTCCTCTCCGTTAAGGCGACCGCGGAGCGCTCCGCTCGCGTCCCTCCGCGCGCGCTCTGCCAGCGATTGGGCGTGCGCACGATCACGTCAAGGGCCCCATATGCATGCGGTTGCGCCGCGCGCGTTGCCACGCGATGTAGTTACGTGCGGCACGATGGAGTTACGCGCTGCAAATTAGAACTGCCATCAGGGCCCGCCGATATTCTTGGTCGTCCGGCTTCCCCCTTAATTCCCGCGGCCATTATAACCTTAGTATCTTGAACCTTTCAATCGCGCCCCACAACACAACAAGCACACCCACGACGACACATAGAGAGGGGATGTCTAGCGACGCTCCAATGGAGTTTGGCGAGCATAGAGTGGAGACCCGCGCGAGGGAGACGGGTCTCTTGGTGGTGTACACCATCGACCCGGCCATGGTGGACGACTACATCAACAGCATTGAGCAGTTGCTTGCTCGAGACAAGTACAAGGTGGTCGGCATCGACCTCCAGTACACCATCGGTCGTCCCGGCATAGATCAGAAGGTTGTCGTCGCCCAGTTGTGCGTGCGACATCATGTCCTCATCTACCACTACTGCATGGCCACAGAGCCTTGCGACCATTTCAACAGGTTTGTCAACAAAACTGACTACAAGTTCGCCACGGTGGAAACCACCGACGATGTAAAAGCGCTCAGTGTTACGGGCTTGGCCTGCAAGAACCTTGTCGAAATCCGTGACCACTACAGGGTCTGGGGCAGCACGAAGAAGGACTCCTTGGTCGAACTTGCCTCGGCCATCATCGACCCCTACTACGAAAAGATGAAGCAGGATACCCAGAGAACAAGTCCCCTATCCTGGCACAGGGCCTGGAAGCGGCAACTGGATGAACCTCACCTCAGTTTCGCGGCCAAGAGCGTGTACACATGCTACGAGATGCACAGGCGGATCGTTGACATGAGGAAGTGCCTCGTTACCCAAATCGACGAGCCCGGATCGAGCCACAAGCAGAGCAAGCGTCACAAGAAGTAGATGATGATCAGATGATCGTTTATGCTAGTTAATCATGCATGTAATATATAGTTTACTTTATTGGTGTGTGGAAATGTCATGTGTGTAGTAGCCACCTATGTAATTATGCATGTAATAGTTTACTTTGGTGTGTGCAAATCCCATGGTTGTAGAAGCCACCTATGTAAGTGGATGTTTAATTTGGTTATGCAATCATGTCCTTATAAGTGTGTATATATATGTTGTTGTTTTGTATGCAATCCCATCGCACAACACACACATCTTATTAGCAGCAACCATCTGTGTTATTATCGGTCTTCGCACACATTTCTGATTACAGACCTGTTTGCCGCGTATCACACACATCTTGTTATATTGAACCGTTTTTGTTCTCTTGTCTCAACACAAACAGTTCATCCGAGTGAACCTCATGCCATATATCGCACACACCTTGATCTGGCTGACCATTTCTTTTGTGTTGCCTAATCACAAACAGTTCATCCGAGTGAACCGTATGTTGTATATCGCACACACCTCCATCAGGCTGCCCGTTTCTTTTGTTCCTCCTCATTGCAAATAGTTAATTGAACTGAACCGTATGCCCTGCATCGCACACGCAACTAAAATCTGAACCGTGTTTGATGCATCCTCCATCGCAAATGTTTTGCACCTTTTTTGACGGGTTTTTTACACCACTGTTTGCGATTATTGCATCACACACAGTTTCGTCGAAGGGTCTCTGATCATAGTGTCGCGTTAGCAGCATCCTGCAGTAGTACATCATCTTGTAGACCCGGAGATTATCGAAGGTCTCTTTCAAATCATCTATCAATGTCTCCTTTCTGGATTTCACAACAATATCATCCACATAAGCATGAACGTTGCATCCAATCTAGTCATGGAGGCAATTCTGAACAAACCGCTGATAAGTCGCCTGGGCACTCTTGAGCCTAAAAGGCATAGACACATAACAGAAGGTTCCAAAGGGAGTGATGAAAGATGTCTTCTCCTGGTCCTTAACTGCCATCTTGATCTGATGATAACCAGAGTAAGCATCCAAAAAACTCAAACGTTCACAACCCGCTGTAGCATCGATGATCTGATCAATACGGGGGAGAGCAAAAGGATCAGCCGGACAGGCCTTGTTAAGGTCCGTGTAATCCACACACATACGCCAAGTGCCATTCTTCTTAAGTACCAGCACCGGGTTAGCCAACCACTCAGGATGAAAAACTTCCACGATAAACCCAGCCGCCAAGAGCCGGGCCACTTCTTCACCAATGGCCTTACGCCTCCCTGCATTAAAACGACGAAGGAATTGCTTGACCGGTTTAAACTATGGCTCAACATTGAGAGTGTGCTCAGCGAGTTCCCTCGGTACACCTGGCATGTCTGAAGGTTTCCATGCAAAGATGTCCCAGTTCTCACGGATGAACTCGATGAGCGCGCTTTCCTATTTTGGATCCATAGTAGCACTGATACTGAACTGCTTGGATGGGTCGCCAGGAACAAAGTCAACCAGCTTAGTGTCATCTGCTGACTTAAACTTCAATAGAGGGTCATGCTCTGTGGTTGGCTTCTTCAAAGGTGTCATATCTGCCGGGTCAACATTATCTTTGTAAAACTTCAACTCCTCTGTTGCACAAACAGACTCAGCATAAGCAGCATCGCCCTCTTCAGACTCCTAGGCTATCTTCCTCTTCCCATGCACTATGATGGTACCCTTACGACCCGGCATCTTAAGCTGCAGATAAACATAACAAGGTCTTGCCATAATCTTAGCACAAGCCGGACACCCAAACAAGGCGTGATAAGGGCTCTTGATCTTGACCACCTCAAAAGTCAATGTCTCAGCTCTATAATCATGATCATCACCGAAAGCCACTTCCAAAGCTATCTTGCCCACTGGGTACGCCGACTTACCAGGCACCACGGCATGAAAAATAGTAGAAGACAGCTTAAGATCTTTGTCAGTCAAATTCATACGACGGAAAGTATCATAGTAAAGGATATTGATGCTGCTGCCTCCATCCATGAGCACCTTAGTAAACTTGTACCCTCCAACCTGGGGTGCGACCACCAAAGCCAACTGACCCGGATTGTCAACCCGGGTCGGGTGATCCTTATGGCTCTAGACAATAGGATGTTCAGACCATCGCAAGTAACAAGGGATCGCCGGCTCAACTGCGTTCACTGCCCTTTTATGAACCTTCTGGTCTCGCTTGCATAAAATTGTGGTGAACGCATGATACTGCCCACTATTCAGCTGCTTTGGATTACCCCGATAACCAGACTGCTATTGTTGATTCCCTTGACCAGATTGTTGATTAAAACCACCTTGACTGCCTTGGCCTTGAAAACCAGAGCTTGAACTGCCGCCTCCAAAGCCAGGTCCGTGAGAGCCGGATCCTGAGCCGCCATTCGGGCCATGATTATTCTGGAAGAAACTGGAATTTTACTCCCTCATGATGAAGCAATCCTTCCACAGATGGCTGGCCGGCTTATCTTGCGTACTGTGCTTCGGACAAGGCTGATTCATCATCGCCTCAAGGTTGAACTTTGGCCCGCCAAACCGGGGCGTTGGCGTTTTCCCCTTACCATGTTGAATTACTATCGGCCTTGCGCTTACCATTGTTACCATGACCCGCCGTATTGTGCTGCCCCTTGGCATTGCCGTTCTTCTTCCCCTTGCCAGCCTTCTCCTCATCAGACTCAGGGTCCTTTGTACTATCAGAGTCGGGATATTTGACAAGAGCCTCCATGAGCTCCCCCATATCATTGCAGTGGCGCTCTTAAGTCGCCCTAGCTTCTGCTTAAGGGGAAGGAACCGACAATTCTTCTCCAACATCAGGACTGCTGACCCGGCGTTGATACTGTCCGATGAGTGGATAATGGCTGAAATCCGGCGCACCCAATTGGTTGTTGACTCGCCCTCACCTTGGACGCAAGAGTCTAAATCCAGAATCAACATAGGCCGCTTGCACGTGTCTTTAAAATTTTGGATAAACCGCGTCTTCAACTCTGCCCATGACCTAACGGAGTTAGCGGGCAATCCTTTCAACCAAGTACGAGCCGGCCCATCTAACATCATGGTGAAGTACTTAGCACACGCAGCATCACTAACATCCAACATCTCCATGGCCATCTCATAGCTCTCAATCCAGGCCTCTGGGGGTTGATCCGCCGTGTAATTGGGCACCTTACGGGGGCCTTTAAAATCCAGCACCAAACATGGCACACCAAGGGTTCTAGAGGTCACTCCTACCTCCACAGACACCGATGGGTAAACCGGAGATTGCTGCTGAGCCGCCAACTCTGCCTCTCAACGTGTCGTGCCCTGATCCACCAAAGCCTGGGCATTATTATCCGTACGAGGCGGGTCATGCCTACGGGGCTGGTTACGTTGCCGCTCACTGCTTGAAACTGCTGGCGAATCAATATGCCTGCTATAACTCCGGCTTGGACGCGGGGTCGAATGAATCCGTTCATGACTGCACGAGTAAGCCGCCTGCTGCGCCACCGCTGTCTGAAGAAGCTCTTCGTATCTCCATCGCGGACGGTGACTCGCCTTCCATAGGGAGAGCTGCCAATCGTGTAGCCGCGGCGATCATATTGTCCAAAGGGTTAGAATAATGACCCGGCGGTGTCGGAACATGCTGAGGCGGAGTCAAATTCAAGCGAGGCGGGTCCGCAGCGCGTGGCTGAATCGGCGCTCCGATCACCGGTGTCTCAACAACCCAATTTATGACGGTGGGTCACTGGTCCCTACCCCAGGTGTATTGAAAAGGTTCCTAGCCTCAAACTTTGTGGGTAGACGGGTCTGGTGCCTCCTCCTCATAATGGCGTTTGAAGAGTTTTGATCCAAGGTAAGCCGGAAAGACTCTGCCTAAATCCATTGTGCCTGAGCGTCTAGAGCAGCTCGTTTTGTTGCCATCCTAGCATTCTCAGCATTAAATTCCTCCTTGGCTTGAGCTACCTCGTCTCGCAATTTTGCCACATCCACTTTATGTTGTGCTTGATTCTCTTGCGTTACCTCTGCAGCCAATAAGGTTGCCAAAGGCTCCAAGAGCTCGGATAACACCTGAGTCAGCGGGCGCACAGAGCCGCTAGCACCAGCCGTCACTGCAGCCGTTGAACTAGAGGTCATAGCCACAGCGGTTGTCGAACTGAGCACCGGTTGAGTGCCGGCCATGAAGATTGCAACCCGGCTCGGCGGCTCATAGGCGTCTGGAATACTGTCGCCATCGGAACAGCCCCCAAGCCAGCCTTCTTGCAATTGATACATGATGACCCACAAGTATAGGGGATCTATCGTAGTCCTTTCGATAAGTAAGAGTGTCGAACCCAACGAGGAGCAGAAGGAAATGATAAGCGGTTTTCAGCAAGGTATTCTCTGCAAGCACTGAAATTATAGGTAACAGATAGTTTTGTGATAGGATAATTTGTAACGAGCAACAAGTAACAAAAGTAAGTAAGGTGCAGCAAGGTGGCCCAATCCTTTTTCTAGCAAAGGACAAGCCTGGACAAACTCTTATATAGAGAAAAGCACTCCCGAGGACACATGGGAATTATTGTCAAGCTAGTTTTCATCACGTTCATATGATTCGCGTTCGGTACTTTGATAATTTGATATGTGGGTGGACTGGTGCTTGGGTGCTGTCCTTACTTGGACAAGCATCCCACTTATGATTAACTCCTATTGCAAGCATCCGCAACTACAAAAGAAGTATTAAGGTAAACCTAACCATAGCATGAAACATGTGGATCCAAATCAGCTCCTTACGAAGCAACGCATAAACTAGGGTTTAAGCTTTTGTCACTCTAGCAACCCATCATCTACTTATTACTTCCCAATGCCTTCCTCTAGGCCCAAATAATGGTGAAGTGCCATGTAGTCGACGTTCACATAACACCACTAGAGGAGAGACAACATACATCTCATCAAAATATCGAACGAATACCAAATTCACATGACTACTAATAGCAAGACTTCTCCCATGTCCTCAGGAACAAACATAACTACTCACAAAGCATATTCATGTTCATAGTCAGAGGGGTATTAATATGCATAAAGGATCTGAACATATGATCTTCCACCAAATAAACCAACTAGCATCAACTACAAGGAGTCATCAACACTACTAGCAACCTACAGGTACCAATCCCAGACTTGGAGACAAGAATTGGATACAAGAGATGAACTAGGGTTTGAGAGGAGATGGTGCTGGTGAAGATGTTGATGGAGATTGGCCCCCTCCCGATGAGAGGAGTGATGACGATGGCCATGATTTCCCCCTCCCGGAGGGAAGTGTCCCCGGCAGAACAGCTCTGCCGGAGCACTAGATTGGTTCCGCCAAGGTTCCGCCTCGTGGCGGCGGAGTCTCGTCCCGAAAGCTTGCTTATGATTTTTCTTCGGGCGAAAGACTTCATATAGTAGAAGATGGGCACCGGAGGTCCAACAGGGGGCCCACGAGGCAGGGGGGCACGCCCAGGGGGTAGGGCGCGCCCCCCACCCTCGTGGCCAGGGTGTGGGCCCCCTCTGGTATTTTTTCCGCTCAGTATTTTTTATTATTTCCAAAAACAACTTTCGTGGAGTTTCAGGACTTTTGGAGTTGTGCAGAATAGGTCTCTAACATTTGCTCCTTTTCCAGCCCAGAATTCCAGCTGCCGGCATTCTCCCTCCTTATGTAAACCTTGTAAAATAAGAGACAATAGGCATAAGTATTGTGACATAATGTGTAATAACAGCCTATAATGCAATAAATATCGATATAAAAGCATGATGCACAATGGACGTATCAACTCCCCCAAGCTTAGACCTCGCTTGTCCTCAAGCGGAAGCCGATAACGATAAATATATCCACATGTTTCAAGGTAGAGGTGTCGATAAAATAAAATACGGACATGAGGGCATCATGATCATTCTTATAACAGCAACATATATGGATAATGTCATATGATCTCTTATGATCAAGTAATAATCTATTCACAATGCAAAGTATGAATCAGAAACTTTATTGAGAACTAACAAACTTTAATCTGAGTCATTGAAGCAATTGCAATTTATCATAACATCGGAAAGAGTTGATGTCAGAGCTTTTTAGCAAGTTCACATACTCAACTATCATTTAGTCTTTCACAATTGCTAACACTCACGCAATACTTGTGGTTACGGAGTTTTAATCGGACACAGAGAAAGATAGGGGCCTATAGTTTCGCCTCCCAACCTTTTACCTCAAGGGTAATGTCGACAATAATAGCTCATGCTAACTTACATCCAATTAGAGATATATATATATATATATATATATATATATATATATATATATATATATATATATATATATATATCAGGATCTTTCCAACACACTGTGCTTGCCAAAGGATAAAATGTAAAAAGGAAAGGTGAAGATCACCATGACTCTTGCAAAAGGTAGAAGATAATAATAAAAGATAGGCCCTTCGCAGAGGGAAGCAGAGGTTGCCATGCGCTTTTATGGTTGGATACACAAAATCTTAATGCGAAAGAACGTCACTTTATATTGCCACTTGTGATATGGACCTTTCCTATGCAGTCCATCGCTTTTATTTCTTCCACATCACAAGATAGTATAAAGCTTATTTCCTCCACACCAATCAATCATACATATTTAGAGAGCAATTTTTATTGCTTGCACCGATGACAACTTACTTGAAGGATCTTACTCAATCCATAGGTAGATATGGTGGACTCTCATGGCAAAACTGGGTTTAAGGGTATTTGGAAGCACAAGTAGTATCTCTACTTGGTGCAAAGAATTTGGCTAGCATGAGGGGGAAAGGCAAGCTCAACATGTTGGATGATCCATGACAATATACTTTATCTCAGATATAAGAAAACATAACCCATTACGTTGTCTTCCTTGTCCAACATCAACTTTTTAGCATGTCATATTTTAATGAGTGCTCCCAATCATAAAAGATGTCCAAGATAGTATATTTATATGTGAAACCTCACTTTCTTTATTACTTCCTATTAATTGCAACGATGACCAAAGCTATGTTTGTCAACTCTCAACAATTTTTAATCATCATACTCTTTCTATGTGAAGTCATTACTCTCCATAAGATCAATATGATCTCTTTTTATTTCTTTTTACTCTTTTCTTTACTTTTATTCACTCAAGATCATAGCAAGATAATCAAGCCCTTGACTCAACACTAATATTTATTATATAGCTCACGGACTCGATTACATAAAGGGATCATAAAGCAAAACTCAAAACTAGATTATACTAAAGCTTTATTCTACTAGATCAAGATATTACTGAAAGGATTGAACTAAGAAAAACGATAAAGATAGGAGTGTGATGGTGATACGATACCGGGGCACCTCCCCCAAGCTTGGCATTTGCCAAGGGGAGTGCCCATACCCATATGATTATATCTCCTTTTTTGGGGATGGTGATGTGATATTCTTGGCGATGATGCCCCTCAGGATACGATTCTCCTCCTCGAGCTTATTGACTTGCTGCTTGAGGTCCATTATTTCCTTCCAAAGCTTTCCTGTAACGGCTAAAGCTCCTTGCACCCAAGGGTGTTGCATAGCTGCGGGAGAACAAGTGACACTCTTCTTCATATTTTCATAAGAAAGAAATCTAACATTGGAAGGGATAACCGAGTTTGGAATAGTCGAGCTCTGTAGTTCCCCCATCGTGAATCCAGCTCGGAAGTGAGTGACTTCTTGATCCTCCTCCATGGCATCTATCCTCTTCAAATCAGCCTCCATCTCTTCCTCCGTTGCTGGCCCAAGTGGTCAGCATCGCTGTTTGTCCTTGATCTCGATGCCGGATGAGACACCCGGCTCTCCCCGACTGACTCTTGAGAGGACATCTTGCTCTAGTCTGCAGCAGCAACAGCTTGAAACACAAACAAAGGATAATTGCGTGATACAGGGGTCAAAACCTTCGGGAGATTATATAATTAATTTTTACCGACCAAAATACGTAACGTGCAAGAAAACGGAGTCCAGAGAGCACACGAGGTGCCCACGAGGCGGGGGCGCGACCAGGGGGTAGGGCGCGCCCTCCACCCTCGTGGAGGCCTCGTGTCCTTCCCGGACTGCTTCTTATTTTTCTATTTTTATAAATATTCCAAAACGAAGAAAATTTGCCATTAGAACTGTTTTGGAGTCGGTTTACTTACCGTACCACATACCTATTCATTTTCGGAGTCTGAAACGTTCCGGAAAGTGTCCCTTATGTATTCCTCTGGGGTTACGGTTTCAATAACATTGGTTTCAACATTTATAGGATTACCTGAGATATACTGTTTGATTCTTTGACCGTTCACCGCCTTCGGATTTTTGCCTTCGAAGCTGTTGATTTTTATGGCACCGGAACGATAGACCTCCTCGATAACGTAAGGACCTTCCCATTTAGAGAGAAGTTTTCCTGCAAAAAATCTTAAACGAGAGTTGTATAATAATACATAATCACCTACATTAAACTCACGCTTTTGTATCCTTTTTTCATGCCATCTTTTAACTTTTTCTTTAAAAAACTTGGCATTCTCATAGGCTTGGGTTCTCCATTCATCAAGTGAGCTAATGTCAAATAACCCCTTCTCACCGGCAAGTTTGAAATCATGGTTGAGCTCTTTAATAGCCCAATATGCCTTATGTTCTAGTTCGAGAGGTAAGTGACATGCTTTTCCATAAACCATTTTATACGGAGACATACCCATAGGATTTTTATATGCAGTTCTATAGGCGCATAATGCATCATCAAGTTTCTTGGACCAATTCTTCCTAGATCTATTAACAGTCTTTTGCAAAATTAATTTGAGCTCTCTATTGCTTAATTCTACTTGACCACTAGACTGTGGGTGATAAGGAGATGCAATTCTATGATTAACATCATACTTAGCAAGCATTTTACGGAAAGCACCATGAATAAAATGTGAACCACCATCAGTCATTAAATATCTAGGGACTCCAAACCTCGGAAAAATAACTTCTTTAAGCATCTTAATAGAGGTGTTATGATCAGCACTACTAGTTGGAATAGCTTCTACCCACTTAGTAACGTAATCAACAGCAACTAAAATATGTGTATATCCATTAGAGGCAGGAAAAGGTCCAATATAATCAAAGCCCCAAACATCAAATGGTTCAATAACAAGTGAATAATTCATAGGCATTTCTTGACGTCTACTAATATTACCAATTCTTTGACATTCATCACAAGATAAGACAAACTTACGGGCATCCTTGAAGAGAGTAGGCCAATAAAAACCGGATTGCAATACCTTATGTGCAGTTCTATCTCCAGCATGGTGTCCTCCATAAGCCTCGGAGTGACACTTGCATAGGATCTGTTCCTGTTCATGCTCAGGTACACAACGTCTAATAACACCATCTGCTCCTTCTTTATAAAGATGTGGGTCATCCCAGAAGTAATGTCTCAAATAATAGAAAAACTTTTTATTTTGCTGGTATGTGAAACTAGGTGGTATAAATTTAGCAACAATGTAATTAGCATAATCAGCATACCATGGAGCAGTACGAGAGGCATTTATGAAATTTAATTGTTCATCAGGAAAGTTATCATCAATAGGTAGTGGGTCATCAAGAACATTTTCTAACCTAAACAAGTTGTCTGCAATGGGGTTCTCAGCTCCCTTTCTATCAATAATATGCAAATCAAATTCTTGTAGCAAGAGAACCCATCTAATAAGTCTAGGTTTAGCATCTTTCTTTTCCATAAGATATTTAATAGCAGCATGATCAGTGTGAATAGTTACTTTAGAATCAACAATATAAGGTCTGAACTTATCACAAGCAAACACAACTGCTAAAAATTATTTTTCAGTAGTAGCATAATTTCTCTGGGCATTGTCTAGAGTTTTACTAGCATATTGAATAACATTTAATTTCTTATCAACTCTTTGCCCTAGAACGGCACCTACAGCATAATCACTAGCATCACACATGATTTCAAAGGGTAAATTCCAATCAGGTGGCTGCACAATAGGTGCAGAAATCAATGCTTTCTTAAGTATTTCAAATGCTTCTACACAATCATCATCAAAAACGAAAGGTATATCTTTTTGTAATAAATTAGTCAGAGGCTGAGAAATTTTTGAGAAGTCCTTAATGAACCTCCTATAAAAGCCGGCATGGCCAAGGAAACTTCTTATACCTTGGATGTCCTTGGGACACGACATCTTTTCAATAGCATCAACTTTAGCTTTATCAACTTCAATGCCCCTTTCAGAAACTTTATGCCCCAAGACAATACCTTCATTAACCATAAAGTGGCACTTCTCCCAATTCAAGACAAGGTTAGTTTCTTCACATCTCTGCAAAACTCGATCAAGGTTGCTCAAGCAATCATCAAAAGAGGATCCATAAACGGAGAAATCGTCCATGAAAACCTCACAAATCTTTTCACAAAAATCAGAGAATATAGCCATCATGCATCTTTGAAAGGTAGCAGGTGCATTACATAAACCAAAAGCATACGTCTATAAGCAAAAGTACCGAAAGGGCAAGTAAAAGTGGTCTTAGCTTGATCATCAGCTGACACAGGTATTTGAGAGAAACCAGAATAACCATCTAGAAAGCAAAAATGTGTGTGTTTGGATAATCTTTCTAGCATTTGATCAATAAATGGCAAGGGGTAATGATCTTTTTAGTAGCTTTATTTAATTTGCGGAAATCAATTACCATCCTATAACCTGTAATAATTCTTTGCGGAATCAATTCATCTTTATCATTAGGAACGACAGTAATACATCCCTTCTTAGGGACACAATGGACAGGACTTACCCACTGACTATCAGCAACGGGATAGATTATACCTGCTTCAAGGAGCTTTAATATTTCCTTTCTTACCACTTCTTTTATCTTAGGATTCAGCCGTCGTTGATGACCAATAACTAGTTTGGCATCTTTTTCCAAGTTTATTTTGTGTTGGCATAGAGTGGGACTAATGCCCTTAAGATCATCAAGAGTATATCCAATAGCAACACGGTGCTTCTTCAGAGTTTTCAATAATTTTTCTTCCTCCTTCTCTGAAAGGTTAGCACTAATAATAACAGGATATATCTTCTTTTCATCAAGATAAGCATATTTAAGAGTATCAGGCAATGGTTTAAGCTCAAACACGGGATCACCCTTGGGTGGAGGAGGATCCCCTAAGATTTCAACAGGCAAGTTGTGTTTCAGAATAGGTCCCTGTTTAAAGAACACTTCATCTATTTCCCTTCTTTCATTCATAAACATATCATTTTCATGGTCTAGCAAATATTGTTCTAAAGGATCACTAGGAGGTACGTCAATAGAAGCAAGACCAATAATTTCATCTTTACTAGGCAATTCCTCTTCACGGTGTTGTCTACGAAATTTAGAGAAATTAAACTCATGGGACATATCACCCAAACAAATAGTGACAACATCCTTTTTGCAGTCTATCCTAGCATTAACAGTGTTCAAGAAGGGTCTACCAAATATAATGGGACAAAAGCTATCTTGTGGGGCACCAAGAACAAGAAAATCAGCAGGATATTTAGTTTTCCCACACAAGACTTCAACATCTCTAACAATTCCCATGGGTGAAATAGTATCTCTATTGGCAAGTTTAATTGTGACATCAATATCTTCCAGCTCAGCAGGTGCAATATCATGGATAATTTCTTTGTATAAGTCAATAGGTATTGCACTAGCACTAGCACCCATATCACATAAGCCATGATAACAATGATCTCCTATTTTAACAGAAATAACAGGCATGCCTATCACAGGTCTATGTTTATCTTTAGCACAAGGTTTAAAAATTCTAGCAGTTTCATCACAGAAGTAAATAACATGCCCATCAATATTATCAGCCAAGAGATCTTTAACAATAGCAATATTAGGTTCAACTTTAACTTGCTCAGGAGGTGTATAAGTTCTAATATTGCTTTTACGAACCACAGTTGAAGCCTTAGCATGATCCTTTATTCTAACAGGGAAAGGTGGTTTTTCAACATAAGCAGTAGGAACAATAGGATCATTATAAGTGATAGTCTTTTCCTCAACTTTAATAGGTGCAGCTACTTTTACTTCTATGGGAGGATGATATTTAAACCACTTTTCCTTAGGGAGATCAACATGAGTAGCAAAAGATTCACAGAAAGAAGCCACTATCTCAGAGTCAAGTCCATATTTAGTGCTAAATTTACGGAAAACATCGGTATCCATAAAAGATTTAACACAATCAAACTTAGGTCATACCTGACTCCTTACCTTCGTCGAGGTCCCAATCTTCAGAGTTGCATTTAATTCTTTCCAATAAATCCCATTTGAATTCAATAGTCTTCATCATAAAAGAGCCAGCACAAGAAGTGTCGAGCATGGTGCGATTGTTATCAGAAAGCCGAGCATAAAACTTCTGAATAATTATTTCTCTTGAAAGCTCATGATTGGGGCATGAATATAACATTGATTTAAGCCTCCCCCAAGCTTGAGCGATGCTTTCTCCTTCACGGGGCCAGAAATTATATATATAATTGCGATCACGATGAACAAGATGCATAGGATAAAACTTCTGATGAAATTCCAATTTCAATCGTTTGTAGTTCCATGATCCCATATCATCACAAAGCCTATACCATCTCAATTCATCTCCCTTCAAAGATAAAGGGAAGACCTTCTTCTTGATAACATCATCGGGCATACCTGCAAGCTTAAATAATCCACAAACTTCATCCACATATATTAGGTGTTCATCAGGATGTAATGTTCCATCTCCTGTAAAAGGATTAGCTAGCAGTTTTTCTACCATACCTGAAGGAATTTCAAAGTAGACATTTTCATTTTCAATAGGTTCAGCAGGTTGAGGAGCAACTCTTTGCTCTACTGGTCGGGGTGAAGATACCCCGAACAAGCCCCTCAGAGGATTACTTTCCATAGTAACGAATGATAGTAAATTTCAGCACACTATATAAATTTTTCCTTACCAAACTCCACCTACCAAAGGCGCTTCACTCCCCGGCAACGGCGCCAGAAAAGAGTCTTGATGACCCACAAGTATAGGGGATCTATCGTAGTCCTTTTGATAAGTAAGAGTATCGAACCCAACGAGGAGCAGAAGGAAATGATAAGCGGTTTTCAGCAAGGTATTCTCTGCAAGCACGGAAATTATAGGTAACAGATAGTTTTGTGCTAGGATAATTTGTAACGAGCAACAAGTAACAAAAGTAAGTAAGGTGCAGCAAGGTGGCCCAATCCTTTTTGTAGCAAAGGACAAGCCTGGACAAACTCTTATATAGAGAAAAGCGCTCCAGAGGACACATGGGAATTACCGTCAAGCTAGCTTTCATCACATTCATATGATTCGCGTTCGATACTTTGATAATTTGATATGTGGGTGGACCGGTGCTTGGGTGCTGTCCTTACTTGGACAAGCATCCCACTTATGATTAACTCCTATTGCAAGCATCTGCAACTACAAAAGAAGTATTAAGGTAAACCTAACCATAGCATGAAACATGTGGATCCAAATCAGCCCCTTACGAAGCAACGCATAAACTAGGGTTTAAGCTTCTGTCACTCTAGCAACCCATCATCTACTTATTACTTGCAAATGCCTTCCTCTAGGACCAAATAATGGTGAAGTGTCATGTAGTCGACGTTCACATAACACCACTAGAGGAGAGACAACATACATCTCATCAAAATATCGAACGAATACCAAATTCACATGACTACTAATAGCAAGACTTCTCCCATGTCCTCAGGAAAAAACGTAACTACTCACAAAGCATATTCATGTTCATAATCAGAGGGGTATTAATATGCATAAAGGATCTGAACATATGATCTTCCACCAAATAAACCAACTAGCATCAACTACAAGGAGTAATCAACACTACTAGCAACCTACAGGTACCAATCCCAGACTTGGAGACAAGAATTGGATACAAGAGATGAACTAGGGTTTGAGAGAAGATGGTGCTGGTGAAGATGTTGATGGAGATTGGCCCCCTCCCGATGAGAGGAGTGTTCGTGATGACGATGGCGATGATTTCCCCCTCCCGGAGGGAAGTGTCCCCGGCAGAACAGCTCTGCCGGAGCCCTAGATTGGTTCCGCCAAGGTTCTGCCTCGTGGCGGCGGAGTCTCGTCCCGAAAGCTTGCTTATGATTTTTCTTCGGGTGAAAGACTTCATATAGCAGAAGATGGGCACCGGAGGGCCAACAGGGGGCCCACAAGGCAGGGGGCGCGCCCAGGGGGTAGGGCGTGCCCCCCACCCTCGTGGCCAGGGTGTGGGCCCCCTCTGGTATTTCTTCCGCTCAGTATTTTTTATTATTTCCAAAAACAACTTTTGTGGAGTTTCAGGACTTTTGGAGTTGTGCAAAATAGGTCTCTAATATTTGCTCCTTTTCCAGCCCAGAATTCCAGCTGTCGGCATTCTCCCTCCTTATGTAAACCTTGTAAAATAAGAGAGAATAGGCATAAGTATTGTGACATAATGTGTAATAACATCCCATAATGCAATAAATATCGATATAAAAGCATGATGCAAAATGGACGTATCAATACATAGAATTGGTCTCACCGGTTGATGACTCACCGTCAGAGTAGATGGTCGTCTCTCCACCGGGCACAGATCCTTCCTCAAGATCCGCCCCATGGATTACACCAACAAAGGTGTGCTTCACGGCGGCTTGAACCTTGGCAGGTCACGCACGCTGAGCCGCCTCGACGATGTCGGTGCAGGTGTCCGGCTCAGGCCCCGATTCGCCAATCTTGCCGATGAAGACATGGATTCCGCCGAAGGGGACCCGGTACCCATACTCAATTGAGCCAGCCTCGGGGCCCTAGCCAGCGTCGTCGATGTAGAGCTTGCCGTGACGACTCTTAGTCATCCGGCCCATGGCGTATCCCTTGATCCCTGTGAAGTTGCCCTTCAAGAACTCGAAACCACCATGCGCTGGCCCCACGGTCATGGACAACCATAGGGGGGCGAAAAGACAAGGACCAACAACCCTCATGTAACAATATATATACCAATATATATATTCTACCAATGTAGTGTTGTTACATGTCTAATTTTCCTAACATATATAAACACAACATTAGTATAATTTGTCTAAGATTTATAAACATGTAACATAAAATTGTGACATGATACAAGTTTACATTCTAACACATTGTTAAACTGTCTCTTCAGATTTAGGTTTGCATTTACCTGTAACATTGTACTTGAGTAAATAATGTCCTAAAATCTTAATTTATCTTCACTTTAAACTAGAAAAGTACAGCAAAACAAAAGCAAATGATACATTAGATCTATTTCTTTCAACTGTCTACATAAAATTAGCATGTCTACATAAAATTAGCAAGTAGTATTACCGAGTTATTACTTATTAGACACTACTTGCATCAACGAAAGTAGATTAGCTATAAACATATACCTTGAAAAAAGATCCGGGAGAGTTCACTGAACAATTATAGGCGCGCAGAAAACCGTCGATAAGAAGAAGAGGCGGCCATTGCAGCATCATTGTGTCTCCAAATTGAAATGATTATATGTACTCGCTGGACACCAGTCTCCAGTATGAAGTATCCTAGCGCCTGGCCGTGTGCTTGTTCTGTTGTTGTGGGTCTCGTCATGGCGGCAGGCGGCGGCGGCGGCAAGCGCCCTAGACAGCGAGACCTTTTTAGACCTAGTAGCGAGACGCAGGTATACGCCGAAGGATCTGATTGATTTTTTTAGGCAAATCTGTACGTGTGCACAGCCGGCAAAACAACCACACATGTGCGAGGCCGCAATGGCTTATGGGTAACATGGGCTGGGCTTCCTTATTTTTATGCGTTCATAAAGCAAGCATTGGGCTAATTAAGTTAATTACTTCCGGCCATTAGCACATCTGCAGTAATACAACCCGCTGCAAATCCATGGGGGTGGCGAGCCATTGGGGGGTCTAGCCCCTGCTCGCCCCTGTCTCCGCCCCTGACGGTGGGCGCCAATTATCGTGGACTTAACACGACAGATGCCCTAGCGAAAGGACTTAGGTGTGGAGCCATCGCAGCTAGGCTAGCTTGATGGGGTTAATCAGGACAAAGGACACAGAGAGTTTATAATAGTTCGGCCCCTCTCAACAAGGTAAAGGCTTACTCCAGTTTGGGATTGTATTGCTTGGGTTTTATCGATTACCAGGGAGCGAATACGCTTGACCTAGTTCTCGATCTCTTGTTTCTTGTCTTAACCCGCCGCCCGGTCACCCCTTTATATACACAGGTTGATGCCCGACGGCTTACAAAGTCCCGGCCGGCTCATACACAACGTGTCCGGCTCAGTGACCAACTAAGCTTGCCTTACAATACAAGTTACACATATGGCAGTTCATCCTCTTGGGCCTCAAGTCGCCTCTGGGTCTTGGGCCTTCAATAGGCTTGCTTCATAACCCGCCATCTTCATCTTTAAGTCGCCAGCGGTATGACTCGGCCCCTCCTGGGCGGGTCATACACAATAGTTATATCCCCAACAGTACGCCTAGTTTATTAGGAAATATCGCACAGGTAACTGACTTATGGATCATAACGCAAAAAAACGCAGACAGGTACGACATAGAAACCATGTGGTTTGTGATCTTCTAATGGTTAACGCAAAAACACGCATACAGGCACACATGCTAATCAACGCTCAAAGCCCTCAAAGGATGCTCTTACCGACATTGTACGTTAATACTACAAACTTAAAGTACTACTGGTAATTTGCTCTAATACTACAAACTTAAACTACTTCTCACATGCTGCCATTGGGCCATGCTAGCCAAACGCCGGCGTTCTCCTTCCCGGCCTTGTAGGCGGCAGCCCACCGTGCTTCGATCTCCGCCAAGCTCTCCTCACCACGGCGTGCGGCCTCTTCTTTCTTGCAGCGGCGAGACTCTCTTTTCTTGACTGCTTCCTGCTTTTTCCGCTCCTTCTGTGCGGCTTTGGCCGCCTCTAGATCCACCGCCCATTCGGCCATGGCAGCCTCAAAGTCCGCCCACGTAACTGTGTGGCCGGCGGCGGCGATGAACTCAGCGCGGCGAGATGCCATCGCTTCCTTACCATGTGTGCGGTCGCGGGCGGCAAGGAACGCGGCGCAGCGGGATGCCATCGCTTCCTTACCAGTTACTATGCGCCGCGGTGCCATGGACGACGCTTGGAGAGAGCTCTGGGACGGAGGGGCCGGGCAGCCGTACAGTGCGATGGTATTCAAGAGCTCAACGACAAACGACAATAGAAATTTGGCTTCCCTTACAATTTTGCTCGTTCATTATCACACACGGTTCATCTCTGTCGCTTTCGGAAACAGTGTGCGCTGAGCCTATTGTGTGTTGCGTTATGATTGGACAGAACCCCAGCCACGCGGATCGCGCGTGTGCACCGTAGGATGCACCGCAATCGAACGGCAATCCATGTCCCTCACATCACACCCGTGCAGCTGTAGCTGGATTGGATTTATATGCGCTAAATGCCTAGAAAATGCACATAATCCCCTAAATATGGTAAATGAACCCGGGAAAATGCCAAATTTGAACACGGTGATTTGCAGGGTGTATGTTCGTCATAGAAAAAAAACTCCAGGGCAAAGAACGAAGAAAATTTGGATTCCCCTTCAATCTTGGTGATTACCCTCTCGAAAGCATGGAACTTCCTCGGTGATGGTTCGATTTATGAAGGCCGTGCATAACGACATAAGCCAAACCTTCTCAAATTTTTACCAGGGCATGGTGAGGTCATACCATGGCACCACGCCAGGCGTCATGTTTTTCAAGCATTTATTTCATTTTTTCTATAGTTGAAAACCCTATAAACAAACGTTTGTGGTTGACTATTCCCACACATTTCATCAAATATCGGTCCATTCCTTGTAAAAGGCATGAGAATTTACTAAATGGCGCGAGCATGGTTTTCTAGGCCGTTCTTGTTCACCCTTTCATCCACCGATTGTTTGAACTTGAATTATGTGCATTAACGCCTAGGAAATGCACATAATCCCCTAAATATGGTAAATGAACCCGGAAAAGTGCCAAATTTGAACACGGTGATTTGCAGGGTGTATGTTCATCATAGAAAAAACTCATGGACAAAGGACAAAGGAAATTTGGACCCCCTTCCATCTTGGTGATTTCCCCCTCGAAACCATGAAACTTCCTCGGTGATGGTTCAATTTATGAAAGGCGTGCATCACGACATAAGGAAAACATTCTTCAATTTTTACCATGGCAGGTGAGGCCATACCATGGCACCACGCCAGGCATCATGTTTTCCAACCATGTATTTCATTTTTTGTATAGTTGTTAACCCAGTAAACAACGCGTTTATGGTTGACTATTACCACACATTTCCTTGAAATATCTGCACATTCCTTGTAAAAGGCATGAGAATGTACTAAATAGCACGAGCATGGTTTTCCAGACCGTTCTTGTGCACCTTTTCATGCACAGATTGTTCAAATTTTAATTATGTGCATTAATGCCTAGAAAATGCACACAATCCCATAAATATGGTAAATGAGCCCGGAAAATTGTCAAATTTGAACACGTTGCATTTGGGGCGGTATGTTGATCGTTGGAAAAAACGGAATGACAAACTAGGACAGAAATTTGGATTCCCCTTCAATCTTGGTGATTTCCCTCTCGAAAGCATGGAACTATTGGAAATATGCCCTAGAGGCAATAATAAATTGGTTATTATTATTATATTTCCCTGTTCATTATAATCGTTTATTATCCATGCTAAAATTGTATTGATAGGAAACTCAGATACATGTGTGGATACATAGACAACACCATGTTCCTAGTAAGCCTCTAGTTGACTAGCTCGTTGATCAATAGATGGTTACGGTTTCCTGACCATGGACATTGGATGTCGTTGATAACGGGATCACATCATTAGGAGAATGATGTGATGGACAAGACCCAATCCTAAGCCTAGCACAAGATCGTGTAGTTCGTTTGCTAAGAGCTTGTCTAATGTCAAGTATCATTTCCTTAGACCATGAGATTGTGCAACTCCCGGATACCGTAGGAATGCTTTGGGTGTACCAAATGTCACAACGTAACTGGGTGGCTATAAAGGTGCACTACAGATATCTCCGAAAGTGTCTGTTGGGTTGGCACGAATCGAGACTGGGATTTGTCACTCCGTGTAAACGGAGAGGTATCTCTGGGCCCACTCGGTAGGACAGCATCATAATGTGCACAATGTGACCAAGGAGTTGATCACGGGATGATGTGTTACGGAACGAGTAAAGAGACTTGCCGGTAACGAGATTGAACAAGGTATCGGGATACCGACGATCGAATCTCGGGCAAGTAACATACCGATTGACAAAGGGAATTGTATACGGGATTGATTGAATCCCCGACATCGTGGTTCATCCGATGAGATCATCGTGGAACATGTGGGAGCCAACATGGGTATCCAGATCCCGCTGTTGGTTATTGACCGGAGAACGTCTCGGTCATGTCTGCATGGTTCCCGAACCCGTAGGGTCTACACACTTAAGGTTCGATGACGCTAGGGTTATAGGGAATAGATATACGTGGTTACCGAATGTTGTTCGGAGTCCCGGATGAGATCCCGAACGTCACGAGGAGTTCCGGAATGGTCCGGAGGTAAAGATTTATATATGGGAAGTCCTGTTTTGGTCACCGGAAAAGTTTCGGGTGCTATCAGTAACGTACCGGGACCACCGGGAGGGTCCCGGGGGTCCACCAGGTGGGGCCACCGGCCCCAGAGGGCTGTGTGGGCCAAGTGTGGGAAGGGACCAGCCCCTAGGTGGGCTGGTGCGCCTCCCACAAAGGGGCCCAAGGCGCAGGGAAGGGGGAAGGGGGAAACCCTAGGCTCAGATGGGCCTAAGGCCCACCTAGTGGTGCGCCCCCCTCTCTCCCCCCTTGGCCGCCCCTCCAAGTCCCATCTAGGGCTGGCCGCACCCCTTGGGGGGGAACCCTAGATGGGGGCGCAGCCCCTCCCCTCCCCTATATATAGTGGGGGTTTTGGGGCTGCCATAGACATGAGTCTTCCTCTCTCTTGGCGCAGCCCTACCCCTCTCCCTCCTCGTCTCTCGCAGTGCTTGGCGAAGCCCTGCTGGAGTGCCATACTCCTCCACCACCACCACGCCGTCGTGCTGCTGCATGGACGGAGTCTTCCCCAACCTCTCCCTCTCTCCTTGCTGGATCAAGGTGTGGGAGACGTCACCGGGCTGCACGTGTGTTGAACGCGGAGGCGCCGTGGTTCGGCGCTTAGATCAGAATCAACCGCGATCTGAATCGCTACGAGTACGACTCCTTCATCCGCGTTCTTGCAACGCTTCCGCTTAGCGATCTACAATGGTATGTAGATGCACTCCCCTTCCCCTCGGTGCTAGATTACTCCATAGATTGATCTTAGTGATGCGTAGAAAATTTTTGAATTTCTGCTATGTTCCCCAACAGTGGCATCATGAGCTAGGTCTATGCGTAGTTTCTATGCACGAGTAGAACACAAAGTAGTTGTGGGCGTCGATTTTGTCAATTTACTTGCCGTTACTAGTCTTATCTTGATTCGGCGGCATCGTGGGATGAAGCGGCCCGGACCGACCTTACACGTACACTTACGTGAGACAGGTTCCACCGACTGACATGCACTAGTTGCATAAGGTGGCTAGCGGGTGTCTGTCTCTCCCACTTTAGTCGGATCGGATTCGATGAAAAGGGTCCTTATGAAGGGTAAATAGAAATTGGCATATCACGTTGTGGCCTTTGCGTAGGTAAGAAACGTTCTTGCTAGAAACCCATAGCAGCCACGTAAAACATGCAACAACAATTAGAGGACGTCTAACTTGTTTTTGCAGGGTATGCTATGTGATGTGATATGGCCAAAAGGATGTGATGAATTATATATGTGATGTATGAGATTGATCATGTTCTTGTAATAGGAATCACGACTTGCATGTCGATGAGTATGACAACCGGCAGGAGCCATAGGAGTTGTCTTAATTTATTGTATGACCTGCGTGTCAATGAAAAACGCCATGTAATTACTTCACTTTATTGCTAACCGTTAGCCATAGTAGTAGAAGTAATAGTTGGCGAGACAACTTCATGAAGACACGATGATGGAGATCATGGTGTCATGCTGGTGACGAAGGTGATCATGCCGCGCCTCGAAGATGGAGATCAAAAGGCGCAAGATGATATTGGCCATATCATGTCACTTTATGATTTGCATGTGATGTTTGTCATGTTTACATCTTATTTGCTTAGAACGGCGGTAGCATAAATAAGATGATCCCTCACTAAAATTTCAAGAGACGTGTTCCCCCTAACTGTGCACCGTTGCGAAGGTTCGTTGTTTCGAAGCACCACGTGATGATCGGGTGTGATAGATTCTAACGTTCGCATACAACGGGTGTTGACGAGCCTAGCATGTACAGACATGGCCTCGGAACACAAGCAAAACACTTAGGTTGACTTGACGAGCCTAGCATGTACAGACATGGCCTCGGAACACAAGAGACCGAAAGGTCGAACATGAGTCGTATAGTAGATACGATCAACATGGAGATGTTCACCGTTGATGACTAGTCCGTCTCACGTGATGATCAGACACGGCCTAGTTTGACTTGGATCATGTATCACTTAGATCACTAGAGGGATGTCTATCTGAGTGGGAGTTCATTAAATAATCAGATGAACTTAATTATCATGAACATAGTCAAAAGGTCTTTGCAAATTATGTCATAGCTTACGGTTTAGTTCTACTGTTTAAGATATGTTCCTAGAGAAAATTTAGTTGAAAGTTGATAGTAGCAATTATGCGGACTGGGTCTGTAAACTGAGGATGTCCTCATTGCTGCACAGAAGGCTTATGTCCTTAATGCACCGCTCGGTGTGCTGAACCTCGAGCGTCGTCTGTAGATGTCACAAAACATCTGACATACACGTTTTGATGACTACGTGATAGTTCAGTGTGTGATGCTAACGGTTTAAAATTGTGGCGACAAGACGGTTTTGAAACGTCGCAGAACATATGAGATGTTCCAAAGACTGAAATTGGGATTTCAGACTAATGCCCACGTCAAGAGGTATGAGACCTCTAACAAGTTTCTTAAGCCTGCAAACTAAGGGAGAAAAGCTCAATCATTGAGTATGTGCTCAGATTGTCTGAGTACTACAATCACTTGAATCGAGTGGGAGTTAATCTTCCAGATGAGATAGTGATGGTTCTCCATAGTCACTACCACCAAGCTATTAGAGCTTCGTGATGAACTATAACATATCAGGGATAGACATGATGATCCTTGAGCAACTCGCGATGTTTGACACCGCGAAAGTAGAAATCAAGAAGAAGCATCAATTGTTGATGGTTAGTAAGACCACTAGTTTCTAGAAGGGCAAGGGCAAAAGGGATACTTCATGAAACAACAAATCATTTGCTGCTCTAGTGAAGAATCCCAAGGTTGAACCCAAACCCGAGACTAAGTGCTTCTGTAATGAGGGGAATGGTCACTGAAGCAGAACTACCCTAGATACTTGGTAGATGAGAAGGCAAGCAAGGTCGACAGAAGTATATTGGATATACATTATATGAATGTGTACTTTACTAGTACTCCTAGCAGCACCAGGGTATTAGATACCGGTTCGGTTGCTAAGTGTTAGTAACTCGAAATAAAAGCTGCGGAATAAACGGAGACTAGCTAAAGGTGAGATGACGATATGTGTTGGAAGTGTTTCCAAGGTTGATGTGATCAAGCATCGCGTGCTCCCTCTACCATCGAGATTGGTGTTAAACCTAAATAATTGTTATTTGGTGTTTGCGTTGAGCATAAACATGATTGGATTATGTTTATCGCAATACGGTTATTCATTTAAGGAGAATAATGGTTACTCTGTTTATTTGAATAATACCTTCAATGGTCTTGCACCTAAAATGAACCTCGATCGTAGTGATACACATGTTCATGCCAAAAGATATAAGATAGTAATGATAGTACCACATACTTGTGGCACTGCTATTTGAGTCATATTGGGATAAAACGCATGAAGAAGCTCCATGTTGATGGATCTTTGGACTCACTCGTTTTTTAAAAGATTGAGACATGCGAACCATGTCTATTGGTATATATGCATGAAGAAACTCCATGCAGATGGATCGTTTGGACTCACTTGATTTTGAATCACTTGAGACATGCAAATCATACCACATGGGCAAGATGACTGAAAGGCCTCATTTTCAGTAAGATGGAACAAGAGAGCAACTTGTTGGAAGTAATACATTTGATGTGTGCAATCCAATGAGTGCTGAGGAACGCAGTGAATATCGTTATGCTCTTACTTCACAGACGATTTGAGTAGATTCTGAGTATATTTACTTGATGAAACACCAGTCTGAATTATTGAAAGGTTCAAGTAATTTCAGAGTGAAGTTGAAGATCATCGTGACAAGAGGATAAAATGTTTGTGATATGATCATAGAGATGAGTATCTGAGTTACGAGTTTGGCACACAATTAAGAAATTGTGGAAATTGTTTCATGACTAATACCGCTTGGAGCACCATAGTGTGATGGTGTGTCCGAACATCATAACTGCGCCCTATTGGATATGGTGCATACCATGATGTCTCTTATCGAATTACCACTATCGTTTATGGGTTAGGCATTAGAGACAACCGCATTCACTTTAAATAGGGCACCACGCAATTCCGTTGAGACGACACCGTTTAGAGAAACCTAAGTTGTCGTTTCTTAAAAGTTTGGGGCTGCGATGCTTATGTGAAAAAGTTTCAGGCTGATAAACTCGAACCCAAAGCGGATAAATGCATCTTCATAGAATACCCAAAATAGTTGGGTATACCTCTTGTTTTAGATCTGGAAGTAAACGGGTCCTTTCTCGAGAAAAAGTTTCTCTCGAAAGAATTGAGTGGGAGGATGGTGGAGACTTGATGAGGTTATTGAACCGTCACTTCAACTAGTGTGTAGCAGGGCACAAGAAGTTGTTCCTGTGGCACCTACACCAATTGAAGTGGAAGCTTATGATAGTGATCATGAAACTTTGGATCAAGTCACTACCAAACCTCGTAGGACGACGAGGATGCGTACTACTTCAGAGTGGTACGTAATCCTGTCTAGGAAGTCATGTTGCTAGACAACAATGAACCTACGAGCTATGGGGAAGCGATGGTGGGCCCGAATTCCGACGAATGGCTCGAGGCCATAAAATCCGAGAGAGGATCCATGTATAAAACAAGGTATAGACTTTGGAAGAACTACTTGATGGTCGTAAGGCTGTTGGGTGCAGATGGATTTTAAAAGGAAGACAGACAATGATGGTAAGTGTCACCATTAAGAAAGCTCGGCTTGTCGTTAAGATGTTTTCCGACAAGTTCAAGGAGTTGACTACGATGAGACTTTCTCACTCGTAGCGATGCTAAGAGTCTGTTGGAATTGTGTTAGCAGTTACTGCATTATTTATGAAATCTTGCAGATAGGATGTCAAAACATTGTTTCCTCGACGATTTTCTTGAGGAAAGGCTGTATGTGATACAACCAGAAGGTTTTGTCAATCCTGAAAGATGCTAACAAGTATGCAATGCTCCAGCAATCCTTCTAAGGACTGGAGTAAGCATCTCGGAGTTGGAATGTACGCTTTGATGAGATGATCAAAGATTTTGGATTTATACAGAGTTTATGAGAAACTTGTATTTCCAAAGAAGTGAGTGGGAGCACTATAGAATTTCTGATGAGTATATAGCTCCAAGTAGCGCGTGGTAGCTGCATCTATAAGATGACATAGATATTCGTAAAGCTCACACGGATCTGAAAGGTTCAGACCCGTTGACTAAAACCTCTCTCACAAGCAAAACATGATCAAACCCTAGTAAACTCTTGGGTGTAGTCACATGGCGATGTGCACTATGAGTGTTAATCACATGGCGATGTGAACTAGATTATTGACTCTACTGCAAGTGGGAGACTGTTGGAAATATGCCCTAGAGGCAATAATAAATTGGTTATTATTATTTTATTTCCCTGTTCATTATAATCGTTTATTATCCATGCTAAAATTGTATTGATAGGAAACTCAGATACATGTGTGGATACATAGACAACACCATGTCCCTAGTAAGCCTCTAGTTGACTAGCTCGTTGATCAATAGATGGTTACGGTTTCCTGACCATGGACATTGGATGTCGTTGATAACGGGATCACATCATTAGGAGAATGATGTGATGGACAAGACCCAATCCTAAGCCTAGCACAAGATCGTGTAGTTCGTTTGCTAAGAGCTTTTCTAATGTCAAGTATCATTTCCTTAGACCATGAGATTGTGCAACTCCCGGATACCGTAGGAATACTTTGGGTGTACCAAACGTCACAACGTAACTGGGTGGCTATAAAGGTGCACTACAGGTATCTCCGAAAGTGTCTGTTGGGTTGGCACGAATCGAGACTGGGATTTGTCACTCCGTGTAAACGGAGAGGTATCTCTGGGCCCACTCGGTAGGACATCATCATAATGTGCACAATGTGACCAAGGAGTTGATCACGGGATGATGTGTTACGGAACGAGTAAAGAGACTTGCCGGTAACGAGATTGAACAAGGTATCGGGATACCGACGATCGAATCTCGGGCAAGTAACATACCGATTGACAAAGGGAATTGTATACGGGATTGATTGAATCCCCGACATCGTGGTTCATCCGATGAGATCATCGTGGAACATGTGGGAGCCAACATGGGTATCCAGATCCCGCTGTTGGTTATTGACCGGAGAACGTCTCGGTCATGTCTGCATGGTTCCCGAACCCGTAGGGTCTACACACTTAAGGTTCGATGACGCTAGGGTTATAGGGAATAGATATACGTGGTTACCGAATGTTGTTTGGAGTCCCGGATGAGATCCCGGACGTCACGAGGAGTTCCGGAATGGTCTGGAGGTAAAGATTTATATATGGGAAGTCCTGTTTTGGTCACCGGAAAAGTTTCGGGTGCTATCGGTAACGTACCGGGACCACCGGGAGGGTCCCGGGGGTCCACCAGGTGGGGCCACCGGCCCCAGAGGGCTGTGTGGGCCAAGTGTTTGAAGGGACCAGCCCCTAGGTGGGCTGGTGCACCTCCCACAAAGGGGCCCAAGGCGCGGGGAAGGGGGAAGGGGGAAACCCTAGGCTCAGATGGGCCTAAGGCCCACCTAGTGGTGCGCCCCCCTCTCTCCCCCTTGGCCGCCCCTCCAAGTCCCATCTAGGGCTGGCCGCACCCCTTGGGGGGGAACCCTAGATGGGGGCGCAGCCCCTCCCCTCCCCTATATATAGTGGGGGTTTTGGGGCTGCCATAGACATGAGTCTTCCTCTCTCTTGGCGCAGCCCTACCCCTCTCCCTCCTCGTCTCTCGCAGTGCTTGGCGAAGCCCTGCTGGAGTGCCACACTCCTCCACCACCACCACGCCGTCGTGCTGCTGCATGGACGGAGTCTTCCCCAACCTCTCCCTCTCTCCTTGCTGGATCAAGGCGTGGGAGACGTCACCGGGCTACACGTGTGTTGAACGCGGAGGCGCCGTGGTTCGGCGCTTAGATCGGAATCAACCGCGATCTGAATCGCTACGAGTACAACCCCTTCATCCGCGTTCTTGCAACGCTTCCGCTTAGCAATCTACGATGGTATGTAGATGCACTCCCCTTCCCCTCGGTGCTAGATTACTCCATAGATTGATCTTGGTGATGCGTAGAAATTTTTTGAATTTCTGCTACGTTCCCCAACAGGAACTTCCTCGGTGATGGTTCGATTTATGAAGGGCATGCATGACGACATAAGCCAAACCTTCTCAATTTTTACCAGGGCATGGTGAGGTCATACCATGGCACCATGCCAGGCATCATGTTTTTCAAGCATTTATTTCATTTTTCTATAGTTTAAAACCCAATAAACAAATGTTTGTGGTTGACTATTGCCACACATTTCATCGAAATATCTGCCCATTCCTTGCAAAAGGCATGTGAATTTACTAAATGGCACGAGCATGGTTTTCCAGGCCGTTCTTGTGCACCCTTTCATGCATCGATTGTTTGAACTTGAACTATATGCATTAATGCCTAGGAAATGCACATAATCCCCTAAATATGGTAAATGAACCCGGAAAATTGCCAAATTTGAACACGGTGATTTGCAGGGTGTATGTTCATCATAGAAAAAAACTCATGGACAAAGGACAAAGGAAATTCGGACCCCTTCAATCTTGGTGATTTCCCCCTCGAAACCATGAAACTTCCTCGGGGATGGTTCGATTAATGAAAGACGTGCATGACGACATAAGGAAAACATTCTCAAATTTTTACCAGGGCATGGTGAGGCCATATCATGGCACCACACCAGGCGTCATGTTTTCCAACCATGTATTTCATTTTTGTATAGTTGTTGACCC
The DNA here is from genome assembly GCF_018294505.1 of Triticum aestivum. Classification (NCBI taxonomy): domain Eukaryota; kingdom Viridiplantae; phylum Streptophyta; class Magnoliopsida; order Poales; family Poaceae; genus Triticum; species Triticum aestivum. The sequence goes on along the minus strand of NC_057814.1, from coordinate 528,375,765 downwards.
AGTAAACGACACATTTATGGTTGACTATTGCCACACATTTCCTTGAAATATCTGCCCATTCCTTGTAAAAGGCATGAGAATGTACTAAATAGCATGAGCATGGTTTTCCAGACCGTTCTTGTGCACATTTTCATGCACTGATTGTTCGAATTTGAATTATGTGCATAATTAATGCCTAGAAAATGCACATAATCCCCTAAATATGGTAAATGAGCCCGGAAAAATATCAAATTCGAACACGTTGCATTTGAGGCAGTATGTTGATCGTTGGAGAAAAACTGAATGATAAACTAGGACGGAAATTTGGATTCCCCTTCAATCTTGGTGATTTCCCTCTCGAAAGTATGGAACTTCCTCGGTGATGGTTCGATTTATGAAGGGCGTGCATGACAACATAAATCAAATCTTCTCAGCTTTTAACGAGGGCACGGTAAGGCCATACCATGGCACCATGCCAGGCGTGATGTTTTTCAAGCACGTATTTCATTGTTCTATAGTTCATAACCCAGTAAATGACGCATTTGTGGTTGACTATTGCCACGCATTCCCTTGAAATCTCTGCCCATTCCTTGTAAAAGGCTTGAGAATTTACTAAATACCACGAGTATGGTTTTCTAAACCGTTCTTGTGCACCTTTTCAAGCACCAATTGTTTTAATTTGAATTATGTGCATTAATGCCTACAAAATGCCCATAATCCCCTAAATATTGTAAATGAACCCGGAAAAGTGCCAAATTTGAACATGGTGATTAGCAGGGTTTATGTTCATCATAGAAAAAAACTCAGGATGAAGGACAAAGGAAATTTGGATTCCCATTCAATCTCGGTAATTTACTATCGCACACGATTCATCTCCGTCGCCTCTGTGAACCGTGTGTGTTCACTCACACATGCAAAAGGAAAAGAAAACCCTCGCCCACTTCATCCCCGCCCACTCGCCGCGGACTCCTCCGCAACTCTGCACCTCATCAACTTCTATTGCGGCGGCCACCCTAAGCTCGACGGCTGTTGTCGGCGGGCGTAGGTCGCGCTCCAAACGGCACGGGATTTCGCCCCTACCGCTTTTCGCCGCCTATCTGCACTGACATTCTAGACTCTGGTCGACTGGGGTTTTCTGCGGGATTGGGCCGGGGATTTTTCTCATGGAGAAAGTACTCAACTTAGCAAAATATTCACTCATCTCTTATCGCAGTCCATCCGTCGCTATTAATGAACCGGTGGAAATCGCCGTGGAATCATTTTTGTTCTAGCTGATTCGTGAGTGTTCATTCACGTGTCCACAGTGCGAGCACAAATCAGGCAAGTGTGGTCGCGGCCAGTCAGAAACGAAGTTCTATCTCACCATCCTGATGACTTCAGGGAGCGCTCGGTATGTTCAATCTCAACCTACCACGGTTTCCATGGCCTAAATTTGTGAACATATACCGTCTGTTGCTACATTATCTATTTTTAATTCTATATTTTTGTACTTTGCTTTCATCTATATATTGATCTGTTCTATCAGTTACTCCCATATTTGCATCTTGCTCGGTTATTTCAATATATCTAATTTACTATCTTAATTTTCATTTCAAGCAGTACATCCCTTGCTTTGCAAGAACAGGAGTAGAAGGAAATCTTGGGCTTTACTTTGTTGATGACTCCCAGGATGTCATATTGACAACGCGACATGGATTTATAATGACGGTTAGTGTAAAACTTGATAAAGATGGTCACTCCTATTTTAATGCGGACCTTTGGACAAAAATGTCAAGTGTTATGAACTGAAAACTGGCAATAAAATTATAGTTCGTGCACCACAGCCTGGTCTAATTAACATGGATGTTTACTTCCTCAAAGTCATCAGCCGATCAAAGTCTGATCGAGGTTAGTGTCCTTTCAACTTTCTCCATGTTGTCATATTACTTAGCAAAATCGGGGCATTTGTTCTGACTAATTGATCACTATTTAAGCAACCAATTGTGATTTCATTTTCTGACTCCGTTCCTAGGCAGTAACAAATTCAATTTACCAATTTATGCGCACTATATATTCTTCAGCCATGCTCTGAATAAATAATACCTTTCCACCTTTTAAGTAGGATATGTTGGATGCATAGTGAACGATCTGTATGTTACTAAGCGTACCAAATTTCACTGCAAGGACTTGAAGCATGTCATAAACTTTGTTGATAATCTGACAGAGATAGCACATCGTATGAACACTGGATTTTGGATGCGATTAATTAGACCTATGGTGCACACATTGAACAAGACCAATTCTGTGCACAAACGCTGGTAAAAAGTCTTATTTTAATGTTGATGCTCATAAACTATATATATCTTCAACGATATGTTACAATTGATTTTTATTTTACATTTCAACAGAAATTGCCCGCTGTAGCAGTTACTGGATCGATTTTTTGGCGTGATCGAATTACACTTGTGCCTGCTAATAACGCCAAAGTGATTGCAAGGTACTGCATTTCCCGCAGAAATGGAACCATTCAAATTAACAAGTTCTCGCTTGTCATGGCAATGCATCCATATTGGAAAATTGGAGACATTGTTCTACTCATGCTCTACCAAGGCACGGGAGGGCTCTTCCTTTTCATTGACGAGATGTCGAGTCGCCATGATCAAGCTGCTTCCAGCGGATAGTTGTGGTTGTTGGCCCTCAGCCTCTTAAAATGTGCTAGCTGTTACTATGTTAAGTATGTAGATATGGACCATATGGTTGTTGGCCCTTAGCCTCTTAAAATGTGATAGTTATTACTATGTTAAGTATGTAGATATGGACCAAATGGTTGTCAAAACCGTGTTACGAAGATCCTCCTTTTGTCGAATAGTGTAACCACTATATATATGTTACTCAAATGTTGTTACCCAAGTTCTTAAATTTTCATGGAAAGTATTAGTATCGTGCACAGTTCATTGAGTTTAAGCGTGTGCCCGATGTCCAGAAGGAATTTGCATATTAACTATCCATATTGCAAATTCACACACATGTTAACATAAGGAAATGTATGTGTAAGTTACTAATCATCGCACACGAGTACTCGCAGACGCAACGTTTGTGATACTCCTAGCCACCGCAAGCAACTAGTTTGCATTTTTCAAAGTTTTTTGTACACACAGAATCGCACATGAATTAACTGTATTAACTGTTTGTGTTGTAATTTCTCATCGCAAACAGTTCATCCGAGTCGGTTGTTTGCCATGTATCACACACATCTTGTTTACACGACTCATTTGTGTTCTTTTGGCTCATCGCAAACAGTTCATCCATGTGAACTGTATGCCGCATATCACACATATCTTGTTAAGTTGAACCGTTTCTGTTGCACTCCCTAATAGAAAACAGTTGTTCGGAGCAAACTGTATGCCGTATATCGCACACACATTGATATGGCTGCCCGGTTCTGTTGGTCTCCTCATCGCAAATAGTTCGAATGGATTAACCGTGTGCCTTGCATCGCACACGCAACTAAAATATGAACCGTGTTTGATGGCTCCTCCATCGCAAACGTTTTGCACCTTTTTATGGTTTTTTACACCACCGTTTGCGATTAATGCATCGCACACAGTTTCGTCAAAGGGTCTCTGATTGTAGTGCCGCATTAGCAGTATCCTGCAGTAGTGGCATGTGGTGACTAAAGTCGCGTCATCTCGTAGATTATCCGCGAGTGATTCACGAATGTGGGGGCTGAAGGGACATGTGGTTCCATCCAGGTAGTGGTGGAGCTGGGTTCCCGACGCCCCCCCCCCCTGAGTGATACCTTGTGGCGGAGCGATAGGGCAGGTTGAGACCACCCAGGAGAGAGGTGGGCCTGGTCCCTGGTCGTTGTCCGCGGTTGTTTCAAAATAACACGCTTAACGAGATTTGGATATTTGATCTGAGTTGGTCTTTTGGCCTATACGCACTAACCGCCACGTGGGACAAGATATGGGCAACCAGCGTCGTAGTATCAGCCGAAGCTTTCTAGACATCAGCGACTGAGCGGCGTGCGCTGGATTGGACCTCGTAAAGCACCTGCCTTTGTAATGGAGGTTGTCAGGTCTGCTCACCGGCCGCGCACGCAACGTGCAGGAGTGCAACGGGTGATGGGCCCAAGATCCCTGCGCGCTTAGGATTTAGACCGGCGGGCTGACCACTCTATTGGGCCTAGGTAGGTTTGCGATGTGTTGATCTTCCGAGGCCGGACATGACCCAGAAAAGTGTGCCCGGCCAGAGGGATCGAGCGTGTCAGGTAATGTGGTGCACCCCTGCAGGGAAGTTGATCTATTCGAATAGCCGTGTCCACGGTAACAGGATGACTTGGAGTTGTATTCCGACCTCTGACAACTAGAACCGGATACTTAATAAAACACACCCCTTACAAGTTCCAGATACAACCCAGTGTTCGCTCTTCCACAGGGCGACAAGGAGAGTATCGTCGGGTAGGATGTTCTATACAATGAAACTTGATACTATACTTGCTACTCTCTTCTATATGCTTCAAGATGGAGGCTTCCAGAAGCGTAGTCTTTGATAGGACTAGCTCCCCCTCTTATTCTGGCATTCTGCAGTTTAGTCCACAGATACTACCCCTTTCATTGATACCAATGCATATGTAGTTTAGATCTGATGTTAGTCTTGCGAATACTTTGGATGAGTACTCACGGTTGTTTTGCTACTTCTTTTTCCCCTATTCCCGGTTATTGCGATCCTATGATGAAGTCCAGTAGCCAGAGGATCTCGAGGATGATTCTACGTGGAGTTCGACTTCGAGGAGTAGTTAGGAGGTCCCAGGCAGGAGGTCTTGCCTTTTCAATCGTTGCTACTTTTATGTTAGCCATCTTATGGCAGCTTGTTTTAACTTTATGTATGTACTCGGATATTGTTGCTTCCGCTGACTCGTTTGTGTCGAGCTTATGTATTCGAGCCCTCGAGGCTCCTGGCTTGTAATATGAAGCTTGTATGACTTTTATTGTGTTTAGAGTTGTGTTGTGATATCTTCTTGGGAGCCCCTGATCTTGATCGTACACGTTTGCGTGTATAATTAGTGTACGATTGAATTGGGGGCGTCACAGCTAGTCACACAATTAATTTCAAAGTAATTGTGATTTCATGAATATTTGATGATGTAACTATTAAACGCGTATTATTATTATGGTAAAGAACAATGAAATGTTGTTTTTTTACATCAATACAGACACAAGCTCATATATACGCGCATACACCCACCTCTATGAACGCACACACACACCCTATCCCTATGAGCACCTCCGAGAAACTGAGCCGACATATCATCTTGAGATTTTACGAAGTCGCCGTAGGCGCCTCGTAGTCAACGGGAACGTCTCCCACCACTGAACGCGTATCGCCAGAAATCCTGAAATAAATCCAGGATAAATGCGAGCACCAGGACTTGAACCCTGCTGGGCTGGGGATACCACTGTCCACCTAACCGTCCAATCGCATGTTGGTTCGCGAAGAATGAAATGTTGTTGTCAAATAAAATTTGTTCCGTGAAACAACGTGTGGTTGGATGGTTAGGAGAACGATAGTATCCCCTGTCCACCAGAATTCAAGTCCCAGACTTGACAGTGGTGCTTGCATTTTCATGGATTTATTCCAGACCTTTCGGTCATGTGCGTTTGGTGGGAGGTGACATTCCCGAAAGCGTCTGGCAACTTTATCAATCTCAAGATAATGTGTCGGCTGAGTCTCTCGGAGGTGCTCATAGGAGTAAGATGTGCATACGTGCTTTCATAAGGATGAGTGTATATGCATATGTTGCGTCTACTATGTTGAAAAAACAAAATTACATAAGCAAACACTCATATATATGCGCATACACTCACGCGTATGAACGCACACTCTATCCCTATGAGCACCTGCGAGAGACTGAGCCGACATATCATATTCAAATTTTACGAAGTCACCGTAGACGCCTCGTAGTCGTCGGGAACATCTTCTTTCACCAAACGCGCATCACCGAAAATTCTGAAATAGATCCAGAAATTAATGCGAGCACCAGGATTTGATCCCCGATGAGCTAGAGGTACCGCTGTCCTCCTGACATGCAAGTACATGTTGGTTCGCACACCAGTAAATGTTGTTTGAGCGATTAAAACCCGTCGTCGTCAGTTTCCAGAAATGGCAAACAGTCAAAGTTCTTTCCATCTCTTCCCAAAAACCCCAGTTCCCTCGCCCTCGGCGCCTCCTCCCTCCTCTCTGCCACCCGTGAGCGCCCCGCTGATCAGAAAAGCAAAAGCCAGAGCGCAGCAGAGACCACGACGCGCAGCGCAACAACGAGAGGAGGCGGGGCGCGGAATCGGGCTCATCGCCGTCAAACCCCGGCGGCTCCGTCGGCAGCGCCCCCGGCCCCTGGGAGGCAGGTCGAGGTGCTGCGCGGCGCAGCGGCCGCCTGCTGCGAACCCCTCCTTGTTCTCGCGCCGGAGGGGACAAAAATGGTAAGCAATTGAAATCCCTCGCCATGCTCTGTTCTGGAATGAAGCCGGCGAGAGCGAGCGAAATAGGTGGTGGGCTGTGACCCGTGGTGCTGTTCGGGGCTTTCTGCCCAGGAAGAATCCCCCTTTCTCCGTTTTAGGTTTTGCCTGCTTTTGGGAGTTGGGTAGCGTAATGTTGGATTTTGAAAGGCGTTTGAGCCGATTCGAAGGAATTGCTAAAACTTTGAGGGGAGGCACTATGATTTTGTCGGATTTTAGTATCGGGAAAAAAAGTCACTTTCACGCCACTAGTTTCAGAGGGGGTATTGTTACTGGCTTTGTAAGATCATCGTGCAGTCTTATGCTTATACCACATCACTGATCTTTGAAAAAGTAAATATTAGTCCAATTGTCCTGTGGGATAGTACCCAAATAGTTAACCTTTTACTTGCACCGAACTATTTCGTATGGTTCATTCGAATCCTTCAGGATTGTAAGCATCGAATTTTAGACTGTTTGTGAGGAACACCTGTCTAATCTAGTTACAGTTACATGTTTCTGGAGTGTACCATGGCGAAAATGGCCAATTGTTGACTGCCCTGTTAGAGTTGCGGTGAATTCATTGCATTAGTGCCCAGAGATTTGTTGCCATGAACTTGTAATTTGTGAACAAGCTCATGCCTTCAGTCTGTTGGTAAATATATATGAGCCATTGACTACACCTCTATGTGCTCAAACTGTTCTTTATATCGGAAAAAAATGCAGAACAAACTGTTTCATCCAGTAACACTATGTTTAAACTTCTAAGGTACAGTGTTTAGTTGGATCATAGTCTTCTCTGTTCACATGTGGTAAATTCATCAATAGCAGTACATCATGTGCTGTCATTAAGAGGAAGCAGATGAAATCTAATCATTGGTGAAATGTTGCACTCATGTTTTGGAAATTTGACATTTTAATTTTTGCATTACTGAAGTATCTCTCATTGCTTTTCTTCAGGTTTTTTCCGCACAAGATCCTCAGACAAGTAATTGTGGAAAAGAAAGGCATGGCAAAACCATTGATGAGGAAGGCAAAAAAGTGAGCTGCAATTACTGCGGTAAGGTGGTTTGTACTTACAACCGTCTAGAGCAACATGTAGCAGGCATCAGGGGCAATGTTCGTCCATGCAACCAAGTACCGGACAGTGTCAGGACAAGCTTAATGAGTTCACTTGTGGATCGCAAGAAAGATCGGATGCTCGGAAAAACGAAAAGACTGAAGCATGAACATGATGAGGTTCCTCACACAAGCCCAGCCCTTCCATCTGCTCAACTCCAGCAACCACAGCTACAACAAACTGTATCCAATAACCGCTGTTTTCTTCATTATCCACCGGATCTGACGCAGCCCAAGGAAATCACATATAGTTCTTGTCAACTGAAACCCAAGGTTGAGAAAAGTGATTACTTCGATTCTGCGTCAGCAAAATCAGTAGGCAAGTTCTTCTCCGAAGCTGGACCTGAGCCTGGTGTTCTCCATTCATCATCTTTGAGGGAGATGGTTGTGTTTCCCCATGCGCCTGGGGCTGTAATGCCAACGTACGAAGCTGTTCTGCAGGAGCAACTAAGAGAAACTGAGAACCGCGCAAAGGAACTCAAGCAAGAGTGGCAAACAAGTGGTTGCACTGTAATTGTGGATAGTTGGAAGAGCAAGTGTGACAAAAGCTTCGTAAGTGTCCTGGTGCACTGCAGCAAAGGTACGCAGTTTCTCAGATCCATTGACGTCTCTGAAATCACTGAGGACTTGGATGAGCTAGAATCAATGCTTTCTCGCGTGGTTGATGATGTTGGTGCCCATAACATTGTTCAGATTGTCATGAATGACGTGTCACCCCATATGCAGATGGCACGGCAGTATGTGCTAAATAAATATGACAGCTTTTTCTTCGTGCTATGTGCTGACCACTGCATCAACCTTCTGCTTGAGAAAATAGCAGCACTCGAGCATGTCAGTGAAGTCCTAATGAAGGCAAGGGAAATTACAAGGTTTTTATATGGCCATGCACTGCCAATGAAACTGAAAGGAAGATATGTTCAGGAGGAGATTTTGAGCACTTCTTATCTGAGATTTGTGGCAGTGTTCATCACATTAGAGAGGTTAGTTTCTGCAAGAGTAGGTCTGGTGCAGATGTTCAGCTCGCCTGAATGGGTTCCCTCTGGTTGGACTTGTCTTGATTTGTTCGAGCGTATCCAGAGCATAGTAAAGGCAGATGATGCATTTTGGCATGCTGCTGCAGAAGTCGTGAAGGTTACAAACCCACTTGTCAGTGTGTTGTATAAACTAGAATCTGATATCTGTCCGATGGGTATCTTGTATGAAGCCATGGATAGAGCAAAAGAAGAGATATCTCTCAATATCGGAGATGAAAGCGACTCTTATTGGTGTATGATTGACAGGATATGGGATGGTTACTTGCATAGTCCTCTCCATGCTGCTGGTCAGATGCTAAACCCAAGGATCTTTTACACAGCTGGATTCCAGCCTGATGCTGAGATCAGCAGCGGCATCGCGGCCTGCACAATCCAACTGGGCAAGGCTCATTACAATGCCAGAAAAGCGTCTGCACAATTGGAAGTGTATGAAAAGAAGTTGGGCTATTTCGACACAGATCCAGCAATGCAGCAAATCATGGAGTTACCACAAGGTAAGCTACACCCTAACCTCTTGCAAAATGACCACTCCCTAACAAGCCACTGACGGTAGTGCCTTTATGTGTCATATGCACTTGATATTTTCCAATCTTTAGAGTGAGCTGGAATAGTGTCTGAGGTCCTCCACAAAATCTGATATGTGCATTTGTGCACCGTAACATACAGTGCGCCAACATATTTAGTTAGCATGTGAACATGGCACAAATATATCATGTCATAAGTGCAGTTCTATTCAAAGTTCAACTCCTCTGCATTAGCCTAACTTGTCGACATGGTTGTTTAAATAAATACTCCCGCCGTCCCATAATGTAAGATGTGCTTGCAAAAACGTCTTACATTATGGGACGGAGGGAGTAGTAGAGAAGTCAAAAGGTTTACAGATGAACGTGTAGAACGATCAATTTCTCTGCATCAGCCTAAGCTTGTCAACATAGTTGCTTAGTTAGTTGCAAGTTGCAAACTGGGGTATATGTTCTGCTTAAACTGTACAGGAGCCTCCTCTTCTTCCATTTTCACTTCAACTTTCAAACCCAAACATTTACACCCACTGAGATGATCACCATTTCATTCATCCGTTCATATCATACTACATGAATTACGCACCTTCTTACCGCGCTTCACTCGACATTCGCAGTTGAATGGTGGTCGACGCACGGGGCTCGTGTGCCCGACCTGCAGACCCTTGCGAGGCGGGTCCTGAGCCAGACGTGCTTCGGCGCCACCAGGTACAACATCGACCGGAGCCTGTCGGAGAAGCTGCACGCCGAGTGGGAGGAGATGACGCCGCCCGAGCAGGAGAGGTTCCGGCAGAAGGAGTACGTCCACTACAACCGCGTCCTCGCCCGCGCCGCCCCGCTCCTGCACGGATCCTCCGTGAAGCAGCACGACAGGGTGACCATGGTGCTGCACGACTGGATCAGGCCGCAGAAACATGCCGCTGGTTGCCACTGAGTGACGGCCTTCAGTTGATGCTTTCGCCTCTCCTCCGTCCTGTTATGTGTATGTGTGTGTATGCTGCTGTAATGGTGTGCAGCAGTAATCTGTCGGATGCTCACTAGTGGCACTCCCTTAGTACTGTCGTGGTCTGTTATGTTGTTGAAACCCTGCTGAATTTCCAAGTTTGTTATGTTGTTGAAACCCTGCTGAATTTCTTGAACTCCTGTTGGATTACCAAGTTTGTTATGTTGTTGAAACCCTGCTGAATTTCCAAGTTATTATTGGTGTGTGTCTGACATAAACGGTAGTATATTCTACTGTGAATAGTTTTATCTTCAGACAGCATGCCGTGGATTAGCCTTTTCTTCAGGGTATTCTGGCTTTGCTAGAGCTTTCATGCTCGATTTTTCTTGTTCACTGGGTACAGCAATCATCTCTTCTTTTGTGAAAAGGTGCAGCAATCATCTGAACATACAAACATGACGGCAAGGAGTTCTTGTAATCTCCTACTCCCTCCGTCCTATAATGCAAGACGTTTTTGCAAGCTATGTTAGTTTGCAAAAACGTCCTACATTACAGGACAGAGGGAGTACTAATTAGCAACCAATCACAATTTTCAATATGGAACACATAGCTGCACCAAATCTGTCCCCTCTCGCTTAGAACTTAGAAGCAAGCTTCCAGCAGACAGCAGCAACAAAGGGCGGCCAAGCTGTCAAAACATAGAGAGAGAGAGAGAGAGAGAGAGAGAGAGAGAGAGTGCATGTCAGCAAGCTGGTGTCGCTATACTCGTATTTCTGCAAGTTCCATACACTCCCTCCGTTTCTAAATGTAAGTCTTTTTAGAGATTCCACTATGAACTATATACGGATGTATATAGACATATTTTAGAGTGTAGATTTACTCATTTTACTTCGTATGTAGTCTGTAGTGAAATATCTAAAAAGACTTATATTTAGAAACGGAGGTAGTAGTAGATAAATCAGTGTACATTGTATGCTCCGAACAAGAGAAAAATGGAATACGACACTTCCAGGCATGCTCCTCTGAATACTGTGGTAACTAAGTTTTGGATAAATTGTACTGGAAATATGAAAAGGTCTCAGAAAACGTTGACCTTCAGCTGGTGTCATTTCAATAAACGTCTAACAACCTATTTTTATTTATCATTTACGAATCACAAATATCTTTCCGCACCAGAAGGCCTAGCGTGACGGAGAGCGGTGGTTGGCTCCACTCCTACTGACAGACACGTAAGAAAGGCAGCAACGACGAGTTGCGAGGCGAGGGTTGCGGGGCCGACGTCACCCACCAACGAACCCAACCCACTCCCTCCCTCCCGGCCACACAAAACACTGGCCCCTCCAACGTCCACTCCGACGCCGACGACCCACCGGAAACGGCGAGCTTAATCTGGCTTCAGTTCAGAGATCTAACGTGATACTAGAACCGAGACGAAGGACGACTTGGGAAACTGAGAAGAGGATGGAGGTGGGCTCAATCTTACTATCCCTCCATGAAGGAGGGGGCGCTTTTAACAATAATAATTTCTTTTTTTCCTTTGGTACTTCTTTTGCTGATTTTGGAAATGAAGAAGATCAAGAAGATCTTGAAGATTTATAATAGGATAGAAAATAGATAGATTTACTATAGTTCATTCTTTTTGTAAGAATTTGTAATGGCATTTTTAAATAAAGTTTCCTTTATTTTTTTGTAACATAACTTTGTATTATTTCCCAATTATCAATAAAGTTTGATTTTCCCTTATCAGTTGTTTATTATTTATAAATGAATTTCCAATTCACATTGAATTGTACTATTAATTTCTAAGTCCTTCATACTATTTCTGGTTTGAGAATGAACCAAAACTCTAAATAAGAGCAAAGGTCATGTCAAATTTTATAGCAAATTGACTCAGTGATTTGAATGAAAGTTTAAATTCACCACAAATTTATTAGCATGAATGTGAAGTTTAATCGAAAAAATTCCCCTCTCTCATATACTAGGAAAAGCAATTTATTCACTAGGTGCATGAAAGCGGTTTTTTATACCATTTTTTCTAGGGATTATATTAGAATTAAATGCATGTTTCCCAGACTTCTTTTCAAAATCTCATTGTTCAAGTGCAGTAAGAGCGTTAAGATATTCAACTAGGATTCTGCCAAGTTGGCCTTTGGAATTGTGTGTCTATGCTGATGAAGTTGTATGGAGTAGCTAATCAAGGGCAAATGTATCCAACACAAAAACCACCTCACTCGAGATTTAAATTTGTTTTCAACCTATATATTTTTTCTCTTCCAATGTCTCTCTAGTACACATCCACCCCCATCGGATTTTCTTTCGAACCATCCTCGGTTCATCGAGAATTGACCCGATAATCCACCAAAGTTTCTATTGGATGTTCTAATGATGATGTAACCGTGATTTCATGAATAATTGTTGATCTAGCTATTAAAAATGTATCATTGCAGAAAAGGAAATTGTCAGATTCAGGGCTCCGCAGACCCAAGAAAGGTTCGAACTCTGGGGCGTGTGCGAAGAACTCGACCTCTTTAGCCAGCCAGCTCGTCGTCCGCACGGCCTAACTCGGTGAAGAAGGAAGAAGATGGACACATCAGTTACCCAGGTTCGGGCCACCTTGCGGTGTAAGACCCTACTCCTACTTTCAGGTGGATTAGCCTCACGAGGGGTTGAGGATGAACTAGTATAAGGGATGAACAACCTCGCGAGGTCTGCTCTGGTGAGGGTGGAAAGGGATCGGCCTTCCCCTATGGTGGTGGCTAACCTATATTTATAGTGGCCTCGGTCCTCTTCCCCCAAAATGTAGGCGGGAAGGGATCCCACGCCTACGCTTGCCTCCTTAGCACCAAAGAGGAAACCTGCTCCTCTGCGCCCGCCTGGCCTTGGTCGTCATGGCTTGCGTCACCTCAACCTCACGAGGTGGGCACCTACATAGAAATCTCCACTCCTCGGGAGGCAGCTGATACGTCTCCAACGTATCTATAATTTATGAAGTATTCATATTGATATATTATCATTCTTGGATGTTTTACAATCATTTTATAGCAACTTTATATCACTTTTTGGGACTAACTTATTGACCCAGTGTCCAGTGCCAGTTGCAGTTTTTTGCTTGTTTCTTACATCGCAGGAAATCAATATCAAACGAAGTCCAAACGCCGTGAAACTTTTTGGAGATTTTTTATGGAGCAGGACACCTAGGATGGGCCAGAGCAGCACCTAGGGGGTGCCCCGAGGGGGGCATAGGCGCGCCCAGGTGGGTTGTGCCCACCTCGGTGGCCTCCCGCACCCTCTCTTTACACTATAAATTTCCAAAAATTCCAGAAACCCTCGGGGTTAACCTAGATCAGAAGTTCCGCCGCCGCAAGGCTCTGTAGCCACCGAAAATGAATCTAGACCCTTTTCAGCACCCTGCCGGAGGGGGGAAATCATCACCGGTGGCCATCTTCATCATCCCAGCGGCCACCATGATGAGGAGGGAGTAGTCCACCATCGGGGCTGAGGGTTTGTACCAATAGCTATGTGTTTAATCTCTCTCTCTCTCTCTCTCTCTCTCTCTCTCTCGTGTTCTTGAGATGTCACGATCTTGATGTATCGCGGGCTTTGTTAATATAGTTGAATCATATGGTGTTTTCCCCTCTCTATCTTGTTGTGATGAATTGAGTTTTTCCCTTTGTGATTTCGTTGTTATAGGATTGAATACTTTTATGGATTTGAGAACACTTTATATATGTCTTGCAATTGAATACTCGTGGTGACAATGGGGTATCGTATTGATTCACTTGATATATGTTTTGGCACTCAACTCGCGGATTCCCGAGGTGACATTGGGGTAATCTATGCATAGGGGTTTATGCATGTTCTTGTCTTTGTTTCTCCGGTAGAAATCTTGGGGCACTCTTTGAAGTTCTTTGTGTCGGATTGAGTATTATGAATCTGAATTTGCTTTAGTGTTATTTTAGTACGAACTCTTGGTTAGATCGATCAGAAAGAATAGCTTGTTGTTATTTTAGTACGAACTCTAGATCGGAAAGAATAGCTTTGAGGTGGTTTCGTACCCTACAAACAATTTATTCTTATGTTCTTCGCTAGATAGGAACTTTGGAGTGATTCTTCCTCGCACGTTGAGGGATGGTTATATGATCCAATTATATTAGCATTGTTGGGAGATTGCACTAGTGAAAGTACGGACCCTAGGCCTCACTTTTTAAGTATTGCAATACCGTTTGTGCTCACTTTTATCAATTGCTACCTTGCTATTTTTATTTATTCAGATTATAAAAATATATTTCTACCATCAATATTACATTTTTATCACCATCTCTTCGCCCAACTAGTGCACCTATACAAATTACCATTGTATTGGGTGTGTTGGGGACACAAGAGATTTTTTGTATTTGGTTGCAGGGTCCTTTGAGAGAGACTATATATCTTTATCCTACGCCTCCTACGGATTGATAAACCTTAGGTCATCCACTTGAGTAAAAATTGCTACTGTCCTACAAAACTCTGCGCTTGGAGGCCCAACATGTGTCTACAAGAATAAAGTTGCGTAGTAGACATCAGCAGCCAACGTAGCATGCAATTTCAAAAAATTCCTACGATCACGCAAGATCTATATAGGAGATGCATAGCAATGAGAGGGGGAGAGTGTGTCCACGTACCCTCGTGGGCCGAAAGCGGAAGTGTTTGTTTACGCGGTTGATGTAGTCGAACTTTTTCTCGTTCCGATCGATCAAGCACCGAACGTACGGCACCTCCGAGTTCTGCACACGTTCATCTCGATGACGTCCCTCGAACTCTTGATCCAACAAAGTGTCGAGGGAGAGTTCCATCAGCACGACGGCGTGGTGACGGTGATGGTGAAGTAATCCGCGCAGGGCTTCGCCTATGCACTATGTGAATATGACCGGAGGCATAAACTGTGGAGGGGGGCGCCGTACATGGCTAACAATTGTTGGTGTGTGTTCTAGGCGCCCATCCCCATGTATATATAGGTGGGAGAGGGAGGGGAGCAGCCTTGGGGCGCCCCAAGTAGGAGGAATCCTACTTGGGGCCTCCTCCAATTCAGCCTCCCCCTTTCCTTATCTCCGGAGGGGGGAAGGAAAGAGGGGAGAGGGGAAAGGTAGGGGGAATCATATTCCCTCTATTTCCTTTCCTCTTCCCCTTTTCCTTTCTCCACTTAGATCGGCCCATATGAGGGTAGATATACCCATATCTTCTCAAATCATCTGTGAAGGTCGGAAAATAACGATACACGTCGCGAGCCTCAACACTCATCGGACCGCATACATCGGTATGCATTATTTCCAATAAGTCAGTGGCTCGCTCCATTGTTCCGAAGAACGGAGTCTTAGTCATCTTGCCCATGAGGCATGGTTCGCAAGCATCAAGTGATTCCAAAAGTCCATCTGCATGGAGTTTCTTCATGCGCTTTACACCAATATGACCTAAACGGCAGTGCCACAAATAAGTTGCACTATCATTATTAACTTTGCTTCTTTTGGCATCAATATTATGAATATGTGTATCACTACGATCGAGATTCAACAAAAATAGACCACTCATCAAGGGTGCATGACCATAAAAGATATTACTCATATAAATAGAACAACCATTATTCTCTTATTTAAATGAATAACCGTCTCGCATCAAACAAGATCTAGATATAAAGTTCATGCTCAATGCTAGCGCCAAATAACAATTATTCAGGTCTAAAACTAATCCCGAAGGTAGATGTAGACGTAGCGTGCCGACGACAATCACATCGACCTTGGAACCATTTCCGACGCGCATCGTCACCTCGTCCTTAGCCAATCTTCGTTTAATCCGTAGCCCTTGTTTCGAGTTGCAAATATGAGAAACAGAACCAGTATCAAATACCCAGGCGCTACTACGAGCATTAGTAATGTACACATCAATAACATGTATATCAAATATACATTTGTTCACTTTGCCATCCTTCTTATCCGCCAAATACTTGGGGCAGTTCCGCTTCCAGTGACCAGTCCCTTTGCAGTAGAAGCACTCAGTTTCAGGCTTAGGTCCAGACTTTGGCTTCTTCCCGGGAGCAGCAACGTGTTTGCTATTCTTTTGAAGTTCCCCTTCTTCCCTTTGCCCTTTTTCTTGAAACTAGTGGTCTTGTTAACCAGCAACACTTGATGCTCCTACTTGATTTCTACCTCCGCAGCCTTAAGCATTGCGAAGAGCTCGGGAATCGTCTTATTCATCCCTTGCATATTATAGTTCATCACGAAGCCTTTATAGCTTGGTGGCAGTGATTGAAGAACTCTGTCAATGACACTATCATCAGGAAGATTAACTCCCAGCTGAGTCAAGTGGTTATGGTACTGCTACCTCTTGAGCATGCGTTGGTTTTCCCTTGAAGAGGAAAGGGTGATGCGGCAAAGTAGCGTAAGTATTTCCCTCAGTTTTTGAGAACCAAGGTATCAATCTAGTAGGAGGCCACACGCAAGTCCCTAGTACCTACACAAACAAATAAGAACCTTGCAACCAACGCAATAAAGGGGTTGTCAATCCCTTCACGGCCACTTGCACAAGGGAGATCTGATAGAGATAATAAGATAATATTTTTGGTATTTTATGATAAAGATTAAAAGTAAAGATTGCAAAATAAACGGTGACAGAAATAGCTAGTTGACGGGAGATTAATATGATGGAAAATAGACCCGGGGGCCATAGGTTTCACTAGTGGCTTCTCTCAAGATAGCATAAGTATTACGGTGGGTGAACAAATTACTGTCGAGCAATTGATAGAAAAGTGCATAATTATGAGAATATCTAGGCATGATCATGTATATAGGCATCACGTCCGCGACAAGTAGACCGAAACGATTCTGCATCTACTACTATTACTCCATACATCGACCGCTATCCGGCATGCATCTAGAGTATTAAGTTCATAAGAACAGAGTAACGCATTAGGCAAGATAACATGATGTAGAGGGATAAACTCAAGCAATATGATATAAACCCCATCTTTTTACCCTCGACGGCAACAATACAATATGTGTCGTTTCCCCTACTGTCACTGGGATCGAGCAACGCAAGATTGAACCCAAAGCTAAGCACTTCTCCCATTGCAAGAAAGATCAATCTAGTAGGCCAAACCAAACTGATAATTCGAAGAGACTTGCAAAGATAACAAATCATACATAAAAGAATTCAGAGGAGATTCAAATATTGTTCATAGATAATCTTGATCATAAACCCACAATTCATCGGATCTCGACAAACACACCACAAAAAGAGTTACATCGAATAGATCTCCAAGAAGATCGAGGAGAACTTTGTATTAAGATCCAAAGAGAGAGAAGAAGCCATCTAGCTAATAACTATGGACCCGAAGGTCTGTGGTAAACTACTCACACATCATCGGAGAGGCTATGGTGTTGATGTAGAAGCCCTCCGTGATCAATTCCCCCTCCGGCGGAGCGTTGGAAAGGCCCCAAGATGGGATCTCACGGGTACAGAAGGTTGCGGCGGTGGAAATAGGGTTTCGTGGTGCTTCTGGATGGTTTCAGGGTATATGGGTATATATAGGAGGAAGAAGTAGGTCGGTGGAGCTGCGAGGGGCCCATGAGGGTTGGGGCGCGCCCAGGGGGGCAGGCGCGCCTCCCTGCCTCATGGCCTCCTCGCTTCTTTCTTGACGTCCACTCCAAGTCCTCTGGATCACGTTAATAACTCTCCCGAAGGTTTCATTCCGTTTGGACTCCGTTTGATATTCCTTTTCTGCAAAACACTGAAATAGGCAAAAAAAACAGCAATTTGCACTAGGCCTTGGGTTAGTAGGTTAGTCCCAAAAATAATAATAAAGTGATTAGTAAAGCCCATTAAACATCCAAAACAGATAATATAATAGCATGGAACAATCAAAAATTATAGATACGTTGGAGACGTATCAAGCATCCCCAAGCTTAATTCCTACTCGTCCTCGAGTAGGTAAATGATAAAAACAGAATTTTTGATGTGGAATGCTACCTAGCATATTTCTCAATGTAATTTTCTTTATTGTGGCATGAATATTCAGATCCGAGAGATTCAAGATAAAAGTTTAATATTGACATAAAAATAATAATATTTCAAGCATACTAACAAAGCAATCTTGTCTTCTCAAAATAACATGGCCAAAGAAAGTTATCCCTACAAAATCATATAGTCTGGCTATGCTCTATCTTCATCACACAAAGTATTTAATCATGCACAACCCCGATGACAAGCCAAGCAATTTTTTCATACTTTTGATGTTCTCAAACTTTTTCAATCTTCACGCAATACATGAGCGTGAGCCATGGACATAGCACTATATGTGGAATAGAATGGTGGTTGTGGAGAAGACAAAAAAGGAGAAAATAGTCTCACATCAACTAGGCTTATCAACGGTCTATGGAGATGCCCATTAATAGATATCAATGTGAGTGAGTAGGGATTGCCATGCAACGGATGCACTAGAGCTATAAGTGTATGAAAGCTCAACAAAAAAACTAAGTGGGTGTGCATCCAACTCGCTTGCTCACGAAGACCTAGGGCATTTTGAGGAAGCCCATCACTGGAATATACAAGCCAAGTTCTATAATGTAAAATTCCCACTAGTATATGAAAGTGACAACATAGGAGACTCTCTATCATGAAGATCATGGTGCTACTTTGAAGCACAAGTGTGGAAAAAGGATAGTAACATTGTCCCTTCTCTCTTTTTCTCTCTTTTTTTATTTTTTTTATTTGGGCCTTTCTCTTTTTTTTATGGCCTCTTTTTTTTCGTCCGAAGTCTCATCCGACTTGTGGGGGAATCATAGTCTCCATCATCCTTTCCTCACTTGGGACAATGCTCTAATAATGATGATCATCACACTTTTATTTACTTACAACTCAATACTTAGAACAAAATATGACTCTATGTGAATGCCTCCGGCGGTGTACCGGGATATGCAATTAATCAAGAGTGACATGTATGAAAGAATTATGAAGGTGGCTTTGCCACAAATACGATGTCCACTACATGATCATGCAAAGCAATATGACAATGATGAAGCGTGTCATAATAAACGGGACGGTGGTAAGTTGCATGGTAATATATCTCGGAATGGCTATGGAAATGCCATAATAGGTAGGTATGGTGGCTGTTTTGAGGAAGGTATATGGTGGGTGTATGATACCGGCGAAAGATGCGCGGTATTAGAGAGGCTAGCAATGGTGGAAGGGTGAGAGTGCGTATAATCCATGGACTCAACATTAGTCATAAAGAACTCACATACTTATTGCAAAAATCTATTAGTTATCGAAACAAAGTACTACGCGCATGCTCCTAGGGGGATAGATTGGTAGGAAAAGACCATCGCTCGTCCCCGACCGCCACTCATAAGGAAGACAATCAATAAATAAATCATGCTCCGACTTCATCACATAACGGTTCACCATACGTGCATGCTACGGGAATCACAAATTTTAGAACAAGTATTTCTCAAATTCACAACTACTCAACTAGCATGACTCTAATATCACCATATTCATATCTCAAAACAATTATCGAGTATCAAACTTCTCATAGTATTCAATGCACTCTATATGATAGTTTTTATTATACCTATCTTGGATGTTCATCATATTAGGACTAATTTTATAGCCAAAGCAAACTATCATGTTGTTCTAAAAGACTCTCAAAATAATATAAGTGAAGCATGAGAGATCAATAATTTCTATAAAATAAAACCACCACCGTGCTCTAAAAGATATAAGTGAAGCACTAGAGCAAAATTATTTAGCTCAAAAGATATAAGTGAAGCACATACAGTATTCTAATAAATTCCGATTAATGTGTGTCTCTCCCAAAAGGTGTGTACATCAAGGATGATTGTGGTGAACTAAAAAGCAAAGACTCAAATCATACAAGACGCTCCAAGCAAAACACATATCACGTGGTGAATAAAAATATAGCATCAAGTAAAGTTACCGGTGGACGAAGACGAAAAAGGGGATGCCTTCCGGGGCATCCCCAAGCTTAGGCTTTTGGTTGTCCTTGAATTTTATCTTGGGGTGCCTTGGGCATCCCCAAGCTTAGGCTCTTGCCACTCCTTGTTCCATAATCCATCAAATCTTTACCCAAAACTTGAAAACTTCACAACACAAAACTTAACAGAAAATCTCATGAGCTCTGTTAGTATAAGAAAGCAAACCATCACTTCAAGGTACTGTAATGAACTCATTCTTTATTTATATTGGTTTTAAACCTACTGTATTTCAACTTCTCTATGGTTCATAACCTCCGATACTAGCCATAGATTCATCAAAATAAACAAACAACACACGAAAAACAGAAACTGTCAAAAACAGAACAGTCTGTAGTAATCTGGATCAAACGTATACTTCTGGAACTCCAAAAATTCTAAAATAAATTTCTGGACGTGAGGAATTTATCTATTAATCATCTGCAAAAAGAATCAACTAAATAGCACTCTCCAGTAAAAAGTTGTAGCTAATCTCATGAGCGCTAAAGTTTCTGTTTTTTACAGCAAGATCAAAAAGACTTCACCCAAGTCTTCCCAAAGATTCTACTTGGCACAAACACTAATTAAAACATGAAACCACATATAAACAGAAGCTAGATGAATTATTTATTACTAAACAGAACCAAAAAGCAGGAAACAAAAATAAAATTGGGTTGCCTCCCAACAAGTGCTATCGTTTAACGCCCCTAGCTAGGCATAAAGGCAAGGATAGATCTAGGTATTATCATCTTTGGTAGGCAATTCTTCAATAGAACACTTATAACCCTTAGGAGTTTCCTTCTTTTTATTAATGATCAAACTCATAGGCAAGAAATCAAGAAATTTATTTGTAGCAAAAGGTTCATTAATGATAGCGAAAAAGTTGGGGTGAACACTTATTAATTTGAGATCCGCATTTCCCTTACTAGAAGATTCACCCTTATTTTTAGGAACATACATTAATTTGGCAACTTTAGCATTAGGAGGTTTTGGAGTATTTTTCACGGAAGAAAAGGCAGACCCTAAGTTAGTAATAATAAACTCAATTTTATCAATTCTTGTGGAATCTTGATCTATCTTTTCGTTAACTATGGGTTCCTTTTCTTAAAAAAAATAAGAGCAACTCCTACCTTAGATCCGTATTGGGTAATTTGGTTGTGGATCTTTTTATCCAAATTTTCAATCAACTCTACAGTGGCAACTTTATTTTCAATAATTTCAAGCCTTTGCATCACATGTTCCAAAGTTAAAATAGTTTCATTAACCAAAAGAGGTGGTGGACCAACCAAATCTATCATAGCATTATAAGAATCAAAAGTATGGCTACCCAAGAAATTCCCTCCGGTAATGGTATCAAGAATATATCTATTTCAAGGGGTGATGCCTACATAAAAATTGCGAAGAAGAACGAAAGTGGATTGCTTCCTAATAGATCTATTCTGAGCATTGCAAATTCTATGCCAAGCGTCTTTTAGATTTTCTCCCTTCCTTTGTTTAAAATTAAGAACTTCATGATCGGGAGTACTAACAATGATAGAAGGACTAGCCATGACAGCAAGGCAAACGATCTAACACACTGATACACAAGAAGCAAGAGGAAGGGCGAACGGAAAAAGAGGACGCACTACTAGGAAAAAGGCTACTAGCAGCGCGGGTAAAATGGCTATTAGCAACGCGGGTACCCGCGCTACTAGTATCGCGCTACAGCTAATAGTTAGTAGTAGCATGTGCCTGTAGGGTAACGCAGCAGAAAACAAAAATTTTCCGACCTACGCACCAGCCCAGGACCACTATGGAGACTGCATACATGGTTTGATCTTTTTCGTTACCGACTCGTAGCGCAGCGGGAAGTAGAGTCGATGACGATCGGCGGTGCAGATCCCCGCAGCTAGGATTTACAACCTCCCAACCGCGAGGATGTATACCCTCATCTGCTCCTCAGACAGCCCTCCGGGAGGCGGTCGAACAGCCCCCCGGACGGTGTCGCGGACAGCCCTTCGGGAGGACCTTCGAAACTCGAACGGTCACTCGGACAGCCCTTCGGGAGGACCTTCAAAACTCGGACGGTCACATGGACAGCCCTTCGGGAGGCACTCACGAACTAAGACCGAAACTACGATCTCTCTACAGAGTTGCACACATACGGTGTCATCTATCCGGCAGGGCTTCGTCGTCCAGAACTAGTTCCTGCCGGAACCCAGACAGCCTTACGGCTCTACGAAACTCTTTTCGTGGGAGGGAGAGAAGAAGCCAGATAATGCATGGCATGTGTATGAGAGCAAGGGATGAGTGTGGAGGGCTGCCCCTCCACCTCTATTTATAGGAAATCCCAAGGGGGTAGGGTAGTTTCACAAAAAACCCAAAATGCACATGAATGAAGTCCTTCCACAAGGACCTAGGAGTGAAACCAAGGAACAAGAGGGTCCCCAAGGGGGGATACCCCATGTGGCCGGCCACACCCCCATGAGGGGCCCAAAAAATGGCTCCTATCCATCCATGTCATCCCCAAAATCTTTTGGAGCAAAGCCCCAAAAGGTGGCTTTTCATAAAGTAACCATAAAGCTGATTTTCTCTATTCACGACGACATTTTTCAGCGTCTGATCGAACTGAAAATATTTATGTGGGCTAAGAACATTTCCAGTACCCACTAAAATGATTTTCAACGCGTTCCGAAACAATTCCGGTTTTAGTGATTTTCATCTGCGAAACGCATCTGAAGTGGCTCCGGCAGCTCCGGAACATTTCCGGTTTTTATCTCAGAAAATTCCAAAAAGCTTCCAGAATGATTCTGGCATCCTCCAAGAATTATCAGGCATGTGCCGAAACCAATTTGACTTAATGGTGTATCCCGAAACAACTTTTCGGTATCATCGAAACTTATCCGATGACCTCTCTCTGCGGTACGATTCCGCTGTCCGAAACTTTTTCGGTGATTTTCTCTCAGACTCCCTGTCTAGTATTCAGCAGATAGATGACCCTTAAGCGTGTGACCCTATAGGTTCGGTGAAGTATAGACATGACCCGGAACCCCTTCCGATCAATGATCAACATCGGAACCGTGGACACCCATATTGACCCCTATACCCACACGAATAAATATTCGAGTGAACCCCCAGTTGCCGTGTGCTAGTCCTGTTGCTTCGCGATATGTTACAAATACCCGAGGTGAGACATGTTGGCATTCCTGTGGATCAACAACTTGTCCACTATGCTAGCTACCTCGTTACCGGTATTGTTCTCTTTTCTCGTTATCGTGTTCCGGCATCCCCGTGATCAAATCACAAAGTGTCTGGCCAGACGATGATGGATACCGTAACACCGAGAGGGCCCAGAGATATCTCTCCATCGTCGGAGGAGCAAATCCCAATCTTGAGCTATCAAGTTACTTGACACACTTTTCCATGAACCCGTAAGCCGCCGTAATAGCCACCCATTTACGGATGACGTTTAACAAACCCCAAAGTTCATGAAGCAAGCATGAAGAAACTCGATACTCTCATGGTCTAAGGAATCATGCAAACGTTAACCATCTCTGTGTTATGTACCAATAAACTTGTGACGAATGAATCTCATAGCATAACATCATGCCGGGTCGATTCAACACAAATGTTCTCTTAACATTGTGCCCTCAAGGTTGCTGACATAGACATGCCCATGATCAGGAAAACATAACCATCATGCAACACTTGAGCTAGTCTTAGAGGCCAAACTAGGGATACATTTTACCGTTTATTATTCCACACGTGCATATGAGTCTTCCTCCGAGCCTCGTGGTTATTGCAGACTCGAGAACCATAGCAGTTATAGCATGGAACATAAACATAATTATGAACTCGGAGATAAATAATATCATTTATTATTGCCTCTAGGGCATATCTCCTACAGTGCCACCCACGCTACTGCTATTTCGTACCTGCGCCACTACTAACAAAATAGTAGTAGCATGTCCATACTACCAACGCTACTAGTATCCTAAATAGCGCGCAGTTTTTTCCCACGCCACTACTAACTAATTTATAATTAAAAAAATAAAATCCACCAATTCCATTTTATGCATACAGTTCCCAGTAAACACAATAGTGAGCACTGCTGGGCTCCTATTTCATGGTTAACCGAAAACCGAAGGAAATAAATCAGCCAAAAAACCTCATTATGCATTGCTACTCACAAATAACCACTTCAAAGAACATGCAAGTATCTATGTCATTAACAATTGCAAACATAAGTTTCTTTTTACTACAGTTGTTGTATGTACTATCACACAGTTCCTCATTCTGTTCTCACTCAATAATAAGAAAAATGAAAAGAAAAGATAGAGATAATCTGCCACAATTGCACTTCGGTGTCATGGATTTAGTCTACCGCTTCAACATCTCATTATCCTGCAGCACTCTGTCGCTATCTTCTACCTATGAATAAAAAGACCTTATTTGTCAGAGAAGCAAATGTGAAACCTTATTACAACATGTATGCTAAGTCGCTAACCCATAGAGACAGCTAGAACAAATGTGAAAACTTTCCATGTTGCCGAGTAAGTATATGAGCACCCCTCAAAACATCAATTAGCAAGTACTTGACACATACAAACTTGTACAGAAAAAATAACACTTCCGAATTTAATTGGCTTCAAAGATTGCAAGGAAGGCATACTGATGAGCTGCAATGCAATCTTCAATGTTTAGTACTTGTACACGCTATGCTCCTGCGGTGCAACCCCTAGCTCATGTGGCTTCACAAAGTCTACATTGTATAGGACATTTTTTAGCAGAGGGTGAAACTGCATACATATACATCTCAAATCATATGTAGTATGTGTCTAGTCATCCTACGATTGCCCGAGCTCAGAACTGCATTTCTTATAAAAACTTTAGACATGTTCAGGAAACACATGTAGTTAATGACAAGTGTACATATCACCCATTTTATAGGTTCAAAGACAGATAACAAAAATTAACTAGACAAAGTTAGATGACAGTGAAGCTTAAAGCTGCAGCAAGAAATATTAGATATACACATTTTGAAAATCAACCTCGGTGGAACAACATAAGATTGCATTTAGATTTCCGAATTAAACATAGGCATATCTCATAGTTTAAAATAAAGGCACTCAACAAGAAAGTGCATAAAAGATTTGTATGACGAAAGTTAGGAGAACTCCAAATTACAGAACTCCAATGCAGTGTTCAAAGTTAGGAGAACTCCAAATTACAGAACTCCTAATAAATTCCTAAAACAAAATATGGAAATAGCTAGTCCGAAGGCACATATAAGAACAAACAAATTTGTATGACGAAATGATGCAGTGGATCAATCTCATAATACATCTCTAAAAGTGACACTTGAATTCTCTCATCTCCTTGTGAGCAACCTACTATACTTACATTTTCTAGAATGCCATGGTTTTGTGGCAACAGGGTGATAACTAAACGACCCAGAAAAACATGGAGTGATGAATCAATTCAATATCTTCAGAAGTGGATACTCTAGTAGACCTGCAAGAGCAGATATGGTAGTAACTAAAATCATATAAAGATTCGAGGTTAAAGATTATAAATCCAATTTGTCATTAGCATAAAAATATTAGTTCCATGAAGAAGTTTGTCGACAGATATTTTCTAGTGTTTCTAAGACAGTGACTGAAACATCATGAAAGAAAACACGTTTCTGCATTTTAATTAGGGGGGAGATTTAGTTCTAAAATACTGGAACTGTGACTGAAAGATCATATATACTATTAGAAAAACAGACCAAAATCCCCGCAGAAAAAAAACAGACCAAAAAAATTAACTTCCTACTTACAGTGGCAAGAAAATCTTATATGAATGTGTTATAATAAATAATGCTAACCATGAAGTCTTCTTCCATATAACAAAGGAGTGACGAAAACAAAAAACCTGTAATTCAAGTACGACATGCAGTTAGTTAATTATTTGCATGTCAACAGTTCTAACGTCTAGCTACAGATCTTCAAAGTAAAGATTGTGAACTCTATTAGACATGATTATATCAATTAGACCAAATAGAAATTAATTCAATATGTTGTATATCCGTTAAACGAAGTTCAATCTATCTTCTGATTATTAGTGTTTCAATTAGGTGATTAGTCCTTCTACGGCCGCCGGTTAATAGGTGAGCCATGACTTTTTACAGTAAAAAATGCAAAGGAAATAACAGGTTACTCCATTGATCTAACTAGTAGTGAATGAGCTAGTGTAGGTTACTCCATTGAATGAACCCAGCTGGTGTATATATATGGACGCAGCCACCACCAGTGGATACAGGTTCTAGTCAAATCAGACTCACCTATTAACCGACTTGGACTACAAATTCCTAATCCTGGTATTATACTCCTACCAACGCAGCTAGATAGCTAGGACAAGTCCTAGTCGGACTCAAGTTAGTATTTTTCCTAATCTAATTATACGGCCACGTTGATCACACCTTACTAATTCTGGCCAGACACTAGTAACACAAGAAAAGCAAATCGACTCAAGCTAGTTTTCCTAGACTACTACACCGATGTAGACTTGTAGACTAATAAGTTTGGATTAAGCTAACAATGTTTACTGCTACTGTACGCAGCCAGGGTAATGACCAGACTAGCATGTGCACGCAGGGAGGGAGGGGCCGGGGTTACCTGCAGCTGCAGGAAGATGGGTGGGAGGGCGCAGCATTCAAGGAAAGGGAGGTCCGTCCATGGCTTGCTTCCTCCTCAGGTGGTTGTCGGACGAATCCTCGGGTCGGTCTAGGGTTTTCTTCTCCTGCACTGCAGCAAAGAAAAGGAAGGGCCACCCTCACATCATCACCAACACAAGAGAAGAGAGCAACCAACAACATGAGCAGAAGCAACCCAAAATCGAAACGAATCCGAGCACCTTGACGATGGTGCTCCATGGCTTGGGCACCCCGACAAGGTTTTCTTCTCCTACCGCAGAGAAAAGCAAGGAAGCAGTGGCAGGGCGACTGGGGAGACGCAGGCGACCTCCGTCGCTTCGCGTGTGTCCTGGCCGCCGGCTCACCCGCGGGTTGATCTGGGACTGGGAGGGAAGGTGCGGGCGACGGATGCAGGGGAGAAGGAGAGGGAGAGGCTGGGGATCGCCCGTGGGGAGGTCGCCGGGGTGGTGAGCGGCGGAGGCGGCGGCGGCAGCGTGGGATGGGAGGGAGACGAGGGGTGAATCGGGAGAAGAGAGGAGGTGGAAGGGATCTGGATCGAGGGTTGGGTGTTTTTTTTGGCGGCTGCTAGGCGCCGGCGGACCGGCGCTAGTTTCGGCCGGTCGGACCTGAGCCGTCGGATGCTTTGTCCACCAACCATTAGATCTGTTGACTATTCTTTAATCCACTTCCCATATCGCTTCAAACCTTATAACGACAGCCATTCGTTTTCTCACGCTAGCGTCCAGGTCGTCTTCTACCACACGCGAATTAATCTCGCGACGCTGGGCCTTCCTCCATTGCTACACTACAGCTTTCACCCGCCTCGACGATTATATTGCCCACGACCTTTTCTTCTCACCTTGCTGTAGGCCTGTAGCAGGCGTTGTTGTAAGGGTCGCGCGTGGGAGCTGTGCTGAATCCCGGCGGCAGCGCAACACGAGTTGCTTGAATGGTGTTGTGAGCTGCGCCCCAGACGATGGTTCAACGGCAGGTTGTGGATGCTACAAGGCCAGACAACAGATGCTGCAACGATGATGGAGACGACCGCATTGCAACCGGTGAAAACTGGGAACGCCGACCGCACCCGCCGACCTCGTCTCAGTTGTCGGTGGCAGCAAAAATGTCTGCCGGTCGTAGCAAAAAATCATGCTGGTTCCAGAAAAAAAGATCACCGTTGTCGCCGCCTGTTTGTGCGTCGATGTGAATCTCTATGGTTCCAGAAAAAAACAATGCCGGATGTAGCATTTTGTGTCATGGATGCAGCTTTGGCAGATGGTTTCCAGCTCGAGTAGTAGTCGATCCCAATCCTCCAGCTCTTATTCCCATAGGCATGAAACAGCAAAACTCGTCATGAAAAATGAATGTAGCAATCAACAACACCTGTAGTGGCAAAAATCCAAAACGATGGTAACAAAATGGTGCGCTAGTTCCAGCAAAAACAAAACATGGTAGCAAAATTTGGGCTGGTTTCCAGCAAAAAACAAATACGGTGGTACATGGTTCCAGCAAAAACAAAACCCGTGGCAACAAACAATGGGTTGGTTCCAGCAAAACTCGAAGATGATGGTAGCAAAAATTGCGGTCGGTTCCAGCAAAAATTGACACCTTCTTCGCTTGCCGGTTCCAGCACTACTGTGTGCTGGTTGCAGCATGGCCACTCGCCGGTTGTACCTCGCCGTGCCGGTTCTAGCACCACGGGCGTGTGGTAGCAGCTGCGGCGAACGCCGGCTAGCAGCAGCCACTGCGTGTGGTAACAGGCAGCCCCCATCAGCTACTGCTTGTGCAGCATCTGCTAGTGCCTCGTGTTGACTCCAATAGACCATGCAGCAAAAGGGGAACAGAGGAGGTCGCACGTAGTAGAGCTATGAGTGTGTGAGGAGCTCGTCGGAGGAGTAGCAGGCGGGATTTGAAGGAGAGGGCGTGTGGCCGTCCATGGCTTGGCATGGGGGCGATGGAGATAGTTAGCAGCTGTGGAGAAAGAAGAGAGAGAGAAAAGCTAAGGAGCGCGACGTGTGGAGGAGAACCAACGCACGTTGTAGATAAGGTAAGGAGGACTCGCTGGAAGCACACGTGGCATATCAGGGGTCGCTCGATCCTCCTAGATCGGACGGGTCGCGGGCGACCGGCGCGAGCTTGCGCCGGCAGTCCGAAAGCAAACGTTTCCCTTTTTTTAGACAAACAGTGGTGGGTGGGGTGGGACGGTTGGTGGGGTGATCGGGGGTGGGCGGTGTGGAAATATACTAGTAGCGTAGGCATCTGACCGACGCTACAGGTATTCATAAAGTAGTAGCGCGGGTTTATAACCCTCGTTACTACTATGGCATGTCCCGGGGGGGCACGGCAGAGACCACTTAGTAGTAGCGAGGGTTAAAAATCCGCGCTACTACTATCAACTTAGTAGTAGCGAGGGGTAAAAACACGCGATACTAGTAAGTAGCAGTAGCGAGGGGTATAAACCCGTGCTACTAGTAAGCGTCTGTGTATAAGCTTTTCCCTAGTAGTGGCGAATAAAACAGCAAGGGTGAAGTGGGGGAGAGGAAAACGAGAGGCAAATGGCAAATAATGTAATGCGGGGGATAAGAGTTTGTGATGGGTACTTGGTATGTCTTGACTTGTGCGTAGACTTCCCAGCAACGGGGCCAGAAATCCTTCTTGCTACCTCTTGAGCATGCGTTGGTTTTCCCTTAAAGAGGAAAGGGTGATGCAGCAAAGTAGCGTAAGTATTTCCCTCAGTTTTTGAGAACCAAGGTATCAATCCAGTAGGAGGCCACACGCAAGTCCCTCGTACCTACACAAACAAATAAGAACCTTGCAACCAACGTGATAAAGGGGTCGTCAATCCCTTCACGGCCACTTGCAAAAGTGAGATCTGATAGAGATGATAAGATAATATTTTTGGTATTTTTATGATAAAGATTAAAAGTAAAGATTGCAAAATAAACGGCGACAGAAATAGCTAGTTGACGGGAGATTAATATGATGAAAAATAGACCCGGGGGGCATAGGTTTCACTAGTGGCTTCTCTCAAGATAGCATAAGTATTACGGTGGGTGAACAAATTACTGTCGAGCAATTGATAGAAAAGTGCATAATTATGAGAATATCTAGGCATGATCATGTATATAGGCATCACGTCCGCGACAAATAGACCGAAACGATTCTGCATCTACTACTATTACTCCACACATCGACCGCTATCCAGCATGCATCTAGAGTATTAAGTTCATAAGAACAGAGTAACGCATTAGGCAGATGACATGATGTAGAGGGATAAACTCAAGCAATATGATATAAACCCCACCTTTTTATCCTCGATGGCAACAATACAATACGTGTCGTTTCCCCTACTGTCACTGGGATCGAGCAACGCAAGATTGAACTCAAAGCTAAGCACTTCTCCCATTGCAAGAAAGATCAATCTAGTAGGCCAAACCAAACTGATAATTCGAAGAGACTTGCAAAGATAACAAATCATACATAAAAGAATTCAGAGGAGATTCAAATATTGTTCGTAGATAATCTTGATCATAAACCCACAATTCATTGGATCTCGACAAACACACCGTAAAAAGAGTTACATCGAATAGATCTCCAAGAAGATCGAGGAGAACTTTGTATTGAGATCCAAAGAGAGAGAAGAAGCCATCTAGCTAATAACTATGGACCCGAAGGTCTGTGGTAAACTATTCACACATCATCGGAGAGGCTATGGTGTTGGTGTAGAAGCCCTCCGTGATCGATTCCCCCTTCGGCGGAGCGCCGGAAAAGGATCCAAGATGGGATCTCACGGGTACAGAAGGTTGCGGC
This sequence comes from Triticum aestivum, assembly GCF_018294505.1. Classification (NCBI taxonomy): domain Eukaryota; kingdom Viridiplantae; phylum Streptophyta; class Magnoliopsida; order Poales; family Poaceae; genus Triticum; species Triticum aestivum. The sequence continues at coordinate 528,345,236 of NC_057814.1, read as the reverse complement.
GGTGGAAATAGGGTTTCGTGGTGCTCCTGGATGGTTTCGGGGTATATGGGTATATATAGGAGGAAGAAGTAGGTCGGTGGAGCTGCGAGGGGCCCACGAGGGTGGGGGGCGTGCCCAGGGGGGCAGGCACGCCTCCCTGCCTCGTGGCCTCCTCGCTTCTTTCTTGACGTCCACTCCAAGTCCTCTGGATCACGTTTGTTCCAAAAATAACTCTCCCGAAGGTTTCATTCCGTTTGGACTCCGTTTGATATTCCTTTTCTGCGAAACACTGAAATAGGCAAAAAAACAGCAATTTGCACTGGGCCTTGGGTTAGTAGGTTAGTCCCAAAAATAATAATAAAGTGCTTAGTAAATCCCATTAAACATCCAAACAGATAATATAATAGCATGGAACAATCAAAAATTATAGATACGTTGGAGACGTATCAAGTACCCAGACATTCTGAGTATGTGTTCACTGACAGAACTATTCTCCTCCATCTTGCAGCTATAGAACTTGTTGGAGACTTCATATCTCTCAACTCGGGCATTTGCTTGAAATATTAACTTCAACTCCTGGAACATCTCATATGCTCTATGACGTTCAAAACGTCTTTGAAGTTTCAATTCTAAGCCGTAGACCATGGCACACTGAACTATCGAGTAGTCATCAGATCAAGTTTGCCAGACGTTATAACGTCCGGAGTTGCTCCTGCAACAGGCCTCGCACCTAGCGGTGCATCAAGTACATAATTCTGCTGTGCAGCAATGAGAATAATCCTCAAGTTACGGACCCAGTCCATGTAGTTGCTACCATCATCTTTCAACTTAGCTTTCTCTAGGAACAAAATTCAAGGGAACGGTAGCACGGGCCATTGATCTACAACATAGATATGCAAAAACTATCAGGACTAAGTTCATGATAAATTCAAGTTCAATTAATCATATTACTTAAGAACTCCCACTTAGATAGACATCCCTCGAGTCATCTAAATGATCACGTGATCCAAATCAACTAAACCATGTCCGATCATCACGTGAGATGGAGTAGTTTTCGATGGTGAACATCTCTATGTTGATCATATCTACTATATGATTCACGTTCGACCTTTCAGTCTCTATGTTCCGAGGCCATGTATGTACATGCTAGGCTCGTCAAGTTTAACCCGAGTATTCCGCATGTGCAAAACTGTGTTGCACCCGTTGTATGTGAACGTAGAGCTTATCACACCCGACCATCACGTGGTGTCTCGGCACGACGAACTGTCGCGACGGTGCATACTCAGGGAGAACACTTATACCTTGAAATTTAGTGAGGGGTCATCTTATAATGCTACCGCCGTACTAAGCAAAATAAGATGCATAAACGATAAACATCACATGCAATCAAAATATGTGACATGATATGGCCATCATCATCTTGTGCCTTTGATCTCCATCTCCAAAGCACCGTCATGATCTCCATTGTCACCGGCTTGACACCTTGATCTCCATCGTAGCGTCGTTGTCGTCTCGCCAACTATTGCTTCTATGACTGTCGCTAACGCATAGTGATAAAGTAAAGCAATTACATGGCGATTACATTTCATACAATAAAACGACAACCATAAGGCTCGTGCCAGTTGATGGTAACTTTTACAAAACATGATCATCTCATAAAATAACGTATATCACATCATGTATTGACCATATCACATCACAACATGTCATGCAAAAACAAGTTAGATGTCCTCTACTTTGTTGTTGCAAGTTTCACGTGGCTGCTACGGGCTTCTAGTAAGAACCGTTCTTACCTACGCATCAAAACCACAACGATTTTTCGTCAAGTGTGATGTTTTAACCTCCAACAAGGACCGGCCGTAGTCAAATTCGATTCAACTAAAGTTGGAGAAACAGACACCCACCAGCCAACTTTATGCAAAACAAGTTGCATGTCTGTCGGTGGAACCGGTCTCATGAACGTGGTCATGTAAGGTTGGTCCGGGCTGCTTCATCCAACAATATCGCCGAATCAAAATAAGACGTTGGTGGTAAGCATTATGACTATTATCGCCCACAACTCTTTGTGTTCTACTCATGCATATCATCTACGGATAGACCTGGCTCAGATGCCACTGTTGGGGAACGTACCATGCAATTTCAAAAAAAATCCTACGATCACACAAGATCTATCTAGGAGATGCATAGCAACGAGAGGGGGAGAGTGTGTCCACGTACCCTCGTAGACCGAAAGCAGAAGTGTTTGTTTACGCGGTTGATGTAGTCGAACTTCTTCTCGTTCTGACCGATCAAGCACCGAACGTACGACACCTTCGAGTTCTACACACGTTCAGCTCGATGACGTTCCTCGAACTCTTGATCTAGCAAAGTGTCGAGGGAGAGTTCCGTCAGCACGACGGCGTGGCGACGGTGATGGTGAAGTAATCCACGCAAGGCTTCGCCTAAGCACTACGTGAATATGACCGGAGGCGTAAACTGTGGAGGGGGACGCCGCACACGGCTAACAATTGTTGGTGTGTGTTCTAGGCACCCCCTCCCCATTTATATATAGGTGGGAGAGGGAGGGGAGAAGCCTTGGGGCACCCCAAGTAGGAGGAATCCTACTTGGGGCCTCCTCCAATTCGGCCTCCCCCTTTCCTTATCTCCGGAGGGGGGAAGGAAAGAGGGGAGAGGGGAAAGGAAGGGGGAATCCTATTCCCTCTATTTCCTTTCCTCTTCCCCTTTTCCTTTCTCCACTTAGATCGGCCCATATGGGGGCGCACCAGACCACAAGGGGCTGGTCTGTCCCGCCCTAGGCCCAATAAGGCCCATTTCTTTGCCGTGGGGGTGCCCGGAACCCTTTCGGTGACCCAATACGTAGCCGGTACCCCCGGAACACTTCCGGTGTGCGAATACTGTCGTCATATATATGAATCTTTACCTCTCGACCATTTTGAGACTCCTCGTCATGTCCGTGATCTCATCCGGGACTCCGAACAGCATTCGGTTACAAAATCACATAACTCAGATAATACAAAATCGTCATCGAACGTTAAGCGTGCGTACCCTACGGGTTCGAGAACTATGTAGACATGATCGAGACACCTCTCCGGTCAATAACCAACAGCGGAACCTGGATGCTCATATTGGTTCCCACATATTCTACGAAGATCTTTATCGGTCATACCGTAATGACAACATACGTTATTCCCTTTGTCATCGGTATGTTACTTGCCCGAGATTTGACCGTCGGTATCTTCATACCTAGTTCAATCTCGTTACCGTCAAGTCTCTTTACTCGTTTTGTAATGCATCATCCCGCAACTAACTCATTAGTCACATTGCTTGCAAGGCTTATTATGATGTGCATTATCGAGAGGGCCCAGAGATACCTCTCCGATACTCGGAGTGACAAATCCTAATCTTGATCTATGCTAACCCAACAAGCACCTTCGAAGATACCTGTAGAGCATATTTATAATCACCCAGTTACGTTGTAACGTTTGATAGCACACAAGGCATTCCTCCGGTATTCGGGAGTTGCATAATCTCATAGTCAAAGGAATATATGTATATGACATGAAGAAAGCTATAGCAATAAAACTGAACGACCATTATGCTAAGCTAACGGATGGGTCTTGTCTATCACATCATTATCCTAATGATGTGATCCCATTCATCAAATGTCAACATATGTCTATGGTTAGGAAACTTAACCATCTTTGATTAACAAGTTAGTCTAGTAGAGGCTTACCAGGGACACGATGTTTTGTTATGTATCCACAAATCTATCATGTTTCCGGTTAATACAATTCTAGCATGAATAATAAACATTTATCATGATATAAGGAAATATAAAATAACAACTTTATTATTGCCTCAAGGGCATATTTCCTTCAGGCCGCTCCCCCCGGAGGTCTTGATGTCGCCCGCCTCGCGAGGCTTGGCCCCTTGCGAGGGTCTTGTCTTGAAGGTGTTGTGGATGGGCCATACCAGGCCGTCGATGGAGCCACGCCATGGGCCGCAGGCAGGCAAGTCTGGGTACCCTTGTTCCCAGAACGCCGATAGAAAGGCTATTTCTCCCAAAGAAAATTGTCCCACCCACCCACCTACCTGTAGATGTCCTTCCAACTATTAAAGCCCCTAGTCTCATCTATCTCCGGAAATGGCAAACGGACAAAGTCATTTCCATCTCGCCCCAAAACCCCAGTTCCTTCCTCGCTCTTGCCGCCTCCTCCCTCCTCTCTGCCACCACTGAGCGCCACGTTGATCAGAAAGAAAAAGCTAGAGTGTAGCAGTGACCACGAAACACAACACAACAAGGAGAGGAGGGGCGTCATTGCCATCAAACGTCGGCGGCTATGTCGCTAACTCTCCGAGACCCTGGGGGGCAAGTCGAGGTGTTATGTGGCGTGACGGCCGCTGCTGAGAAACAACTAGATAATAGTTGAACAAAGGGAGTACTTTTTTTGTTGAGGCGTGTTATACAATACCTGAAAGAAGCACCCCTCGTATCAATTGACCGTGGAAAACATAGAAATACGCTTTCCAAATTGTCCTAGCAGTAATTTGATTTTACGCCTTCGCACTAGTCTCATCACGACCACACACCTCATGGGCCCATCGACCAGATATCCATCCAAAACTTGCGACAGCGAGCAACGCCGTGCGCAAAAGCAATCCATCCAAAAAACGCCCAGTCCCAACTGGCATCCACCTACCCGACACGCACGCCTTCCTCGCATCCCCGCACCCTACCTCACCCTTAGAAAAGAAACACGCCTACCCCGCCACGTCACCTATCCGCGCCACCTCGTTTACCCCATTCTCCGCCACCCATCTCCAATCTGACGGCCCGCACCCCGCATCACGCGGATCGTGGTCGCACCCCTAGTCCCAAACCGCGCGACTATAAAGCCATCCCCTCCCACACGACACAACCATCAACATTATCTAGACCCACCTATCTTCTCCTCCACCTGCAACCATCAATATTGTCTAGATCTAACCATATTCTCCTCCATCCGTCGCCGCCACCACCACTCCTTAGACCTAACTATCTTCTCCTCCACCGGCAACCATGAACATTGTCCAGATCTAACTATCTTCTCCTCCATCCACCGCCGCCACTTCCACTCTCTAGATATGTTTGCCCTCGTAAATCCATCATCTATGTGTTTCCTCTTAGGTGAGATTGTGGTATTCTAAGGCACCGGCGCACTGCACCATCCGCCCTTTCCCGACGCACCACAGTCGCTGCCCAGGCCATCCTCTTTTTACATCTTGGATGAAGACGGCGAGATCCAAAGTCAAAGGTAAGAAAAAATAATTTATTCTCTAGGAGCATAAAGGATTCTATTCATACCATCTTTTGTATTTTCTAGGGAGCATATTAGAACTAAATGCATATTTCCCAGGCTTCCATGGAAATCTCATTGTTCAAGTGCAGTAAGTGCGTTCAGATATTCAACTAGGATTATAGCAAGGCCCAGACGCGCCGCACCATTCACCCTTTTCCAGCGCACCACAACCATTGCCCCACTTGGAACGGAGAAGACGAGATCTAAAGTCAAAGGTAAGTAAAAGCAATTTATTCACTAGGAGCATAAAAGGTTTTTGTTGATACCATTTCTATTTTTCTAGGGAGTATATTAGAACTAAATGCATATTTCTCGGGCTTTTTTTGAAATCTCATTGTTCAAATGCAACATTAAGAACTAGGATTATCCCAAGGTGTTCTTTGGAATTTTGTTTATGCCGATGAAATTCTCCGAAGTAACCAATCAAGTGAATATGTATCCAACACAACACCCATCTCACTTGGGTTTTACATTTTTTTCCAGCCTATCTTTGTTTGTTTTCCAATGTCTCTCTAGTACACATCCACCCCCGTAGGATTCTCTTTCGAACCATGCTTGGTTCATCGAGGTTTGCCCCAATAATCCACCGAAGTTTCTGTTGCCTTTTCTGGTGACCGCGATTTCAGAAATAATTGCTGATCTAACTATTAAAAGCATATCATGGTAAAAAGAATGAAATGTTGTTCTCCAACAAAATTTGTTCACCCACCCATCAGTGAATGTCCTTTCCTCAACTAAAACCCGTCGTCTCGTCAATGTCCAGAAATGGCAAACAGTCAAAGTCATTTGCGGCTTTCTTCTACACAGAGGGTGTGCATTGGAGCATGCCCGAAGAATTCCCCTTTCTTCATTTTAGGTTTTGTCTGTTTTTTGTGAATTGGGCAGCGTAATGTTAGGTTTTGAAAGGGGTTTGAGCCGATTTGAAGGAATTGCTAAAACTATGAACTTTTTTTAATTTTAGTATCAGGAAAAAAGTCACTGCACGCCATTTGTTTCAGAGGGGTATTGTTTTTCCGAATGACGGGATTTCTGCATTCATTAAAAAGATAAGTTTCTTGATTAATTAGGAAACACCGAGCGAAAAACAGATATACAGTACTAAAGGAAACCGGGCGCAATCAGCACAGCCGCTGAGCGGTGCACACACCCCGATCCGCGCACCACCGCGCCCCTCGCGGCCGGAGCCGTCGCCCGAGCGCTGCACAGACCCCCGTCGGGCAGCACGCCTGGCACCGCACGGGATCACGAGGCCCCCGTCGGAGCCCCGAGAACCAGCGCCGCCAAAGACAGTTGAGGCCCCGCTGCCGCCCGTGCCGCCCAGACTTTGCCCAGACGGCACCCTCCAGCGGCGGCGAGGGGGAGGGGCGAGGCAGGGTAGGCCGAGGGCGGCCGGCTGGGGCGCCCCGGTGCGGCCGAGGGGGCCGTACGGGAGCGAGCGAGCTGGGATGAAGTCAGGCGTGGAGGTCGACGGCGGCTCCGACCCTGGTGACGGCGCCGCTGGACTTCGGTATGGGTGGCGAGAGGGTTCCGGATCTGCTCTTTGTTGTGGAGGAGTTGGCCGGAGGAGGGAGATCAAGCGGCGGGGGAGAGGAGGGTGTCAGAGGGGGTATGTTACTGGCTTTGTAAGATCATCGTGCAGTCTTTATGTGTTCTTCTTGAAGAGTTATACAGACAAACTGTTCTTTATTGGGAAAAAAAATACAGAACAAACTGTTTCATCCAGTAATACTGTGTTTATAAACTTCTAAGGTACAGTGTTTAGTTGGATCACAGTCTTCTCTGTTGACATGTGGTAAATTCATCACTAGCATACATCATGTGCTGTCATTAAGAGGAAGCAGATGAAATCTAATCATTGGTGAAATGTTGCACTCATGTTTTGGGAATTTGACATTTTAATTTTTGCATTACTGAAGTATCTCTCATTGCTTTCCTTCAGGTTTTTTCTGTACAATATCCTCAGACAAGTAGCCGTGGAAAAGAAAGGCATGGCAAAACCATTGATGAGGAAGGTTGCAGAGTGAGCTGCAATTACTGCGTTAAGGTGGTTTGAGTTACAACCGCCTAGAGCACCATTTAGCAGACATCAGGGGCAATGCCAGCACAAGCTTAAGGAGTTCACTTGTGGATCGCAAGAAGAGAAAGCTTGGATGCTCAGAAAAATGAAGAAACGGAAGCATGAACATGATGAGGTTCCTCACACAAGCCCAGCCCTTCCATCTGCTCAAGTCCAGCAACCACAGCTACAACCAACTGTATCCAATAACCGCTGCTTTCTTCATTTTCTACCGTATTTGAGGCAGCCCAAGGAAATCACATATAATTCTTGTCAACTGAAACCCAAGGTTGAGGCAAGTGATTACTTCGATTCTCCGTCAGCAAAATCAATAGGCAAGTTCTTCTCCAAACCTGCACCTGAGCCTACGTACGAAGCTGTTCTGCAGGAGCAACTAAGAGAAACTGAGAACCGCGCAAAGGAACTCAAGCAAGAGTGGCAAACAAGTGGCTGCACTGTAATTGTTGATAGTTGGAAGAGCAAGTGTGACAAAAGCTTCGTAAGTGTCCTGGTGCACTGCAGCAAAGGTACGCAGTTCCTCACATCCATTGACGTCTCTGAAATCACTGAGGACTTGGATGAGCTAGAATCAATGCTTTCTCGCGTGGTTGATGATGTCGGTGCCCATAACATTGTTCAGATTGTCATGAATGACGTGTCACCCCATATGCAGATGGCACGGCAGTATGTGCTAAATAAATATGACAGTTTTTTCTTCGTGCTATGTGCTGACCATTGCATCAACCTTCTGCTTGAGAAAATAGCAGCGCTCGAGCATGTCAGTGAAGTCCTAATGAAGGCAAGGGAAATTACAAGGTTTTTATATGGCCATGCACTGCCAATGAAACTGAAAGGAAGATATGTTCAGGTGGAGATTTTGAGCAGTTCTTATCTGAGATTTGTGGCAGTGTTCATCACATTAGAGAGGTTAGTTTCTGCAAGAGTAGGTCTGGTGCAGATGTTCAGCTCGCCTAAATGGGTTCCCTCTGGTTGGGCTTGTCTTGATTTGTTTGAGCATATCCAGAGCATAGTAAAGACAGACGATGAATTTTGGCATGCTGCTGCTGAAGTCGTGAAGGTTACAAAACCACTTGTCATTGTGTTGTATAAACTGGAATCTGATATCTGTCCGATGGGTATCTTGTATGAAGCCATGGACAGAGCAAAAGAAGAGATATCTCTCAGTGTCGGATATGAAAGTGACTTCTATTGGTGTATGATTGACAGGATATGGGATGGTTACTTGCATAGTCCCCTCCATGCTGCTGGTCAGATGCTAAACCCAAGGTTCTTTTACACAGCTGGATTCCAGCCTGATGCTGAGATCAGCGGCGGCATCGCGGCATGCACAATCCAACTGGGCAAGGCTCATTACAATGCCAGAAAAGCGTCTGCACAATTGGAAGTGTATGAAAAGAAGTTGGGCTATTTCGACACAGATCCAGCAATGCAGCAAATCATGGAATTACCACAAGGTAAGCTACACCCTAACCTATTGCAAAATGACCACTCCCTAACAAGCCACTGACGGTAGTGCCTTTATGTGTCATATGTACTTGATTTTTTCCAATCTTTAGAGTGAGCTGGAATAGTGTCTGAGGTCCTCCACAAAATCTGATATGTGCATTTGTGCACCGTAACATACAGTGCGCCAACATATTTAGTTAGCATGTGAACATGGCACAAATATATCATGTCATAAGTGCACTTCTATTCAAAGTTCAACTCCTCTGCATTAGCCTAACTTGTCGACATGGTTGTTTAAATAAATGCTCCCGCCGTTCCATAATGTAAGACGTTTTTGCATTATGGGACAGAGGGAGTAGTAGAGAAGTTAAAAGGTTTACAGATGAACGTGTAGAATAATCAAGTTCTCTGCATCAGCCTAAGCTTGTCAACATAGCTGCTTAGTTAGTTGCAAGTTGCAAACTGGGCTATATGGTCTGCTTAAACTGTACAGGAGCCTTCTCTTCTTCCATTTTCACTTCAACTTTCAAACCCAAACATTTACACCCACTGAGATGATCACCATTTCATTCATCCGTTCATATCATACTACATGAATTACGCACCTTCTTACCGCGCTTCACTCGACATTCGCAGTTGAATGGTGGTCGACCCACGGGGCTCGCGTGCCCGACCTGCAGACCCTGGCAAGGCGGGTCCTGAGCCAGACGTGCTTCGGCGCCACCAGGTACAACATCGACCGGAGCCTGTCAGAGAAGCTGCACGCTCAGTGGGACGAGATGACGCCGCCCGAGCAGGAGAGGTTCCGGCAGAAGGAGTACGTCCACTACAACCGCGTCCTCGCCCGCGCCGCCCCGCTCCTGCACGGATCCTCCGTGAAGCAGCACGACAGGGTGACCATGGTGCTGCACGACTGGATCAGGCCGCAGAAACATGCCGCTGGTTGCCACTGAGTGACGGCCTTCAGTTGATGCTTTCGCCTCTCCTCCGTTCTGTTATGTGTATGTGTGTGTATGCTGCTGTAATGGTGTGCAGCAGTAATCTGTCGGATGCTCACTAGTGGCACTCCCTTGGTACTGTCGTGGTCTGTTATTTTGTTGAAACCCTGCTGAATTTCCAAGTTTGTTATGTTGTTGAAACCCTGCTGAATTTCCAAGTTATTATTGGTGTGTGTCTGACATAAAAGGTACTCCCTCTGTAAACTAATATAAGAGCGTTTAGATAACTAAAGTAGTGATCTAAACGTTCTTATATTAGTTTACGGAGGGAGTAGTATATTCTACTGTGAATTAGTTTTATCTTCAGACAGCATGCCGTGGATTAGCCTTTTCTTCAGGGTATTCTGGCTTTGCTAGAGCTTTCATGCTCGATTTTTCTTGTTCACTGGGTACATCAATCATCTCTTCTTTTGTGAAAAGGTGCAGCAACCATCTGAACATACAAACATGACGTCAAGGAGTTCTTGTAATCTCCTAGTACTAATTAGCAAGCCAATCACAATTTCAACATAGCTGCACCAAATCTGCCCCCCTCTCGCTTAGAACTTAAGAAGCAAGCTTCCAGCAGACAGCAGCAACAAAGGGCGGCCAAGCTGTCGAAACACAAAGAGAGAGAGAGAGAGAGAGAGAGAGAGAGAGAGAGAGAGAGAGAGAGAGAGAATGCATGTCAGCAAGCTGGTGTCGCTACACTTGTATTTCTGCAAGTTCATATACTCCCTCCGTTCCTAAATATAAGTCTTTTTAGTGATTTCAATATAAACTACATACGGAGCAAAATGAGTGAATCTACACTTTAAAATACATCTATATACATCCATATGTAGTTCATATTAAAATCTCTTAAAGACATATATTTAGGAACTGAGGGTAGTAGTAGATAAATCAGTGTACATTGTATGCTCCGAACAAGAGAAAAATGGAATACGACTTTTCAGGCATGCTCTGATTCTCTGAATTCTGTGGTAACTAAGTTTTGGATAAATTGCTCTGGAAATATGAAAAGGTCTCAGAAACGTTGACCTTCAGCTGTTGTCATTTCAGTAAACGGTCTAACTGCATATTTTTATTTATCATTTACGAATCACAAATATCTTTCCACACCAAAAGGCCTAGCGTGACGGACAGCTACAAGGTTGGCTGAGTCAACCACTCCTAGTAACAGACACATCAGAACGGCAGCAACGACGAGTCACGAGGCGAGGGATGCGGGGCCCACCTCACCCACCAACGAACCCAACCCACTCCTTCCCTCCCGGCCACACAAAACACCAGCCCCTCCAACGTCCAGTCCGACGCCGACGACCCACCGGCGACGGCGAGATCAATCTAGCTTCAGTTCAGAGATCTAACGCGATACTAGAACCGAGACGAAGGACGACTTGGGAAACTGAGAAGAGGAAGGAGGCGGGCTCAGTCTTACTATCCCTCCATGAAGGAGGGGGCGCTTTTAACAAGAATAATTTCTTTTTCCTTTGGTGCCTCTTTTGCAGATTTTGGAAATGAAGAAGATCAAGAAGATCTTGAAGATTTATAATAGGATAGAAAATAGATAGATTTACTGTTCATTCTTTTTGTAAGAATTTGTAATGGTATTTTTTAATAAAGTTTCCTTTATTTTTTTGTAACATAACTTTGTATTATTTCCCAATTATCAATAAAGTTTGATTTTCCCTTATTCAGTTGTTTATTATTTATAAATGAATTTCCAATTCATATTGAATTGTACTATTAACTTCTAAGTCCTTCATACTATTTATGATTTGAGAATGAACCAAAACTCTAAATAAGAGCAAAGGTCATGTCAAATTTTATAGCAAATTGACTAGTGATTTGAATGAAAGTTTAAATTCACCACAAATTTATAAGCATGAATGTGAAGTTTAATCGAAAAAATTCCCCTCTCTCATATACTAGGAAAAGCAATTTATTCACTAGGTGCATGAAAGCGGTTTTTTATACCATTTTTTTCTAGGGATTATATTAGAATTAAATGCATGTTTCCCAGACTTCTTGTCAAAATCTCATTGTTCAAGTGCAATAAGAGCGTTAAGATATTCAGGGCTCCGCAGATCCAAGAAAGGTTCGAACTCTGGGGCGTGTGCGAAGAACTTGACCTCTTTAGCCAGCCATCTCGTCGTCCGCACGGCCTAACTCGGTGAAGAAGGAAGAAGATGGACACATCAATTACCCAGGTTCGGGCTGTGACGCCCTCGATTCAATCGTACACTAATCATACACGCAAATGTGTACGATCAAGATCAAGGACTCACGGGAAGATATCACAACACAACTCTAGACACAAATTAAAATAATACACGCTTTATATTACAAGCCAGGGGCCTCGAGGGCTCGAATATATAAGCTCGAAAACACAAGAGTCAGCGGAAGCAACAATATCTGAGTACAGACATAAGTTAGACAAGTTTGCCTTAAGAAGGCCAGCACAAAAGCATTTACGATAAAAAAGGCAAGGCCTCCTGCCTGGGAGCCTCCTAACTACTCCTGGTCGTCGGCGGCCTCCACGTAGTAGTAGGCACCCTCAGTGTAGTAGCAGTCGTCGTCGAAGGTGGCGTCTGGATCCTGGGCTCCACCATCTGGTTGCGACATCCGAGAAGAATGGAAAAGGGGGAAAAGGGGGGAGCAAAGCAACCGTGAGTACTCATCCAAAGTACTCGCAAGCAAGGATCTACACTACATATGCATCGGTATCAATGAAAAGGGTTGTATCTGTGGACTGGACTGCAGAATGCCAGAAGAGAAGGGGAAAGCCTAGCCTATCGAAGACTAGCATCTTCTGGAAACCACCATCTTGCAGCAACAGGAGGGAGTAGAGTAGCATAAAGTAAAGTAGTAGAAGTGTTATCAACCTCGGCCAGAGATCCTTTCTCGACTCCCTGCAAGAAAGCAATCCCAGAGCCATACTATCCATTTCTCATATCCATGTCTCATCTCAAGTATCCAGTTCTAGTTGTATCGATCGGGATACAACTCCAAGTGTCCGTTACCGTAGGACAAGCTATCGATAGATGTTTTCTTCCCTGCAGGGGTGCACCAACTTACCCACCACGCTCGATTAACTCCGGCCGGACACACTTTCCTGAGTCATGCCCGGCCTCGGCCAAACAATACGCCGCAACCCGACCTAGGCTTAATAGAGAGGTCAGCACGCCAGACTAAACCTATGCCCCCAGGGGTCATGGGCCATCTCCCCGGAAACTCCTGCACGTTGCGAACGCGACCGGTGAGCAGACCTAGCTACCTCCTTCAACAAGGCAGGTTCTTATGCAGTCCAACCCGGCGCGCGCCGTTCAGTCGCTGACGTCTATTAAGCTTCGGCTGATGTATACGACGCAGAACGCCCATACTATGCCCACGTGATGGTTAGTGCTATCAGGCCAGAGGCCCCTCGGATCAAATATCCAAATCGTAGTGGATTAGGAACGCACGGTAACAAGCAGAGACTCATGAAAGATGTGACCCCGTTGCCCCGTCTCGAGGACTTGCGGCAAGGGCTAGGAATGCCCGGCCACGCTCGTAATTATCTCGCGGGCACCCTCCAGGTCAACCCGTCTCCACATCACTCGCAATTAAGCTCGCGCGGGTACCCCTCAGGGCCGACCCGTCTTTAGTAACATGGTTCAGTGTAAAGTCATAGTAACCATAGTAACTGTGTGTCCAAACATCAAGGGGAAAACCCGAGGAATCACCCCCGGTGAATTCCACTCGATGTAATCATCAAGGTGAACGTAAGAGGAATCACCCCCGAGGTTCACACTTGAGGGGTTGCACGACAGAGTCGTATCAGAAGTGGTTAAGGCGGAATCACCCTCGATGACCACGACCGAATAGCTACACTACAGGGTTAACATCAGAAGTGCTGTAGAGGTCTCACCCTCGGCACTCGATAGTAACCCAGTAGTGTCGAGCAACTAAGGGGAAAGTGATGTGCGGTGCCGGGGCCTGGTCTTTGATCCCATTGATCGGGTCTTCGATGATGAAGCAGGGGCAACAAGAACAAGGTGGGGGTCACTGATGGATCACTAACCAACCTATACTAAGCAGTTTAGGATAAGCAGGTAGGTAACAATAAGCAGGTTACAAAAGCAGGCTATGCATCAGAATAGGAGCAAACAATAACAGTAGCAAAATCTAATGCAAGCATGAGAGAATGGAATGGGTGATATCGGGATGATCAAAGGGGGGGCTTGCCTGGTTGCTCTGGCAAGGAGGGGTCATCGTCGACGTAGTCGATCACAGGGGCAGCATCGGTCTCGGGGTCTACCGGAGGGAAGAGGGAGAAGAAACAGTAAATATAAAGCAAACATAGCATCACAAAGCATAACGTGGCAATATGCTGTGCCGGGTGTGACCTAACGCATGGCTACACGATATAGGTGAAGGGGGAATTCAACCGGGAATGTATTCCCGGTTCCGGACCTGTGTCAAACAAATGACCGGAGGGGGAATGTTCCATGTTCAGATTGTTAGAGGCATCTGACAGGTAAACGGACTGTGTATTCGGATTCGTCTCGTCGTTCTGAGCAACTTTCATGTATAAAACTTTTTCATCCGAGTTACAGATTATTTTATATGAATTTATGAAGTTTAAGCAATATCCTAGATTTATTATTAAACTAAAATAGGATTATTGCACCAGCATGACGTCATCATGACGTCATCAGTCAGCTGAGTTGACCATGGTCAACCCTGATTTGTGGGGCCGGTCAATGCCCAGTCAGCAGTACAGTCAGCGTTGACCGGGTCAAAGTTGACCAGTCAACAGGGTCAATGGGGCCCATCTGTGAGTGTCACATATTTAAAAGGGGGGTTTAAATTAAGCTAACTAGGGGTGGGGCCCCACTGTCATAGAGTCCTCTGACTAACTAATTAGCTAATTAGTTAATTAGGCAAAATTAATTAAGTTAATTAACTGAACCACTAATTAATTAATTAATTATTTTAGTATTTATTTTATTTTTATTAACATTTCTTTTTTCGTTTTTCTTAAGACAGGGGCGTGGGCCCCATCGCCATAGGCCCAGGGCCTTAGCGGGGCGGATGTGCGGTTACGGGCGAACGGGCAGGGGCGGAGCCCGAGGGGGCGCGGGCGCGGGCACCGGGCGTCGGACGCCGGAGTGCGCGGCGCGGCGGAGTGGCGTTGGGCGCGGACGAGGGCGGTTGGCCGGATCGGGGCTGCGGGGCGCGGGCGGACGGCGAGCAACAGCGCGGTGGTGCGGCGAAGCGGGGACAGAGGTGGGCGGCGAGGCTGGCGCTGGGGGAGGACGCGGCCAGCGAGCGGGCTCGGCGGGGATCGCTCGCGGACGGCGCTGGTCGCAATACGAGGTGCGGGGGAGCACGGCGAGGGGCAGGATGTCGCGGTGGGAAGCGGCGATGGGGTTGCAGAGGAGGGACGCGCTGCAGCCGCCGGCGAGTGGAGGCGGTGCAGAGGTAGCCGACGAGGGCGACGGCGCGGCCGACACGGTTGTGGGCGTGCGCGGTCCGCGGCAACTGCAGGCGGGGCAGCCGGGGCGCACGGTGACGGTGGGCGCGCGCACAGAGGAGGCGAGGGAGGAGGAGGGAGGTGCTCACGGCGGGGCCATAGGGGAATGGCAGCGGACTTGGGGAGGAGTCGAGGTTGCGTCCGGCGAGGAGGAGACGAGGACGACGGGGTGGCGTCGCGGCGGCGGGAAGGCGGGCGCAGTCCGGTGGGGATGAGGATGGGGACGCGGCGACGGCGGGGCAGCGTTAGGCGGCTTCGGGTCCTCGTGCGGCGGCGGTGGTCGACGACGGCAAGTGGAGATGGTGACGGCGAAGGGGGTCGGGATCGCTCCCCTTCCCGATCCAGATCGGGAACGAGAGGAGGGGGAGGGGACAGGCGAACGAGTGGGGGGGAATGGGGGTGCTGGGTTTCGGTTAGGGTTTGGGCAGAGGGGGTGTATAGGGGAGTGGGGTGGGCCGGCCTAGTCGGCCTGGTGGCCAGCTGGGCCGGTTGGCCCAGTGGGGGGGCTTTTTTTGAAATTTCTTTGTTTTCTTTTAATTTCAAAAGGCAAAACAATTTTATAAAACACAAAGCTTTAACCTAAATTATTATTATAATTTAGACTACTGCCACAATTAGTTTGGTAGTTAAATAAATTAGCTTAGCATTTTTATAAAACAAAAAGGCATTTAAGCAACGTTTTAACCATTGTTTTAATTAGTTTAGGGCATTTAAACACTTTGCAAAAATGTTGGTTCACCACCAATATTGCCAAAAGGATATTTGCCACATGATGAGCATTTTAGTTTTCATGTTTGAGCAATTTAGAATTTTGACTTTAATTTGAAATTGAGATTTGGACTAGAATAGAATCAAAGTGAGATTAGCAACAGTAACAATGATGACAAGGCATCATTTAAAGGGGATTACTGTAGCATGATTTTCGGGGTGTTACAAATCTCCTCCACTACAAGAAATCTCGTCTCGAGATTTAAGAGGTGGAGTAATGGGGAAGACTCGGGATGGATGGAGTTCAAAACAAGATAGGTACCTGGGGGCTATCTCGGTGAACGTGGCATAGAGGCATCTCTCGAGTTGAAATTCAAGAAAGTCATCGAGAGCAAGGTAAGAAGGAGCAATAAGAAGCTTCAACCGGGTAGGCAATCGTTCGTTGCCTGAAACAGAGGGTGAAAGGGGTTCAGAGCAATGGGAATAAGTATTGCGTATGATACCAGAATAGATCACTACGTGGGTAAGCCAAGCGCGAGGGACAGTTTTGGAAAACAGGGACGTACAGGAGAGTCAGGTTTCGATCCTGTGGAACTGTGGGTTATGGGCCCACCATGTGGGTTAAAAGTAGGGAGGGCGCTGTCATCTTGCATGATCATGATAGCAAGATAGGTTAGAGGATAGCCTGTCAGTTATGTTGGCAACAAGGTTTGGTACCAAGGGCGAGGGACGAAGAGAACCATATTCCTGCTCGTTGAACGAGGCGGACCAATCGGCAAGGTTCGCGTCCATCGGTGGTTACCGGAATGTCATCAACAATAGTAACAGGGTCTCACTGACAAGGTTGTACATCGGGGTGTTTTATAAGCAGGGAATTATTCTGCTTATATCATATAGATCACAAGAAGATTAAACAAGCCAACGGAAAGGAAAATGAAATTATCGGATTAATCAGACCAATGGAAAGGAAAATGTGTTTATACCCAAGTATTAGGGTATAACTTTCCCAAGGAAAGGCAGAGCATGATAGGGCTCCAAGTATTAAACCATTTAGACAAAGGGGCAAGGAATTTATGAGGTTTACCCATACAACGGTGTTTGGATAATTGATCAAGAACAGTTAGCATTGCGCTCCCAATGTTCTCGTTGATGATCGGAGTACCACACACATGCTTCGGGATAGTGTTGACATGGTCATCAGGGAAAGGTCAGACTTCGGATACACAAAGGATCCATTGGGAATTTTTAGAACATCTCATGCAATTTTATCAGGAAAAGGATGAGGATGTGGCCGATGGGTTCAGCTGCAATCCCTCGGCATGTCGAAAGGATGTATTTCCAAAATTATATGAACAAGTTTGTCTAGGGGGGAAAGCAAGAATGTTGTCGATGATAACACAAATCATCGAGGGGCAAGGAGGGTATTTCTCATCACGAATTCAATTGATATCCTGGAAGAGCTCAGAATGTTGATGATGATCACGACACCTTTGTCGAGAGATTTCATGAAGAGGTAATCGTTCGACGATGACATCAAGTCAAAGGAATGATGAGCGAAAGGTTATTGGAACCACGGGTACGACACAAACTCGAAACCAAGCTTGTTGTTCAAGGCAAAATGATAAGACGGGGAAGAGCGACGTAAGCTTAGCTCATCATTGAAGAATTGTGCTCCGGAAAGGACCAGGTAGCACAGTTAAAATTTAGGACGATAATGATGTAGCCAAACAGGCTAGGAATGATGTGACGGAGTATCACTTCAATTAAGAATTTACAAGAGGTAGTGCAGTGACACAATATCCTCGAGATAACATGAGGCAATACTTGAAGGTAGGTCAAATTAGAGGTTGGACAGGTGAAATGACTTGCAGGAGACAAGTATTTTAACTTGTCCGGGAAATGGAATTAAGGAGAAACTATGGTCGGAACCACGGTTATGAATGATCAAACCACCGATACAAGATGAACTTATAACAAGGGGTAATCATTTTTACGAGCAGCTTCCACGATAAGTTCTACATCGGTTCCAGTGGCATGAACACAAAGTTCAAGATCGACTCCCACTTCTTCAATGCATAACCTCTCATTCACTTCTCACTTTCGATGAAGTTGTGGTTTTGAAAATATATCTGGCAAAATACCAGAAGAGTATGACTCGTGAAAACTCTTGGGTTCACACGGACTAGGGAAGGCATAGGTTTAACCCTTAGGGGCATCTTAGGAACATATACCATGAATTTCAAGAATAATTAACGCAAGTTCGAAGGTAAAGCATGGTTGACAAAAGCAGAGGATACAAATTTACCAAAGGCATTATTCACAAGGTGATAGAATATGAAGGACACTGTCAGATAAAATCCAACAAAGGACCTGGCGATTCACGACGGAGTTGATGTGAGTATCAGTATTCAACCAGAAGAATAAGAAATGCAAGGGCACCGGTTTATGGTAACATCTGAATAATTCAATGCTTAAATACAAGATGATTTGATTTCTAGATCGGTGTATTAGAATCAGATGCTCCGATCGAAGATGGATAGGTTGAACAGACTTAGAGGCACACCGATCGAATCTTGATTGGGCAAGAACCAGCTCATATCCGGAATGATGTCTGAGCCGGAAAGAAAATTCCTATGGATCAATTGATGATTGCGAGTAGTCGCATATACGTAGAATTCATAGGAACAGAATGACAAACACAAAGGTTCTTAATAAATATTGCTAGACATATGGAATTAACCATAATACAAGCAGGCAAGGTGAATCAAAAGTAAAAGGCTGTGGAGGATTTTTGGGAGATCAGATAGCATTTCAAAGTATTTTGGAAAGCACGTGAACAACTGGGGAGGAACGGACCCCGGGTAAGTAAATTATCCATAGTGCGAAAAGAAGCTGACAAGCATAAGGCACAAAGGATTCTCGGAACAACGGAGAGTGTTAGGGGTAACTTGTAACAACAAGAGCAACCGGGGATGAAGGTACAAACGGCAAGGATGTTATCCATGGGGACTTATCGGTGGTCAGGAACTGCAAAGCAGTGGGCACAGGGTCTCAGGAAACATCGAGGAGTATCCGCAGAATCTTCTGGCGAAGCAACCGATCATCGATAATGTCGGGGCTCTCCGGGAGGAAGTGGGTACGAGAGCCTAATGTCAGAGTTAGTAAAATGTTTAACCCGAATAGACGAGAGATCAGAGTCCAAGAGTATAGACGAGGAATGAAAGATCCTAATACCACCCAATGGCGACGTGCGCCCGTAAGCCACACAGCCAAGTTAGTAAAACAGTTTTGGATGACTAGACTCAACTTTGGCCAAGGAGTTGGAAAGGGGGCTACCTACAGGCAGTCGGCTTTGATACTAACTTGTGACGCCCTCGATTCAATTGTACACTAATCATACACGCAAATGTGTAGATCAAGATCAAGGACTCACGGGAAGATATCACAACACAACTCTAGACACAAATTAAAATAATACAAGCTTTATATTACAAGCCAGGGGCCTCGAGGGCTTGAATATATAAGCTCGAAAACACAAGAGTCAGCGGAAGCAACAATATCTGAGTACAGACATAAGTTAGACAAGTTTGCCTTAAGAAGGACAACACAAAAGCATTTACGATCGAAAAGGCAAGGCCTCCTGCCTGAGAGCCTCCTAACTACTCCTGGTCGTTGGCGGCCTCCACGTAGTAGTAGGCACCCTCAGTGTAGTAGCAGTCATTGTCGAAGGTGGCGTCTGGATCCTGGGCTCCACCATCTGCTTGCGACATCCGAGAAGAATGGAAAAGGGGGAAAAGGGGGAGCAAATCAACCGTGAGTACTCATCCAAAGTACTCGCAAGCAAGGATCTACACTACATATGCATCGGTATCAATGAAAAGGGTTGTATCTGTGGACTGGACTGCAGAATGCCAGAAGAGAAGGGGAAAGCCTAGCCTATCGAAGACTAGCATCTTCTGGAAACCACCATCTTGTAGCAACAGGAGGGAGTAGAGTAGCATAGAGTAAAGTAGTAGAAGTGTTATCAACCTCAGCCAGAGATCCTTTCTCGACTCCCTGCAAGAAAGCAATCCCAGAGCCATACTATCCATTTCTCATATCCATGTCTCATCTCAAGTATCCAGTTCTAGTTGTATCGATCGGGATACAACTCCAAGTGTCCGTTACCATAGGACAGGCTATTGATAGATCTTTTCTTCCCTGCAGGGGTGCACCAACTTACCCACCACGCTCGATTAACTCCGGCCGGACACACTTTCCTGGGTCATGCCCGGCCTCGGCCAAACAATACGCCGCAACCCGACCTAGGCTTAATAGAGAGGTCAGCACGCCGGACTAAACCTATGCCCCCAGGGGTCATGGGCCATCTCCCCGGGAACTCCTGCACGTTGCAAACACGGCCGGTGAGCAGACCTAGCTACCTCCTTCAATAAGGCAGGTGCTTACGCAGTCCAACCCGGCGCGCGCCGCTCAGTCGCTGACGTCTATTAAGCTTTGACTGATGTATACGACGCAGAACGCCCATACTATGCCCACGTGATGGTTAGTGCTATCAGGCCAGAGGCCCCTCGGATCAAATATCCAAATCGTAGTGGATTAGGAACGCACGGTAACAAGCAAAGACTCACGAAATATGTGACCCCGTTGCCCCGTCTTGAGGACTTGCGGCAAGGGCTAGGAATGCCCGGCCACGCCTCGTAATTATCTCGCGGGCACCCTCCAGGTCAACCCGTCTCCACATCACTCGCAATTAAGCTCGCGCGGGTACCCCTCAGGGCCGACCCCCGGTGAATTCCACTCGATGTAATCATCAAGGTGAACGCAAGAGGAATCACCCCCGAGGTTCACACTTGAGGGGTTGCACGACAGAGTCGTATCGGAAGTGGTTAAGGCGGAATCACCCTCGATGACCACGACCGAATAGCTACACTACAGGGTTAACATCAGAAGTGCTGTAGAGGTCTCACCCTCGGCACTCGATAGTAACCCAGTAGTGTCGAGCAACTAAGGGGAAAGTGATGTGCGGTGCCGGGGCCTGGTCTTTGATCCCATTGATCGGGTCTTCGATGATGAAGCAGGGGCAACAAGGACAAGGTGGGAGTCACTGATGGATCACTAACCAACCTATACTAAGCAGTTTAGGATAAGCAGGTAGGTAACAATAAGCAGGTTACAAAAGCAGGCTATGCATCAGAATAGGAGCAAACAATAACAGTAGCAAAATCTAATGCAAGCATGAGAGAATGGAATGGGCGATATTGGGATGATCAAAGGGGGGGCTTGCCTGGTTGCTCTGGCAAGGAGGGGTCGTCGTCGACGTATTCGATCACAGGGGCAGCATCGGTCTCGGGGTCTACCGGAGAGAAGAGGGGGAAGAAACAGTAAATATAAAGCAAACATAGCATCACAAAGCATAACGTGGCAATATGCTGTGTCGGGTGTGACCTAACGCATGGCTACACGATATAGGTGAAGGGGGAATTCAACCGGGAATGTATTCCCGGTTCCGGACCTGTGTCAAACAGATGACCGGAGGGGGAATGTTCCATGTTCAGATAGTTAGAGGCATCTGACAGGTAAACGGACTGCGTGTTCGGATTCGTCTCATCGTTCTGAGCAACTTTCATGTATAAAACTTTTTCATCCGAGTTACAGATTATTTTATATGAATTTATGAAGTTTAAGCAATATCCTAGATTTATTATTAAACTAAAATAGGATTATTGCACCAACATGACGTCATCATGACATCATCAGTCAGCTGAGTTGACCATGGTCAACCCTGTCGTGTGGGGCCGGTCAATGCCCAGTCAGCAGTACAGTCAGCGTTGACTGGGTCAAAGTTGAATAGTCAACAGGGTCAATGGGGCCCATCTGTTAGTGTCACCTATTTTAAAAGGGGGTTTAAATTAAGCTAACTAGGGGTGGGGCCCCACTGTCATAGAGTCCTCTGACTAACTAATTAGCTAATTAGTTAATTAGGCAAAATTAATTAAGTTAATTAACTGAACCACTAATTAATTAATTAATTATTTTAGTATTTATTTTATTTTTATTAACACTTCTTTTTTTCGTTTTTCTTAAGACAAGGGCGTGGGCCCCATCCGCGATAGGCCGAGGGCCTAAGCGGGGCGGATGTGAGGTTACGGGCGAACGGGCAGGGGCGGAGCCCCAGGGGGCGCGGGCGCGGGCACTGGGCGTCGGACGCCGGAGTGCGCGGCGCGGCGGAGTGGCGCTGGGCGCGGACGAGGGCGGTTGGCCGGATCGGGGCTACAGGGCGCGGGCGGACGGCGAGCAACGACGCGGTGGTGCGGCGAAGCGGGGACAGAGGTGGGCGGCGAGGCTGGCGCTGGGCGAGGGACGCGGCCAGCGAGCGGGCTCGGCGGGGCTCGCTCGCGGACGGCGCTGGTCGCAATACGGGGTGCGGGGGAGCACGGCGAGGGGCAGGATGTCGCGGTGGGAAGTGGCAATGGGGTTGCAGAGGAGGGACGCGCTGTAGCCGCCGGCGAGTGGAGGCGGTGCAGAGGTAGCCGACAAGGGCGACGGCATGGCCGACACGGCTGTGGGCGTCCGCGGTCCGCGGCGACTGCAGGCGGGGCAGCCGGGGCGCACGGTGACGTCGGGCGCGCGCACAGAGGAGGCGAGGGAGGAGGAGGGAGGTGCTCACGGCGGGGCCGTAGGGGAATGGCAGCGGACTTGGGGAGGAGTCGGGGTTGCGTTCGGCGAGGAGGAGACGAGGACGACGGGGCGGCGTCGCGACGGCGGGAAGGCGGGCGCAGTCCGGTGGGGATGAGGATGGGGACGCGGGGACGGCGGGGCAGCGTTAGGCGGCTTCGGGTCCTCGTGCGGCGGCGGTGGTCGACGACGGCAAGTGGAGATGGTGACGGCAAAGGGGGTCGGGATCGCTCCCCTTCCCGATCCAGATCGGGAACGAGAGGAGGGGGAGGGGACAGGCGAATGAGTGGGGGGAGTGGGGGTGCTAGGTTTTGGTTTGGGTTTGGGCAGAGGGGGTGTATAGGGGAGTGGGGTGGGCCGGCCTAGTCGGCCTGGTGGCCAGCTGGGCCGGTTGCCCAGTGGGGGGCTTTTCTTTTCTTTTCTTTTTTGAAACTTCTTTGTTTTCTTTTAATTTCAAAAGGCAAAACAGTTTTATAAAACTCAAAGGTTGAACCTAAATTATTATTATAATTTAGACTACTGCCACAATTAGTTTGGTAGTTAAATAAATTAGCTTAGCATTTTTATAAAACAAAAAGGCATTTAAGCAACGTTTTAACCATTGTTTTAATTAGTTTAGGGCATTTAAACACTTTGCAAAAATGTTGGTTCACCACCAATATTGCCAAAAGGATATTTGCCACATGATGAGCATTTTAGTTTTCATGTTTGAGCAATTTAGAATTTTTACTTTAATTTGAAATTGAGATTTGTACGGGAATAGAATCAAAGTGAGATTAGCAACAGTAACAATGATGACAAGGCATCATTTAAAGGGGATTACTGTAGCATGATTCTCGGGGTGTTACACGGGCCACCTTGCGGTGTAAGACCCTACTCCTACTTTCAGGTGGATTAGCCTCACAAGGGGCTGAGGATGAACTAGTATAAGGGATGAACAACCTCGCGAGGTCTGCTCTGGTGAGGGTGGAAAGGGATCGGCCTTCCCCTATGGTGGTGGCTAACCTATATTTATAGTGGCCTCGGTCCTCTTCCCCCAAAATGTAGGCGGGAAGGGATCCCACAATGGCCAATTTTGAAAGGGGACAAGTAACATCTTATCCTAATGAAAGGTGGTCTTCGCCTGCAAAGCTTCTACTCGTGACGCTGCGGTGGGCTCGGTGATGACATCCGTCCTGCCGTTCTGGCGGTCTTGGTCTTGTTGCACGGGAATGGAAACCTTTCGCTGATTCCTCGGGACCCCGCGCCTGCGCTTGCCTCCTTAGCACCAAAGAGGAAACCTGCTCCTCTGCGCCCACCTGGCCTTGGTCGTCATGGCTTGCGTCACCTCAACCTCACGAGGTGGGCACCTACATAGAAATCTCCGCTCCTCGGGAGGCAGCTGATACGTCTCCAATGTATCTATAATTTATGAAGTATTCATGCTGATATATTATCATTCTTGGATGTTTTACAATCATTTTATAGCAACTTTATATCGTTTTTTGGGACTAACTTATTGACCCAGTGTCCAGTGCCAGTTGCTGTTTTTTGCTTGTTTTTTACATCGCAAGAAATCAATATCAAACGAAGTTCAAACACTGTGAAACTTTTTGGAGATTTTTTATGGACCAGGACACCCAGGATGGGCCAGAGCAGCACCTGGGGGGGGTGCCCCGAGGGGGGCACAACCCACCAGGGCGCGCCTGGGAGCCCAGGCTCGCCCAAGTGGGTTGTGCCCACTTTATTTTTAAATTGTTGCATTACAAGTTTATTATTTTTCCCGGTAACTTGGTCACATGTAATGACACAATGCAAAGGTTTTCCAATTCACACATAAGTATCTATTTAATCAGAGAAACACAAAAAAAATCCAAGATTAAATAGATACTTATGTACCTATAAATGATTTTTGAAAAAAAATAAAGAGCAAACTATGAGGCAGCCGCAGTTCAAATTTGACCCGCTTCCAACTGAATCGACGGAAATTTTTCTTTTTACCAGAGGTGGATCCAAACTTTTTACACCCAACCATTTGGTCAATTGTGCATTAAATATGTCCTAGTATTTTAGAAAATTTATTTGGTCGAATTTTGCAACAAATATATGGTAGGTCCTTCACAAAAAAACTCATTTTGGGCACTCGAAAAATGGAAAAATGATTTTTCATCCAAAGAAAATGAAAACTCCCTTAGGCAACATTGTTTGCCATTCCAAGATGGACCCTTATGAGCAATATAAGATCATTTTAAAAAAACTATGCCATGAATGTGGCCATAAGATTGATCATTTGGCTTGAAAGCCATGAATCTTCACACATGATAACTCATTTCTGAGAACACTTTTTTAAAAGAATTACCGCATTAAAAGTTTATTATTTTTCCTGGTAACTTGGTCACATGTAATGACCCAATGCAAAGTGAAAGTGCTAGTTATCGACTAGAGGGGGGTGAATAGGCAATTTTTATGAAAGTCTTCAAAACACAGGGGCTTTGAAGACAAACAGAAGAGATAAACCTATTGATATGCAGCGGAAGGTAGACTACACTAGACAAGCCATAATCAAGTAAGCAATGAAGTGAAAGCACAAAGACTATCAGCAGCTAGGTAGTATGGATCAGGATGGAAGATAGTATGAAGCCAATCAACAGCAGTCTTTGCACAGTGAAGACAATCAGATCATGCAAGCAGGCAATGACTTCTCGAAGACAGACTGTAAGTAAAGGGAGGTAAGAGATAGAACCAGTTGCTTGGTGAGGACAGGGATTTGTTGGACCAGTCCCAGTTGCTGTGACAACTGTACGTCTGATTAGGGAGGCTAAGATTCAACTCAGAAGACCGCGTCTTCGCCTTATTCCCCTTGAGCTAAGAACACATAGTCCTCGCCCAATCACTCTGGTAAGTCTTCAAGGTAGACTTCCAAACCTTCACAGACTTCATTCACCGGCAATCCAAAATGACTCTTGGATGCTCAGAACGCGACGCCTAACCGACTGGAGGATTCACAGTCCTCAAGTCTAACAAGTTTCAGATCACTCAGACAGAAAGACTTTAGTGATGCCTAACACTCTTTGGCTCTGGGTGTTTTGGGCTTTGTTCTCGCAAGGATCGCTCTCTCAAATGCTTCGGAGGTGGGTTGCTCTCAGACGACAAAAGCCGTGCACTAACTCTGAGTAGCCACCAATTTATGGTGTAGGGGTGGGCTATTTATAGCCAGGAGACAACCCGACCTGATTTGTCCAAAATGACCCTGGGTCACTAAGGAACTGACACGTGTCCAACGGTCGGATTTCAAACACACGCAGCAGCTTGACTTGGGCTACAAATAAAGCTGACTCATCCAGCTTAAGATTTGCTCTCATTGTCTTTGCTCGAAGACTTAGGATTTGGTTGAGCATCACTTCAGTCACTCCGACTTTGTTCACTTGGACCCCACTTAACAGTGCGGTGGTTCCTATAAATCCGCCATACATCAAGTTCCGCCGCCGCAAGGCTCTGTAGCCACCAAAAACGAATCTAGACCCTTTCCAGCACCCTGCCGGAGGGGGAAAATCATCATCGGTGGCCATCTTCATCATCCCGGCGGCCGCCATGATGAGGAGGGAGTAGTCCACCATCGGGGCTGAGGTTTGTACCAGTAGCTATGTGTTTAATCTCTCTCTCTCTTGTGTTCTTGAGATGTTACGATCTTGATGTATCGCGGGCTTTGTTAATATAGTTGAATCATATGGTGTTTTCCCCTCTCTATCTTGTTGTGATGAATTGAGTTTTTTCCTTTGAGATTTCGTTGTTATCGGATTGAATACTTTTATGGATTTGAGAACACTTGATATATGTCTTGCAATTGAATACTCGTGGTGACAATGGGGTATCGTATTGATTCACTTGATATATGTTTTGGCACTCAACTCGCTGATTCCCGAGGTGACATTGGGGTAATCTATGCATAGGGGTTGATGCATGTTCTTGTCTTTGTTTCTCCGGTAGAAATCTTGGGGCACTCTTTGAAGTTCTTTGTGTCGGATTGAGTATTATGAATCTGAATTTGCTTTAGTGTTATTTTAGTACGAACTCTTGGTTAGATCGATCAAAAAGAATAGCTTGTTGTTATTTTAGTACGAACTCTAGGATAGATTGATCGGAAAGAATAGCTTTGAGATGGTTTCGTACCCTACAAACAATTTATTCTTATGTTCTTCGCTAGATAGGAACTTTGGAGTGATTCTTCATCGCACGTTGAGGGATGGTTATATGATCCAATTATATTAGCATTGTTGGGAGATTGCACTAGTGAAATTACGGACCCTAGGCCTCATTTTTTAAGTACTACAATATCGTGTGTGCTCACTTTTATCAATTGCTACCTTGCTGTTTTTATTTATTCAGATTATAAAAATATATTTCTACCATCAATATTACATTTTTATCACCATCTCTTCGCCGAACTAGTGCACCTATACAAATTACCATTGTATTGGGTGTGTTGGGGACACAAGAGATATCTTGTATTTGGTTGCAGGATCGTTTGAGAGAGACTATATATCTTCATCTTACGCCTCCTACGGATTGATAAACCTTAGGTCATCCACTTGAGTAAAAATTGCTACTGTCCTACAGAACTCTACACTTGGAGGCCCAACATGTGTCTACAAGAATAAAGTTGCGTAGTAGACATCAGCAGCCCGGGGAGGCCGTGTTGGGGAACGTAGCATGCAATTTCAAAAAAAATCCTATGATCACGCAAGATCTATATAGGAGATGCATAGCAATGAGAGGGGGAGAGTGTGTCCACGTACCCTCGTGGACCGAAAGCGGAAGTGTTTGTTTACGCGGTTGATGTAGTCGAACTTTTTCTCGTTCCGATCGATCAAGCACTGATCGTACGGCACCTCCGAGTTCTGCACACGTTCAGCTCGATGACGTCCCTCGAACTCTTGATCCAACAAAGTGTCGAGGGAGAGTTCCATCAGCACGACGGCGTGGTGACGGTGATGGTGAAGTAATCCGCGCAGGGCTTCGCCTATGCACTACGTGAATATGACCGGAGGCGTAAACTGTGGAGGGGGGCGCCGTACATGGCTAACAATTGTTGGTGTGTGTTCTAGGCGCCCCTCCCCATGTATATATAGGTGGGAGAGGGAGGGGAGCAGCCTTGGGGCGCCCCAAGTAGGAGGAATCCTACTTGGGGCCTCCTCCAATTTCGGCCTCCCCCTTTCCTTATCTCCGGAGGGGGGAAGGAAAGAGGGGAGAGGGGAAAGGAAGGGGGAATCCTGTTCCCTCTATTTCCTTTCCTCTTCCCCTTTTCCTTTCTCCACTTAGATCGGTCCATATGGGGGCGCACCAGCCCACAAGGGGCTGGTCTGTCCCGCCCTAGGCCCAATAAGGCCCATATCTTTGCTGGGGGGTGCCCGGAACCCTTCCGGTGACCCGATACGTACCCGGTACCCCCGGAACACTTCCGATGTCTGAATACTATCGTCCTATATATGAATCTTTACCTCTCGACCATTTCGAGACTCCTCGTCATGTCCGTGATCTCATCCGGGACTCCGAACAGCATTCGGTCAAAAAATCACATAACTCATATAATACAAAATCGTCATCAAACGTTAAGCGTGCGGACCCTACGGGTTCGAGAACTATGTAGACATGACCGAGACACCTCTCCGGTCAATAGCCAACAGCAGAACCTGGGTGCTCATATTGGTTCCCACATATTCTACGAAGATCTTTATTGGTCATACTGTAATGACAACATACATTATTCCCTTTGTCATCGGTATGTTACTTGCCCGAGATTTGATCATCGGTATCTTCATACCTAGTTCAATCTTGTTACCGGCAAGTTTCTTTACTCATTCTGTAATGCATCATCCCGCAACTAACTCATTAGTCACATTGCTTGCAAGTCTTATTATGATGTGCATTACCGAGAGGGCCCAGAGATACCTCTCCGGTACTCGGAGTGACAAATCCTAATCTCGATCTATGCCAACCCAACAAACACCTTCGGAGATACCTGTAGAGCATCTTTATAATCACCCAGTCACGTTGTAACGTTTGATCGCACACAAGGCATTCCTCCAGTATCCGGGAGTTGCATAATCTCATAGCCAAAGGAATATGTATATGACATGAAGAAAGCTATAGCAATAAAACTGAACGATCATTATGCTAAGCTAACGGATGGGTCTTGTCCATCACATCATTCTCCTAATGATGTGATCCCATTCATCATATGTTAACATATGCCTATGGTTAGGAAACTTAACCATCTTTGATTAACGAGCTAGTCTAGTAGAGGCTTACTAGGGACACTATGTTTTGTTTATGTATCTACACATGTATCAAGTTTCCGGTTAATACAATTCTAGCATGAATAATCATTTATCATGATATAAGGAAATATAAAACAACAACTTTATTATTGCCTCTTGGGCATATTTCCTTCAGTCTCCCACTTGCACTATAGTCAATAATCTAGATCACATCGCCATGTGATTTAACACCAATAGTTCACATCACCATGTGATTAACACCCATAGTTCACATCGCCATGTGAGCAACACCCAAAGGGTTTACTAGAGTCAGTAATCTAGTTCACATCGCCATGTGATTAACACCCAAAGAGTACTAAGGTGTGATCATATTTTGCTTGTGAGAGTGGTTTAGTCAGCGGGTCTGCCACATTCAAATCCGTATGTATTTTGACAATTTCTATGTCTACAATGCTCTAGCTAATTGCTCCCACTTTCAATATGTATCCAGATTGAGACTCAGAGTCATCTGGACCAGTGTCAAAGATAGCATCGACGTAACCATTTACGACAAGCTCTTTGTCACCTCCATAAACGAGAAACATATCCTTAGTCCTTTTCAGGTATTTCAGGATGTTCTTGACCGCTGTCCAGTGATCCACTCCTAGATTACTTTGGTACCTCCCTGCTAAACTTATAGCAAGGCACACATCAGGTCTGGTACACATCATTGCATGCATGATAGAACCTATGGCTGAAGCATAGGTAATGACTTTCATTTTCTCTCTATCTTCTGCAGTGGTCGGGCATTGAGTCTGACTCAACTTCACACCTTGTAACACAGGCAAGAACCCTTTCTTTGACTGATCCATTTTGAACTTCTTTAAAACTTTATCAAGGTATGTGCTTTGTGAAAGTCCAATTAAGCGTCTTGATCTATCTCTATAGATCTTGGTGCCCAACATATAATCAGCTTCAACGAGGTCTTTCATTGAAAAATTCTTATTCAAGCATCCTTTTATGCTATCCAGAAATTCTGTATTATTTCCAATCAATAATATGTCATCCACATTATAATATTAGAAATGCTACAAAGCTCCCACTCACTTTCTTGTAAATACAGGTTTCTCCAAAAGTTTGTATAAAACCATATTTTGATCACACTATCAAAGCATGTATTCCAACTCCGACATGCTTGCACCAGTCCATAAATGGATCGATGGAGCTTGCACACTTTGTTTGCACCTTTTGGATCGATAAAACCTTCTGGTTGCATCATATACAACTCTTCCTTAAGAAATCCATTAAGGAATGCAGTTTTGACATCCATTTGCCAAATTTCATAATCATAAAATGCGAAATTGCTAACATGATTCGGACAGACTTAAGCATCGCTACAGGTGAGAAAGTCTCATCGTAGTCAACTCCTTGAACTTGTCGAAAACCTTTTGCAGCAAGTCAAGCTTTATGGACAGTAACATTACCATCAACGTCAGTCTTCTTCTTGAAGATCCATTTATTCTCTATGGCTTGCCGATCATCGGGCAAGTCAACCAATGTCCACACTTTGTTCTCATACATGGATCCCATCTCAGATTTCATGGCCTCAAGCCATTTCGCAGAATCTGGGCTCATCATTGCTTCCTCATAGTTCGTAGGTTCATCATGGTCTAGCAACATGACTTCCAGAATAGGATTACCGTACCACTCTGGTGCGGAACGTACTCTGGTTGACCTACGAGGTTCGGTAGTAACTTGATCTGAAGTTTCATGATCATCATCATTAACTTCCTCACTAATTGGTGTAGGCATCACTGGAACTGATTTATGTGATGAACTACTTTCCAATTCGAGAGAAGGTACAATTACCTCATCAAGTTCTACTTTCCTCCCATTCACTTCTTTTGAGAGAAACTCTTTCTCCAGAAAGGATCCATTCTTAGCAACAAATATCTTGCCTTCGAATCTGTGATAGAAGGTGTACCCAACAGTTTATTTTGGGTATCCTACGAAGATGCATTTCTCCGATTTGGGTTCGAGCTTATCAGGCCGAAGCTTTTTCACATAAGTATCGCAACCCCAAACTTTGAGAAACGACAGCTTAGGTTTCTTGCCAAAGCATAGTTCATATGGTGTCGTCTCAACGGATTTAGATGGTGCCCTATTTAACGTGAATGCAGTTGTCTCTAATGCATAACCCCAAAACGATAGTGGTAAATCGGTAAGAGACATCATAGATCGCACCATATCTAATAAAGTACGGTTACGACGTTCAGACACACCATTATGATGTGGTGTTCCAGGTGACGTGAGTTGCGAAACTATTCCACATTGTTTCAAATGAAGACCAAACTCGTAACTCAAATATTCGCCTCCACGATCAGATCGTAGAAACTTTATTTTCTTTTTACGATGATTTTCCACTTCACTCTGAAATTCTTTGAACTTTTCAAATGTTTCAGACTTATGTTTCATTAAGTAGATATACCCATATCTGCTCAAATCATCTGTGAAGGTCAGAAAATAACGATACCCGCCGCGAGCCTCAACACTCATCTGACAACATGCATCGGTATGTATTATTTCCAATAAGTCAGTGGCTCGCTCCATTGTTCCGAAGAACGGAGTCTTAGTCATCTTGCCCATGAGGCATGGTTTGCAAGCATCAAGTGATTCCAAAAGTCCATCTGCATGGAGTTTCTTCATGCGCTTTACACCAATATGACCTAAACGGTAGTGCCACAAATAAGTTGCACTATCATTACTAACTTTGCTTCTTTTGGCATCAATATTATGAATATGTGTATCACTACGATCGAGATTCAACAAAAATAGACCACTCATCAAGGGTGCATGACCATCAAAGATATTACTCATATAAATAGAACAACCATTATTCTCTGATTTAAATGAATAACCGTCTCGCATCAAACAAGATCCAGATATAATGTTCATGCTCAACGCTCGCACCAAATAACAATTATTCAGGTCTAAAACTAATCCCGAAGGTAGATGTAGAGGTAGCGTGCCGACGGCGATCACATTGACCTTGGAACCATTTCCGACGCGCATCGTCACCTCGTCCTTAGCCAATCTTCGTTTAATCCATAGCCCCTGTTTCGAGTTGCAAATATGAGCAACAGAACCAGTATCAAATACCCAGGCGCTACTACGAGCATTAGTAATGTACACATCAATAACATGTATATCAAATATACCTTTGTTCACTTTGCCATCCTTCTTATCCGCCAAATACTTGGGGCAGTTCCGCTTCCAGTGACCAGTCCCTTTGCAGTAGAAGCACTCAGTTTCAGGCTTAGGTCCAGACTTGGGCTTCTTCCCAGGAGCAGCAACTTGTTTGCTATTCTTGTTGAAGTTCCCCTTCTTCCCTTTGCCCTTTTTCTGGAAACTAGTGGTCTTGTTAACCATCAACACTTGATGCTCCTTCTTGATTTCTACCTCCGCAGCCTTAAGCATTGCGAAGAGCTCGGGAATCGTCTTGTTCATCCCTTGCATATTATAGTTCATCACGAAGCCTTTATAGCTTGGTGGCAGTGATTGAAGAACTCTGTCAATGACACTATCATCAGGAAGATTAACTCCCAGCTGAGTCAAGTGGTTATGGTACCCAGACATTCTGAGTATGTGTTCACTGACAGAACTATTCTCCTCCATCTTGCAGCTATAGAACTTGTTGGAGACTTCATATCTCTCAACTCGGGCATTTGCTTGAAATATTAACTTCAACTCCTGGAACATCTCATATGCTCCATGACGTTCAAAACGTCTTTGAAGTCCCGATTCTAAGCCGTAGAGCATGGCACACTGAACTATCTAGTAGTCATCAGATCTAGTTTGCCAGACGTTCATAACGTCCGGAGTTCCTCCTGCAGCAGGCCTCACACCTATCGGTGCATCAAGGACATAATTCTGTTGTGCAACAATGAGAATAATCCTCAAGTTACGGACCCAGTCCATGTAGTTGCTACCATCATCTTTCAACTTAGCTTTCTCTAGGAACAAAATTCAAGGGAATGGTAGCACGGGCCATTGATCTACAACATAGATATGCAAAAACTATCAGGACTAAGTTCATGATAAATTCAAGTTCAATTAATCATATTACTTAAGAACTCCCACTTAGATAGACATTGATACGTCCATTTTGCATCATGCTTTTATATCGATATTTATTGCATTATGGGTTGTTATTACACATTATGTCACAATACTTATGCCTATTCTCTCTTATTTTACAAGGTTTGCATAAAGAGGGAGAATGCCGGCAGCTGGAATTCCGGGCTGGAAAAGGAGCAAATATTGGAGACCTATTCTGCACAACTCCAAAAGTCCTGAAACTCCACGGAAGTTATTTTTGTAAATAAAAAAAAATACTGAGCGAAGAAAATACCAGAGGGGGCCCACACCCTGGCCACGAGGGTGGGGGCGTGCCCTACCCCCCTGGGCGCGCCCCTGCCTCATGGGCCCCCTGGTGGCCCTCCGGTGCCCATCTTCTGCTATATGAAGTCTTTCGTCTGAGAAAAAATCATAAGAAAGCTTTCGGGACGAGACTCTGCCGCCACGAGGCGGAACCTTGGCGGAACCAATCTAGGGCTCTGGCGGAGCTGTTCTGCCGGCGACACTTCCCTCCGGGAGGGGGAAATCATCGCCATCGTCATCACCAACGCTCCTCTCATCGGGAGGGGGCCAATCGCCATCAAAATCTTCACCAGCACCATCTCCTCTCAAACCCTAGTTCATCTCTTGTATCCAATTCTTGTCTCTAAGTCTGAGATTGGTACCTGTGGGTTGCTAGTAGTGTTGATTACTCCTTGTAGTTGATGCTAGTTGGTTTACTTGGTGGCAGATCATATGTTCAGATCCATTATGCATATTAATACTCCTCTGATTATGAACATGAATATGCTTTGTGAGTAGTTACATTTGTTCCTGAGGACATGGGAGAAGTCTTGCTATTAGTAGTCATGTGAATTTGGTATTCGTTCGATATTTTGATGAGATGTATGTTGTCTCTCCTCTAGTGGTGTTATGTGAACGTCGACTACATGACACTTCACCATTTTTTGGGCCTAGAGGAAGGCATTGGGAAGTAATAAGTAGATGATGGGTTGCTAGAGTGACAGAAGCTTAAACCCTAGTTTATGCGTTGCTTCGTAAGGGGCTGATTTGGATCCATATGTTTCATGCTATGGTTAGGTTTACCTTAATACTTCTTTTGTAGTTGCGGATGCTTGCAATAGGAGTTAATCATAAGTGGGATGCTCGTCCAAGTAAGTACAGCACCCAAGCACCGGTCCACCCACATATCAAGTTATCAAAGTACCGAACGTGAATCATATGAACGTGATGAAAACTAGCTTGACGATAATTCCCATGTGTCCTCGGGAGCGCTTTTCTCTATATAAGAGTTTGTCCAGGCTTGTCCTTTGCTACAAAAAGGATTGGGCCATCTTGCTGCACTTTATTTACTTTTTTTACTTGTTGCTCGTTACAAATTACTTTATCACAAAACTATCTGTTACCGATAATTTCAGTGCTTGCAGAGAATACCTTGCTGAAAACCGCTTACCATTTCCTTCTGCTCCTCGTTGGGTTCGACACTCTTACTTATCGAAAGGACTACGATAGATCCCCTATACTTGTGGGTCATCAAGACTCTTTTCTGGCGCCATTGCCGGGGAGTGAAGCGCCTTTGGTAGGTGGAATTTGGTAAGGAAAAATTTATATAGTGTGCTGAAATTTACTGTCACTTGTTACTATGGAAAGTAATCCTTTGAGGGGCTTGTTCGGGGTATCTTCACCCCGACCGGTAGAGCATATAGTTGCTCCTCAACCTACTGAACCTACTGAAAATGAAAATGTCTACTTTTAAATTCCTTCGGGTATGATAGAGAAACTGCTAGCTAATCCTTTTGCAGGAGATGGAACATTGCATCCCGATTTACACCTAATCTATGTGGATGAAGTTTGTGGATTATTTAAGCTTGCAGGTATGCCCGATGATGTTATCAAGAAGAAGGTCTTCCCTTTATCTTTGAAGGGAGATGCATTGATATGGTATAGGCTATGTGATGATATGGGATCATGGGACTATAAGCGATTGAAATTGGAATTTCATTAGAAGTTTTATCCTATGCATCTTGTTCATCGTGATCGTAATTATATATATAATTTTTGGCCTCGCGAAGGAGAAAGCATCGCTCAAGCTTGGGGGAGGCTTAAGTCAATGTTATATTCATGCCCCAATCATGAGCTCTCAAGAGAAATGATTATTCAAAAAATTTATGCTCGGCTTTCTCACAATAATCGCTCCATGCTCGATACTTCTTGTGCTGGCTCTTTTATGATGAAGACTATTGAATTCAAATGGGATTTATTGGAAAGAATTAAATGCAACTCTGAAGATTGGGACCTCGACGAAGGTAAGGAGTCAGGTATAACACCTAAGTTTGATTGTGTTAAATCTTTTATGGATACCGATGCTTTCCGTGAATTTAGCACTAAATATGGACTTGACTCTGAGATAGTAGCTTCTTTATGTGAATCCTTTGCTACTCATGTTGATGTCCCTAAGGAGAAGTGGTTTAAATATAATCCTCCCGTTGAAGTAAAAGTAGTTGCACCTATTAAAGTTGAAGAAAAGACTATCACTTATAATGATCCTATTGTTCCTACTTCTTATGTTGAGAAACCACCTTTCCCTGTTAGGATAAAGGATCATGCTAAAGCTTCAACTGTGGTTCATAAAAGCAATATTAGAACTTATACACCTCCTGAGCATGTTAAAGTTGAACCTAATATTTCTATTGTTAAAGATCTCTTGGCTGATAATATCGATGGGCATGTTATTTACTTCTGTGATGAGACTGCTAGAATTGCTAAACCTAGTGCTAAAGATAAACATAGACCCGTGGTAGGCATGCCTGTTATTTCTGTTAAAATAGGAGATCATTGTTATCATGGCTTGTGTGATATGGGTGCTAGTGCTAGTGCAATACCTATTTCCTTATACAAAGAAATTATGCATGACATTGCACCTGCTGAGTTAGAAGAAATTGATGTCACCATTAAGCTTGCCAATAGAGATACAATTTCACCAATTGGTATTGTTAGAGATGTTGAAGTCTTGTGTGGGAAAGCTAAGTATCCTACTGATTTTCTTGTTCTTGGTTCCCCTCAAGATAGCTTTTGTCCCATTATATTTGGTAGACCCTTCTTGAATACTGTTAATGCTAAGATAGACTACAAAAAGGATGTTGTTACTATTGGTTTGGATGATATGTCTCATGAGTTTAATTCTCTAAATTTCGTAGACAACCTCTTGATGAGGAATTGCCTAGTAAAGATGAAATTACTGGTCTTGCTTCTATTGCCGTACCTCTTAGTGATCCTTTAGAACAATATTTGCTAGACCATGAAAATGATATGTTTATGAATGAAAGAAGGGAAATAGATGAAGTATTCTTTAAACAGGGACCTATTCTGAAACACAACTTGCCTGTTGAAATCCTAGGGGATCCTCCTCCACCCAAGGGTGATCCCGTGTTTGAGCTTAAACCATTACCTGATACTCTTAAATATGCTTGATGAAAAGAAGATAT
The DNA here is from genome assembly GCF_018294505.1 of Triticum aestivum. Classification (NCBI taxonomy): domain Eukaryota; kingdom Viridiplantae; phylum Streptophyta; class Magnoliopsida; order Poales; family Poaceae; genus Triticum; species Triticum aestivum. Next base: position 528,308,656 of record NC_057814.1, on the reverse strand, counting down.
ATCCTGTTATTATTAGTGCTAACCTTTCAGAGCATGAAGAAGAGAAATTATTGAAAACTCTGAAGAAGCACCGTGCTGCTATTGGATATACTCTTGATGATCTTAAGGGCATTAGTCCCACTCTATGTCAACACAAAATAAACTTGGAGAAAGATGCCAAACCAGTTATTGATCATCAACGACGGCTGAATCCTAAGATGAAAGAAGTGGTAAGAAAGGAAATACTAAAGCTCCTTGAGGCAGGTATAATTTATCCCGTTGCTGATAGTCAGTGGGTAAGTCCTGTCCATTGTGTCCCTAAGAAGGGAGGTATTACTGTCGTTCCTAATGATAAAGATGAATTGATTCCGCAAAGAATTATTACAGGTTATAGGATGGTAATTGATTTCCGCAAATTAAATAAGGCTACTAAAAAAGATCATTACCCCTTTCCTTTTATTGATCAAATGCTAGAAAGATTATCCAAACATACACATTTTTGCTTTCTAGATGGTTACTCTAGTTTCTCTCAAATACCTGTGTCAACTGATGATCAAGCAAAGAACACTTTTACTTGCCCTTTCGGTACTTTTGCTTATAGGCGTATGCCTTTTGGTTTATGTAATGCACCTGCTACCTTTCAAAGATGCATGATGGCTATATTCTCTGACTTTTGGGAAAAGATATGTGAGGTTTTCATGGACGATTTCTCCGTTTATGGATCCTCTTTTGATGATTGCTTGAGCAACCTTGATCGAGTTTTGCAGAGATGTGAAGAAACTAATCTTGTCTTGAATTGGGAGAAGTGCCACTTTATGGTTAATGAAGGCATTGTTTTGGGGCATAAAATTTCTGAAAGAGGTATTGAAGTTGATAAAGCTAAAGTTGATGCTATTGAAAAGATGTCGTGTCCTAAGGACATCAAAGGTATAAGAAGTTTCCTTGGTCATGCCGGTTTTTATAGGAGGTTCATTAAGGACTTCTCAAAAATTTCTCGGCCTCTGACTAATCTCTTACAAAAAGATATACCTTTTGTCTTTGATGATGATTGTGTAGAAGCATTTGAAATACTTAAGAAAGCATTAATTTCTGCACCTATCGTTCAGCCACCTGACTGGAATTTACCCTTTGAAATTATGTGTGATGCTAGCGATTATGCTGTAGGTGTTGTTCTAGGGAAAGAGTTGATAAGAAATTAAATGTTATCCAATATGCTAGTAAAACTCTAGACAATGCCCAGAGAAATTATGCGACTACTGAAAAAGAATTCTTAGCAGTTGTATTTGCTTGTGATAAGTTCAGACCTTATATTGTTGATTCTAGAGTAACTATTCACACTGATCATGCTGCTATTAAATATCTTATGGAAAAGAAAGATGCTAAATCTAGACTTATTAGATGGGTTCTCTTGCTACAAGAATTTGATTTACATATTATTGATAGAAAGGGAGCTGAGAACCCCGTTGCAGATAACTTGTCTAGGTTAAAAAATGTTCTTGATGACCCACTACCTATTGATGATAGCTTTCCTGATGAACAATTAAATGTCATAAATGCTTCTCGTACTGCTCCATGGTATGCTGATTGTGCTAAACATTGTTGCTAAATTTATACCACCTAGTTTCACATACCAGCAAAAGAAAAAGTTTTTCTATGATTTAAGACATTACTTCTGGGATGACCCACATCTTTATAAAGAAGGAGTAGATGGTGTTATTAGGCGTTGTGTACCTGAGCATGAACAGGAACAGATCCTATGCAAGTGTCACTCCAAGGCTTATGGAGGACACCACGCTAGAGATAGAACTGCACATAAGGTATTGCAATCCGGTTTTTATTGGCCTACCCTCTTCAAAGATGCCCGTAAGTTTGTCTTATCTTGTGATGAATGTCAACGAATTGGTAATATTAGTAGACGTCAGGAAATGCCTATGAATTATTCACTTGTTATTGAACCATTCGATGTTTGGGGCTTTGATTATATGGGACCGTTTCCTGCCTCTAATGGATATACTCATATTTTAGTTGCTAATGATTATGTTACTAAGTGGGTAGAAGCTATTCCAACTAGTAGTGCTGATCATAACACCTCTATTAAGATGCTTAAAGAAGTTATTTTTCCGAGGTTTGGAGTCCCTAGATATTCAATGACTGATGGTGGTCCACATTTTATTCATGGTGCTTTTCATAAAATGCTTGCTAAGTATGATGTTAATCATAGAATTGCATCTCCTTATCACCCACAGTCTAGTGGTCAAGTAGAATTGAGTAATAGAGAGCTCAAATTAATTTTGCAAAAGACTGTTAATAGATCTAGAAAGAATTGGTCCAAGAAACTTGATGATGCATTATGGGCCTATAGAACTGCATATAAAAATCCTATGGGCATGTCTCCGTATAAAATGGTTTATGGAAAAGCATGTCACTTACATCTCGAACTAGAACATAAGGCATATTGGGCTATTAAAGAGCTCAACTATGATTTCAAACCTGCCGGTGAGAAGAGGTGATGACCCACAAGTATAGGGGATCTATCGTAGTCCTTTCGATAAGTAAGAGTGTCGAACCCAACGAGGAGCAGAAGGAAATGATAAGCGGTTTTCAGCAAGGTATTCTCTACAAGCACTGAAATTATAGGTAACAGATAGTTTTGTGATAAGATAATTTGTAACGAGCAACAAGTAACAAAAGTAAATAAAGTGCAGCAAGGTGGCCCAATCCTTTTTGTAGCAAAGGACAAGCCTGGACAAACTCTTATATAGAGAAAAGCGCTCCCGAGGACACATGGGAATTATCGTCAAGCCAGTTTTCATCACGTTCATATGATTCGCGTTCGGTACTTTGATAATTTGATATGTGGGTGGACCGGTGCTTGGGTGCTGTCCTTACTTGGACAAGCATCCCACTTATGATTAACTCCTATTGCAAGCATCCGCAACTACAAAAGAAGTATTAAGGTAAACCTAACCATAGCATGAAACATATGGATCCAAATCAGCCCCTTACGAAGCAACGCATAAACTAGGGTTTAAGCTTCTGTCACTCTAGCAACCCATCATCTACTTATTACTTCCCAATGCCTTCCTCTAGGCCCAAATAATGGTGAAGTGTCATGTAGTCGATGTTCACATAACACCACTAGAGGAGAGACAACATACATCTCATCAAAATATCAAACGAATACCAAATTCACATGACTACTAATAGCAAGACTTCTCCCATGTCCTCAGGAACAAACGTAACTACTCACAAAGCATATTCATGTTCATAATCAGAGGAGTATTAATATGCATATAGGATCTGAACATATGATCTTCCACCAAATAAACCAACTAGCATCAACTACAAGGAGTAATCAACACTACTAGCAACCTACAGGTACCAATCCCAGACTTAGAGACAAGAATTGGATACAAGAGATGAACTTATACTCAGGGAGAACACTTATACCAAGAAATTTAGTGAGGGATCATCTTATAATGCTACCGTCGTACTAAGCAAAATAAGATACATAAAAGATAAACATCACATGCTATCAAAATATGTGACATGATATGGCCATCATCATCTTGTGCCTTTGATCTCCATCTCCAAAGCACCGTCATGATCTCCATTTTCACCGGCTTGACACCTTGATCTCCATCGTAGCGTCGTTGTCGTCTCACAACTATTGCTTCTATGACTATCGCTAACACATAGTGATAAAGTAAAGCAATTACATGGAGATTACATTTCATACAATAAAGCGACAACCATAAAGCTCGTGCCAGTTGACGGTAACTTTTACAAAACATGATCATCTCACACAATAACATATCTCACATCATGTCTTGACCATATCACATCACAACATGTCCTGCAAAAACAAGTTAGACGTCCTCTACTTTGTTGTTGCAAGTTTTACGTGGCTGCTACGGGCTTCTAGTAAGAACCGTTCTTACCTACGCATCAAAACCACAACGATTTTTCGTCAAGTGTGCTGTTTTAACCTCCAACAAGGACCGGCCGTAGTCAAATTCGATTCAACTAAAGTTGGAGAAACAGACACCCGCCAGCCACCTTTATGCAAAACAAGTTGCATGTCTGTCGGTGGAACCGGTCTCATGAATGTGTTCATGTAAGGTTGGTCTGGGCCGCTTCATCCAACAATACGGTCGAATCAAAATAAGACGTTGGTGGTAAGCAGTATGACTATTATCGCCCACAACTCTTTGTGTTCTACTCATGCATATCATCTACGGATAGACCTGGCTCAGATGCCACTGTTGGGGAACGTACCATGCAATTTCAAAAAAAAATCCTACGATCACGCAAGATCTATCTAGGAGATGCATAGCAACGAGAGGGGGAGAGTGTGTCCACGTACCCTCGTAGACCTAAAGCGGAAGTGTTTGTTTACGCGGTTGATATAGTCGAACTTCTTCTCGTTCCGACCGATCAAGCACCGAACGTACGACACCTTCGAGTTCTGCACACGTTCAGCTCGATGACATCCCTCGAACTCTTGATCCAGCAAAGTGTCGAGGGAGAGTTCCATCAGCACGATGGCGTGGCGACGGTGATGGTGAAGTAATCCGTGCAGGGCTTCGCCTAAGCACTACGTGAATATGACCGGAGGCGTAAACTATGGAGGGGGCGCCGCACATGGCTAACAATTGTTGGTGTGTGTTCTAGGCACCCCCCTCCTCCAATTCGGCCTCACCCTTTCCTTATCTCCGGAGGGGGGGAGGAAAGAGGGGAGAGGGGAAAGGAAGGGGGAATCCTATTCCCTCTATTTCCTTTCCTCTTCCCCTTTTCCATTCTCCACTTAGATCGGCCCATATGGGGGCGCACCAGCCCACAAGGGGCTGGTCTGTCCCGCCCTAGGCCCAATAAGGCCCATATCTTTGCCGTGGGGGTGCCCGGAACCCTTTCGGTGACCCGATACGTACCCGGTACCCCCGGAACACTTCCGGTGTCCGAATATTGTCGTCCTATATATGAATCTTTACCTCTCAGCCATTTCGAGACTCCTCGTCATGTACGTGATCTCACCCGGGACTCCAAACAGCATTCGGTCACCAAACCACATAACTCATATAATACAAAATCATCATCGAACGTTAAGCGTGCGGACCCTACGGGTTCGAGAACTATGTAGACATGATTGAGACACCTCTCCGGTCAATAACCAACAGCGGAAACTGGATGCTCATATTGGTTCCCACATATTCTACAAAGATCTTTATCGGTCGTACCGTAATGACAACATACGTTATTCCCTTTGTCATCAGTATGTTACTTGCCCGAGATTTGATCGTTGGTATCTTCATACCTAGTTCAATCTCCTTACCGGCAAGTCTGTTTACTCGTTCCGTAATGCATCATCCTGCAACTAACTCATTAGTCACATTGCTTGCAAGGCTTATTATGATGTGTGCTACCTCTTGAGCACTGCGTTGGTTTTCCCTTGAAGAGGAAAGGGCGATGCAGTAAAGTAGCATAAGTATTTCCCTCAGTTTTTGAGAACCAAGGTATCAATCCAGTAGGAGACCACCCTCGAGTCCCACGCACCTACACAAACAAATAAGAACCTCACAACCAACGCAATAAAGGGGTTGTCAGTCCCATCACGGTCACTTACGAGAGTGAGATCTGGTAGATATGCTAAGATAATATTTTTGGTATTTTTATGATAAAGATGCAAAGTAAAATAAACGGCAATAGAAATAGCTAAGTGTTGGAAGATTAATATGATGGAAAATAGACCCGGGGGCCATAGGTTTCACTAGTGGCTTCTCTCAAGAGCATAAGTATTACGGTGGGTGAACAAATTACTGTCGAGCAATTGATAGAATTGAGCATAGTTATGAGAATATCTAGGTATGATCATGTATATAGGCATCACGTCCGCGACAAGTAGACCGAAACGATTCTGCATCTACTACTATTACTCCCACGCACCTACACAAACAAATAAGAACCTCGCAACCAACGCAATAAAGGGGTTGTCAGTCCCATCACGGTCACTTACGAGAGTGAGATCTGATAGATATGCTAAGATAATATTTTTGGTATTTTTATGATAAAGATGCAAAGTAAAATAAACGGCAATAGAAATAGCTAAGTGTTGGAAGATTAATATGATGGAAAATAGACCCGGGGGCCATAGGTTTCACTAGTGGCTTCTCTCAAGAGCATAAGTATTACGGTGGGTGAACAAATTACTGTCGAGCAATTGATAGAATTGAGCATAGTTATGAGAATATCTAGGTATGATCATGTATATAGGCATCACGTCCGCGACAAGTAGACCGAAACGATTCTGCATCTACTGCTATTACTCCACACATCAACCGCTATCTAGCATGCTTCTAGAGTATTAAGTTCATAAGAACCGAGTAACGCTTTAAGCAAGATGACATGATGTAGAGGGATAAACTCATGCAATATGATATAAACCCCATCTTGTTATCCTCGATGGCAACAATACAATATGTGTCGTTTCCCTTTCTGTCACTGGGATCGAGCACCGCAAGATTGAACCCAAAGCTAAACACTTCTCCCATTGCAAGAAAGATCAATCTAGTAGGCCAAACCAAACTGATAATTCGAAGAGACTTGCAAAGATAACCAATCATACATAAAAGAATTCAGAGGAGATTCAAATATTGTTCATAGATAAACTTGATCATAAACCCACAATTCATCGGTCTCGACAAACACACCGCAAAAGAAGATTACATCGAATAGATCTCCAAGAGAATCGAGGAGAACTTTGTATTGAGATCCAAAGAGAGAGAAGAAGCCATCTAGCTAATAACTATGGACCCGAAGGTTTGAGGTAAACTACTCACACATCATCGGAGAGGCTATGGTGTTGATGTAGAAGCCCTCCATGATCAATGCCCCCTCCGGCGGAGCGCCGGAAAAGGCCCCAAGATGGGATCTCACGGGTACAGAAGGTTGCGGCGGTGGAATTAGGTTTTCGTGGATGCCCCTGATGGTTTGGGGTACGTAGGTATATATAGGAGGAAGAAGTACGTCGGTGGAGCAACGTGGGCCCCATGAGGGTGGAGGGCGCGCCTGGGGGTAGGCGCGCCCCCCCTGCCTCATGCTCTCCTCATTGATTTCTTTACGTGGACTCCAAGTCCTATGCATCACGTTTGTTCCAAAAATCACGTTCCCGAAGGTTTGATTCCGTTTGGACTCCGTTTGATATTCTTTTTCTGCGAAACACTGAAATAGGCAAAAAACAACAATTTGGGCTGGGCCTCCGGTTAATAGGTTAGTCCCAAAAATAATATAAAAGTGTATAATAAAGCCCATTAAACATCCAAAACAGAATATAATATAGCATGGAACAACAAAAAATTATAGATACGTTGGAGACGTATCAAGCATCCCCAAGCTTAATTCCTGCTCGTCCTCGAGTAGGTAAATGATAAAAACGGAATTTTTGATGTGGAATGCTACTTGGCATAATTTTCAGTGTAATTCTCTTAATTGTGGTATGAATGTTCATATTCGAATGATTCAAGATAAAAGTTTAATATTGACATAATAATAATAATTCAAGCATACTAACTAAGTAATTATGTCTTCTCAAATAACATGGCCAAAGAAAGTTATCCCTACAAAATCATATAGTCTGGCTATGCTCTATCTTCATCACACAAAGTATTTAATCATGCATAACCCCGATGACAAGCCAAGCAATTGTTTCATACTTTTGGTGTTCTCAAACTTTTCAATCTTCACGCAATACATGAGCGTGAGCCATGGACATAGCACTATATGTGGAATAGAATGGTGGTTGTGGAGAAGACAAAAAAGGAGAAGATAGTCTCACATCAACTAGGCGTATCAACGGGCTATGGAGATCCCCATTAATAGATATCAATGTGAGTGAGTAGGGATTGCCATGCAATGGATGCACTAGAGCTATAAGTATATGAAAGCTCAACAAAAGAAACTAAGTGGGTGTGCATCCAACTTGCTTGATCACGAAGACCTAGGGCATTTTGAGGAAGCCCATCATTGGAATATACAAGCCAAGTTCTATAATGAAAATTTCCCACTAGTATATGAAAGTGATATCATAGGAGACTCTCTATCATGAAGATCATGGTGCTACTTTGAAGCACAAGTGTGGAAAAATGATAGTAGCATTGTCCCTTCTCTCTTTTTCTCTCATTTTTTATTTGGGCCTTTTTTATGGCCTCTTTTTTTTCTTTTTTTATTTAGACTGGAGTCTCATCCCGACTTATGGGGGAATCATAGTCTGCATCATCCTTTCCTTACTTGGGACAGTGCTCTAATAATGATGATCATCATACTTTTATTTTCTTTACAACTCAAGAATTACAACTCAAACTTAGAACAAAATATGACTCTATGTGGATGCCTCCGGCGGTGTACCGGGATATGCAATGAATCAAGAGTGACATGTATGAAAGAATTATGAATGGTGGCTTTGCCACAAATACAATGTCAACTACATGATCATGCAAAGCAATATGACAATGATGAAGCGTGTCATAGTAAACGGAACGGTGGTAAGTTGCATGGCAATATATCTCGGAATGGCTATGGAAATGCCATGGTAGGTAGGTATGGTGGCTGTTTTGAGGAAGTTATATGGTTGGTGTATGATACCAGTGAAAAGTGCGCGGTATTAGAGAGGCTAGCAATGGTGGAAGGAAGAGAGTGCGTATAATCCATGGACTCAACATTAGTCATAAAGAACTCATATACTTGTTGCAAAAATCTACGAGTTATCAAAGCAAAGTATTACACGCATGCTCCTAGGGGGGTAGATTGGTAGGAAAAGACCGTCGCTCGTCCCCGACCGCCACTCATAAGGAAGACAATCAATAAATAAATCATGCTTCGAATTCATCACATAACGGTTCACCATACGTGCATGCTACGGGAATCACAAACTTTAACACAAGTATTTCTCAAATTCACAACTACTCAACTAACATGACTCTAATATCACCATCTTTATATCTCAAAACAATTCTCAAGCGTCAAACTTCTCATAGTATTCAACGCACTCATAAGAATTTTTATTTTATTTTACTAATCTTGGATGCCTATCATAATTAAAGCAAATTACCATGCTGTTTTGTAGGACTCTAAAAATAATATAAGTGAAGCATGAGAGAACAATAGTTTCTATAAAACAAATCCACCACCGTGCTCTAAAAGATATAAGTGAAGCACTAGAGCAAAACTATATAGCTCAAAAGATATAAGTGAAGCACATAGAGTATTCTAATAAATTCTGAATCATGTGTGTCTCTCTCAAAAGGTGTGTACAGCAAGGATGATTGTGGTAAACTAAAAAGCAAAGACTCAAATTATACAAGACGCTCCAAGCAAAACACATATCATGTGGTGAATAAAAATATAGCTCCAAGTAAAGTTACCGATGGACGAAGACGAAAGAGGGGATGCCTTCCGGGGCATCCCCAAGCTTTGCCTTTTTGGTGTCCTTAGATTATCTTGGGGTGCCATGGGCATCCCCAAGCTTAGGCTCTTGCCACTCCTTGTTCCATAATCCATCAAATCTTTTACCCAAAACTTGAAAACTTCACAACACAAAACTTAGCAGAAAATCTCGTGAGCTCCGTTAGCGAAAGAAAACAAAACACCACTTCAAGGTACTGTAACAAACTCATTCTTTATTTATATTGGTATTAAACCTACTGTATTCCAACTTCTATATGGTTTATAAACTATTTTACTAGCCATAGATTCATCAAAATAAGCAAACAACACATGAAAAACAGAATCTTTCAAAAACAGAACAGTCTGTAGTAATCTGTAACTAACGCAAACTTCTGGAACTCAAAAAATCTACCAAAATAGGACGACCTATAAAATTTGTTTATTGATCTACTGCAATTGGAATCAGTATTTTATCACGTTCTGGTGATTTTTAACAATTGTTTTCGTGAACAGAAAGTTTCTGGAATTTTCAGCAAGATCAAATAACTATCATCCAAGAAGATCCTATAGGTTTAACTTGGCACAAACACTAATTAAAACATAAAAACAAATCTAACCAGAGGCTAGGTCAAATATTTATTCCTAAACAGAAGCAAAAAGCAAAAAACTAAAATAAAATTGGGTTGCCTCCCAACAAGCGCTATCGTTTAACGCCCCTAGCTAGGCATAAAAGCAATGATAGATCTAGGTATTGCCATCTTTGGTAGGAAATCCATAAGTGGCTCTCATAATGGATTCATAAGGTAATTTAATCTTCTTTCTAGGGAAGTGTTCCATGCCTTTCCTTAACGGAAATTGGAATATAATATTCCCTTCCTTCATATCAATAATTGCACCAATCGTTCTAAGGAAAGATCTACCAAGAATAATAGGACATGAAGGATTGCAATCTATATCAAGAACAATGAAATCTACGGTCACATAGTTACTATTTGCAACAATAAGAACATCATTAATTCTTCCCATAGGTTTCTTAATGGTGGAATCCGCAAGGTGCAAGTTTAAAGAACAATCATCAAATTCGCGGAAACCTAACAAATCACATGAAGTTTTTAGAATCGTGGAAACACTAGCACCCAAATCACACAAAGGATAGCATTCATGATATTTAATTTTAATTTTAATAGTAGGTTCCCACTCATCATAAAGTTTTCTAGGGATAGAAACTTCCAACTCAATTTTTTCTTCATAAGATTGCATCAAAGCATCAACGATATGTTTAGTAAAAGCTTTATTTTGGCTACAAGCATGAGGAGAATTTAGCATGGATTGCAACAAGGAAATACAATCTATCAAAGATCAATTATCATAATTAAATTCCTTGAGATCCAAAATAGTGGGTTCATTGATATCTAAAGTTTTGACTTCTTCAATCCCACTTTTACCGAATTTCGCATCAAGATCTAAAGACTCCGAATTTTTGGGACGCCTTCTAGGTAAAGGTGGCTCATATTCAGTCCCATCATTATTAAGATTCATATTGCAAAACAAAGATTTAATAGGAGACACATCAATAACTTTTAGATCTTCATCTTTATTTTCATAGAGACTAGATGAACACGCTTTCACAAAGCAATCTTTCTTAGCACGCATCCTAGCGGTTCTTTCTTTGCACTCATCAATGGAAATTCTCATGGATTTGAGAGACTCATTGATATCATGCTTAGGTGGAATAGATCTAAGTTTCAAAGAATCAACATCAAGAGGAATTCTATCAACGTTCCTAGCCAATTCATCAACCTTAAGCAATTTTTCTTCAAGCAAAGCATTGAAATTCTTTTGTGAATTCATAAAATCCTTAACACTAATCTCAAATTCAGACGGCATCTTATTAAAATTTCCATAAGAATTGTTGTAGGAATTACCATAATTATTAGAGGAATTACTAGGATACGACCTAGGATTAAAGTTTCCTCTATACGCGTTGTTACCAAAATTATTCCTACCAACAAATTCACATCCATAGATTCATTATTATTCTCAATCAAAGTAGACAAAGTCATATCATTAGGATCAGATGAAACACTTTTAGTAGCAAATAATTTCATAAGTACATCCATCTTTCCACTCAAAACATTAATTTCTTCTATCGCATGCACTTTTTTATTAGTAGATCTTTCGGTGTGCCATTGAGAATAATTAACCATAATATTATCTAGGTGTTTAGTAGCTTCTCCTAAAGTGATTTCCGTAAAAGTGCCTCCCACGGCCAAATCTAAAAGATTTCTAGAAGCAAAATTCAATCCGGCATAAATTTTTTGTATAATCATCCAAAGTTTCAAACCATGTGTAGGGCAATCACGTATCATTAATTTCATCCTCTCCCAAGCTTGTGCAACATGTTCATGATCAAGTTGCTTAAAATTCATGATATCGTTTCTAAGAGAGATGATTTTAGCGGGAGGAAAATACTTAGAGATAAAAGCATCTTTGCACTTATTCCATGAATCAATACTATTTTTAGGCAAAGATGAAAACCAAACTTTAGCGCGATCTCTAAGCGAAAAAGGAAATAGCTTCAATTTAACAATATCATTATCCACATCTTTCTTATTTTGCATATCACACAAATCAACGAAGCTATTTAGATGGGTAGCGGCATCTTCACTTGGAAGGCCGGCGAATTGATCTTTCATGACAAGATTCAACAAAGCAGCATTAATTTCGCAAGATTCAGCATCGGTAAGAGGAGCAATCGAAGTGCTAAGAAAATCATTGTTGTTGGTATAGGTAAAGTCACACAATTTAGTATTATCTTGAGCCATCATGACAAGCAAGCAATCCAATACACGAGCAAACAAGAAGCAAGCAAAAAAGAGGCGAACGGAAAAGAGAGGGCGAAAAAACGGCAAGGGTGAAGTGGGGAGAGGAAAACGAGAGGCAAATGGCAAATAATGTAATGCGAGGGATAAGAGTTTGTGATGGATACTTCGTATGTCTTGACTTGACTTGACTTGGCGCGAATCTCCCCGGCAACGGCGCCAGAAATCCTTCTTGCTACCTCTTGAGCACTGCGTTGGTTTTCCCTTGAAGAGGAAAGGGTGATGCAGTAAAGTAGCGTAAGTATTTCCCTCAGTTTTTGAGAACCAAGGTATCAATCCAGTAGGAGACCACGCTCGAGTCCCACGCACCTACACAAACAAATAAGAACCTCGCAACCAACGCAATAAAGGGGTTGTCAATCCCTTCACGGTCACTTACGAGAGTAAGATCTGATAGATATGATAAGATAATATTTTTGGTATTTTTATGATAAAGATGCAAAGTAAAATAAACGGCAATAGAAATAGCTAAGTTGGAAGATTAATATGATGGAAAATAGACCCGGGGGCCATAGGTTTCACTAGTGGCTTCTCTCAAGAGCATCAGTATTACGGTGGGTGAACAAATTACTCTCGAGCAATTGATAGAATTGAGCATAGTTATGAGAATATCTAGGCATGATCATGTATATAGGCATCACGTCCGCGACAAGTAGACCGAAACGATTCTGCATCTACTACTATTACTCCACACATCGACCGCTATCCAGCATGCTTCTAGAGTATTAAGTTCATAAGAACGGAGTAACGCTTTAAGCAAGATGACATGATGTAGAGGGATAAACTCATGCAATATGATATAAACCCCATCTTGTTATCCTCGATGGCAACAATACAATACGTGTCGTTTCCCTTTCTATCACTGGGATCGAGCACCGCAAGATTGAACCCAAAGCTAAACACTTCTCCCATTGCAAGAAAGATCAATCTAGTAGGCCAAACCAAACTGATAATTCGAAGAGACTTGCAATGATAACCAATCATACATAAAAGAATTCAGAGGAGATTCAAATATTGTTCATAGATAAACTTGATCATAAACCCACAATTCATCGGTCTCGACAAACACACCACAAAAGAAGATTACATCGAATAGATCTCCAAGAGGAGGAGAACTTTGTATTGAGATCCAAAGAGAGAGAAGAAGCCATCTATCTAATAACTATGGACCCGAAGGTCTGAGGTAAACTACTCACACATCATCGAAGAGGCTATGGTGTTGATGTATGTGACGCCTCCGATTTGACCGTACACTAATCATGCACGCAAATGTGTACGATCAAGATCAGGGACTCACGGGAAGATATCACAACACAACTCTACAACATAATTAAGTCATACAAGCATCATAATACAAGCCAGGGGCCTCGAGGGCTCGAATACAAGTGCTCGATCATAGACGAGTCAACGGAAGCAACAATATCTGAGTACAAACATAAGTTAAACAAGTTTGCCTTAAGAAGGCTAGCACAAAAGTAGCAACGATCGAAAAGGCAAGGCCTCCTACCTGGGACCTCCTAACTACTCCTTGAAGCCGAACTCCATGTAGAATCATCCTCGGGATCTCTAGCTCCTGGACTCCAGCATCTGGTTGCGACAACCAGGTATAGAGAGGGAAAAAGAGGGAGAAAAGCAACCGTGAGTACTCATCCAAAGTACTCGCAAGCAAGGATCTACACTACATATGCATGGGTATATGTGTAAAAGGCCATATCGGTGGACTGAACTGCAGAATGCCAGAATAAGAGGGGGATAGTTAATCCTGTCGAAGACTACGCTTCTGGCAGCCTCCATCTTGCAGCATGTAGAAGAGAGTAGATTGAAGTCCTCCAAGTAGCATCACATAGCATAAATCCTACCAGGCGATCCCCTCCTCGTCGCCCTGTTAGAGAGCGATCACCGGGTTGTATCTGGCACTTGGAAGGGTGTGTTTTATTAAGTATCCAGTTCTAGTTGTCATAAGGTCAAGGTACAACTCCGGGTCGTCCTTTTACCGAGGGACACGACTATTCGAATAGATAAACTTCCCTGCAGGGGTGCACCACATAACCCAACACGCTCGATCCCATTTGGCCGGGCACACTTTTCTGGGTCATGCCCGGCCTCGGAAGATCAACACGTCGCAGCCCCACCTAGGCTCAACAGAGAGGTCAGCACGCCGGTCTAAATCCTATGCGCGCAGGGGTCTGGGCCCATCGCCCATTGCACACCTGCACGTTGCGTACGCGGCCGGAAGCAGACCTAGCCTAGCAGGCGTTCCAGTCCAATCCGGCGCGCGCCGCTCCGTCGCTGACGTCAAGAAGAGCTTCGGCTGATACCACGACGTCGAGTGCCCATAACTGTTCCCGCTTAGTTGGTTAGTCTGTATAGACCAAATGGCCAGACTCAGATCAAATACCAAGATCTCGAACGCCGACCAGGGCCAGGCCCACCTCTCTCCTAGTGGTCTCAACCTGCCCTGTCGCTCCGCCATAAAGTAACAGTCGGGGGCCGTCAGGAACCCAGGCCCACCTCTACCAGGATGGAGCCACCAGTCCTTTCAGCCCCCTCATCAGAATCACCTGCGGGTACTCAACGAGCCGACCCGACTTTAGTCACCAAATGTGTCATGTATATAAAGTATATAGCATATACCCGTGATCACCTCCCGAAGTGATCACGGCCCAGTAGTATAGCATGCCAGACGGACAATAGTGTAGGGCCACTGATGGAACACTAGCATCCTATACTAAGCAGTAGGACAGCAGGTAAGGGTAACAACTGTAGCAACAATGACAGGCTATGCATCAGGATAGGATTAACGGAAAGCAGTAACATGCTACACTACTCTAATGCAAGCAGTATAGAGAAGAATAGGCGATATCTGGTGATCAAGGGGGGGGCTTGCCTGGTTGCTCTGGCAAGAAGGAGGGGTCATCTTCGGTGTAGTCGAACTCACGGACATCGGCACCGGTCTCAGAGTCTACCGAAAAGAAGTGACGGAGGGGGAACACAATAAATAACAGAGCAATCAAATGTAACACAAAGCAAGACACGGCAATATGCGGTGCTAGGGGTGACCTAACGTAGTGGTAAGTGATACCGGCGAAGGGGGGAAACATCCGGGAAAGTATCCCCGGTGTTCCGCATTTTCGGACAGACGAACCGGAGGGGGAAAGTTGCCTGTTTGCTATGCTAGGGATGTGTGGTGGACGAATGGGCTGCGTATCCGGATTCGTCTCGTCGTTCTGAGCAACTTTCATGTACAAAGTATTTTCATCTGAGCAACGGTTTATTTTATATTGATTTTAAAAGAATTTATTAATTTCTGGAATTTATTTAATTATTTAATATATACATTATCCGAAACAGTGTTGCGATGACATCAGCATGACATCATGCTGACGTCAGCAGTCATCTGACATGTGGGTCCCACATGTCATAGACTGATTAGGGTAATTAGGGTTAACTAATTAATTAACTAATTAATTAAATTAGATTAATCTAAACAGGGTTAATTAACTAATTAATTAATTATTTTTATTTTATTTTATTTTTATTTTCTTTCTTTCTTTATTTATATATTATTATTCTTTTTAATTCCCCTTTTTCCTTTTTTTAATTACGTTCTAGGCGCGGGGCCCACCTGTCTGTGGCCCATAGGGGGTTCGGGCCCAGGGGCAGTGGCTCAGGGGCGCGGGGCCCCACCTGGCAGTGGCCCAGGGGCCACAGGCGGGCGCGGGCGCGGCGCGCGTGTGCGGCGCGGGCGTGGGCGTGGGTGACGGGCGCCCGTAGCCTGCCCGGGGCAGGGCGGGGCCGTGGCCATGGCGGGGGTTGCCGCAACGGGGCACGAGGGCCACGGCGGGCGGAGGCGGGGCGGAGGAAGTGGCCGCGGGGCAAAGTGGCAGAGGCGACGGCGGTCGCGGGCGAGCACAGGATGGAGGGGCGGGTGCGGCGCGGCGGAGCGTGGGGCGGTGCAGGGGGCGAGGTGAGCGCAGGGAGGAGGGACGGCCGTGCGTGCGGGTGGCCGCGGCGAGTGGAGCGGCAGAGCGAGGCGAGGGGACGAGCACGGGGCGAGGGAGCGAGAGGAGGGGCGCGGCTCACGGCGGGTTAGTAGGGTTCGGGGCAGCGGTGGTCGGGGTGGTTGATGGGGACGACGGCGACATGGAGGCAGTCCGGCGCGGAGGAGGCGCCGGCGATGTCGTGCTCCGGGCGGCGACGGACGAGGGCGAGGCGGCGGCGTCGAGCCCGATCCGATCTGGATCGGGGGAGGGAGGGGGAGAGTGGGGGCGCGAGTGGGGGAGTGGTGTGCGTGGGGGGTTAGGGTTTCGGGTGAGAGGGGGATATGGGGAGTGGCCGGCCTGGTGGCCCGGTTGGGCTGCAGGCCTGCTGGGCCGGAGCCTGAGGGTTCTTTTCTTTTTTTTTGTTAGTTATTTTTCTGTTTTGTTTCTTTTCTTTTTATTTATTTTTCTTTTACCGTTTTACTTTTAGTTTTCTTTTATTTTAGTTTTATAAAAATTATCACTAGCACTTAAATTAATACTTTAAAATATACTATTGCCACATTAATTCACAACCCAAATTAAAATAGTTTAATATTTTATAAAATTCAAAAGGCATTTATTTTAATATTTAAACCTCTATTTTAATTATTTTGAACACTTAAACATTTTATTAAATTTAGGTTTCTCCACCATTATTACCCATGATTTATTTAACACCTTTACAACATTTTAGTTTTGACTTTTGAAAACTTTAAATGTTTGACTTGATTTTGAATTGGTTTTGAACTAACGCGAGATTAGCAACAGTAACTAAGGTGACACGGCATGACTAACAGGGAATTACTGTCGCTTAAATATCCGGGCGTCACAATGTAGAAGCCCTCCGTGATCAATGCCCCCTACTGCGGAGCGCCGGAAAAGGCCCCAAGATGGGATCTCACGGGTACAGAAGGTTGCGGCAGTGGAATTAGGTTTTCGTGGATGCCCCTGATGGTTTGGGGGTACGTAGGTATATATAGGAGGACGAAGTACGTCGGTGGAGCAATGTGGGCCCCACGAGGGTGGAGGGCACGCCTGGGGGGGTAGGCGTGCCCCCTGCCTCGTTCTCTCCTCGTTGATTTCTTTATGTGGACTCCAAGTCCTCTGGATCACGTTTGTTCCGAAAATCACGTTCCCGAAGGTTTCATTCCGTTTGGACTCCGTTTGATATTCTTTTTCTGCGAAACACTGAAATAGGCAAAAAACAGCAATTTGGGTTGGGCCTCCGGTTAATAGGTTAGTCCCAAAAATAATATAAAAGTGTATAATAAAGCTCATTAAACATCCAAAACAGAATATAATATAGCATGGAACAATAACAAATTATAGATACGTTGGAGATGTATCAATGTGCATTACCGAGAGGGCCCAGAGATACCTCTCCGGTACTCGGAGTGACAAATCCTAATCTCGATCTATGCCAACCCAACAAACACCTTCAAAGATACCTGTAGAGCATCTTTATAATCATACAGTTACGTTGTAACGTTTGATAGCACACAAGGCATTCCTCCGGTATCCGGGAGTTGCATAATCTCATAGTCAAAGGAATATATGTATATGACATGAAGAAAGCTATAGCAATAAAACTGAACGATCATTATGCTAAGCTAACGGATGGGTCTTGTCCATCACATCATTCTCCTAATGATGTGATCCCATTCATCAAATGTCAACATATGTCTATGGTTAGGAAACTTAACCATTTTTGATTAACAAGTTAGTCTAGTAGAGGCTTACTAGGGACACGGTGTTTTGTTTATGTATCCACACATCTATCAAGTTTCCGGTTAATACAATTCCAGCATGAATAATAAATATTTATCATGATATAAGGAAATATAAAATAACAACTTTATTATTGCCTCAAGGGCATATTTCCTTCAGGCCGCTCCCCCCGGAGGTCTTGATGTTGCCCGCCTCGCGAGGCTTGGCCCCTTGCGAGGGTCTTGTCTTGAAGGTGTTGTGGATGGGCCGTACCAGGCCGTCGATGGAGCCACGCCATGGGCCGCAGGCAGGCAAGTCTGGGTACCCTTGTTCCCAGAATGCCGATAGAAAGGCTATTTCTCCCAAAGAAAATTGTTCCACCCACCCACCTACCTGTAGATGTCCCTCCAACTATTAAAGCCCCTAGTCTCGTCTATCTCCGGAAATGGCAAACAGACAAAGTCATTTCCATCTTGCCCCAAAACCCCAGTTCCTTCCTCGCTCTTGCCACCTCCTCCCTCCTCTCTGCCACCACTGAGCGCCACGTTGATCAGAAAGAAAAAGCTAGAGTGTGGTAGTGACCACGAAACACAACACAACAAGGAGAGGAGGGGCGTCATTGCCATCAAACGTCGGCGGCTATGTCGCTAACTCCCCGAGACCCTGGGGGGCAAGTCGAGGTGTTATGTGGCGTGACAGCCGCTGCTGAGCTACAACTAGATAATAGTTGAACAAAGGGAGTACTTTTTTTTTGTTGAGGCGTGTTATACAATACCTGAAAGAAGCACCCCTCGTATCAATTGACCGTGGAAAACATAGAAATACGCTTTCCAAATTGTCCTAGCAATAATCTGAGTTTACGCCTTCGCACTAGTCTCGTCACGACCACACACCTCATGGGCCCATCGACCAGATACCCATCCAAAACTTGCGATAGCGAGCAACGCCGTGCCCAAAAGCAATCCGTCCAAAAAACGCCCGGTCCCAACTGGCATCCACCTACCCGAGACGCACGCGCCTTCCTCGCATCCCCGCACCCTACCTCACCCTTAGAAAAGAAACACGCCTACCCCGCCACGTCACCTATCCGCGCCACCTCCTTTACCCCATTCTCCGCCACCCATCTCCAATCTGACGGCCCGCACCCCACATCACGCGGATCGTGGTCGCACCCCTAGTCCCAAACCGCGCGACTATAAAGCCATCCCCTCCCACACGACACAACCATCAACATTATCTAGACCCACCTATCTTCTCCTCCACCTGCAACCATCAATATTGTCTAGATCTAACCATATTCTCCTCCATCCGTCGCCGCCGCCACCACTCCTTAGACCTAACTATCTTCTCCTCCACCGGCAACCATGAACATTGTCCAGATCTAACTATCT
The DNA here is from genome assembly GCF_018294505.1 of Triticum aestivum. Lineage (NCBI taxonomy): Eukaryota > Viridiplantae > Streptophyta > Magnoliopsida > Poales > Poaceae > Triticum > Triticum aestivum. Next base: position 528,289,237 of record NC_057814.1, on the reverse strand, counting down.
TCTCCTCCATCCACCGCCGCCACTTCCACTCTCTAGATATGTTTGCCCTCGTAAATCCATCATCTATGTGTTTCCTCTTAGGTGAGATTGTGGTATTCTAAGGCACTGACGCACTGCACCATCCGCCCTTTCCCGACGCACCACAGTCGCTGCCCAGGCCATCCTCTTTTTACATCTTGGACGAAGACGGCGAGATCCAAAGTCAAAGGTAAGAAAAAATAATTTATTCTCTAGGAGCATAAAGGATTCTATTCATACCATCTTTTGTATTTTCTAGGGAGCATATTAGAACTAAATGCATATTTCCCAGGCTTCCATGGAAATCTCATTGTTCAAGTGCAGTAAGTGCGTTAAGATATTCAACTAGGATTATAGCAAGGCCCAGACGCGCCGCACCATTCACCCTTTTCTAGCGCACCACAACCATTGCCCCACTTGGAACGGAGAAGACGAGATCTAAAGTCAAAGGTAAGTAAAAGCAATTTATTCACTAGGAGCATAAAAGGTTTTTTGTTGATACCATTTCTGTTTTTCTAGGGAGTATATTAGAACTAAATGCATATTTCTCAGGCTTTTTTTGAAATCTCATTGTTCAAATGCAGCATTAAGAACTAGGATTATCCCAAGGTGTTCTTTGGAATTTTGTGTTTATGCCGATGAAGTTCTCCGAAGTAACCAATCAAGGGAATATGTATCCAACACAACACCCATCTCACTTGGGTTTTACATTTTTTCCAGCCTATCTTTGTTTGTTTTCCAATGTCTCTCTAGTACACATCCACCCCCGTAGGATTCTCTTTCGAACCATGCTTGGTTCATCAAGGTTTGCCCCAATAATCCACCGAAGTTTCTGTTGCCTTTTCTGGTGACCGCGATTTCAGAAATAATTGCTGATCTAACTATTAAAAGCATATCATGGTAAAAAGAATGAAATGTTGTTCTCCAACAAAATTTGTTCACCCACCCATCAGTGAATGTCCTTTCCTCAACTAAAACCCGTCGTCTCGTCAATGTCCAGAAATGGCAAACAGTCAAAGTCATTTGCGGCTTTCTTCTACACAGAGGGTGTGCATTGGAGCATGCCCGAAGAATTCCCCTTTCTCCATTTTAGGTTTTGTCTGTTTTTTGTGAATTGGGCAGCGTAATGTTAGATTTTGAAAGGGGTTTGAGCCGATTTGAAGGAATTGCTAAAACTATGAACTTTTTTTAATTTTAGTATCAGGAAAAAAGTCACTGCACGCCATTTGTTTCAGAGGGGTATTGTTTTTCCGAATGACGGGATTTCTGCATTCATTAAAAAGATAAGTTTCTTGATTAATTAGGAAACACCGAGCGAAAAACAGATATACAGTACTAAAGGAAACCGGGCGCAATCAGCACAGCCGCTGAGCGGTGCACACACCCCGATCCGCGCACCACCGCGCCCCTCGCGGCCGGAGCCGTCGCCCGAGCGCTGCACAGACCCCCGTCGGGCAGCACGCCTGGCACCGCACGGGATCACGAGGCCCCCGTCGGAGCCCCGAGAACCAGCGCCGCCAAAGACAGTTGAGGCCCCGCTGCCGCCCGTGCCGCCCAGACTTTGCCCAGACGGCACCCTCCAGCGGCGGCGAGGGGGAGGGGCGAGGCAGGGTAGGCCGACGGCGGCCGGCTGGGGCGCCCCGGTGCGGCCGAGGGGGCCGTACGGGAGCGAGCGAGCTGGGATGAAGTCAGGCGTGGAGGTCGACGGCGGCTCCGACCCTGGTGACGGCGCCGCTGGACTTCGGGATGGGTGGCGAGAGGGTTCCGGATCTGCTCTTTGTTGTGGAGGAGTTGGCCGGAGGAGGGAGATCAAGCGGCGGGGGAGAGGAGGGTGTCAGAGGGGGTATGTTACTGGCTTTGTAAGATCATCGTGCAGTCTTTATGTGTTCTTCTTGAAGAGTTATACAGACAAACTGTTCTTTATTGGGAAAAAAAATACAGAACAAACTGTTTCATCCAGTAATACTGTGTTTATAAACTTCTAAGGTACAGTGTTTAGTTGGATCACAGTCTTCTCTGTTGACATGTGGTAAATTCATCACTAGCATACATCATGTGCTGTCATTAAGAGGAAGCAGATGAAATCTAATCATTGGTGAAATGTTGCACTCATGTTTTGGGAATTTGACATTTTAATTTTTGCATTACTGAAGTATCTCTCATTGCTTTCCTTCAGGTTTTTTCTGTACAATATCCTCAGACAAGTAGCCGTGGAAAAGAAAGGCATGGCAAAACCATTGATGAGGAAGGTTGCAGAGTGAGCTGCAATTACTGCGTTAAGGTGGTTTTGAGTTACAACCGCCTAGAGCACCATTTAGCAGACATCAGGGGCAATGCCAGCACAAGCTTAAGGAGTTCACTTGTGGATCGCAAGAAGAGAAAGCTTGGATGCTCAGAAAAATGAAGACACGGAAGCATGAACATGATGAGGTTCCTCACACAAGCCCAGCCCTTCCATCTGCTCAAGTCCAGCAACCACAGCTACAACCAACTGTATCCAATAACCGCTGCTTTCTTCATTTTCTACCGTATTTGAGGCAGCCCAAGGAAATCACATATAATTCTTGTCAACTGAAACCCAAGGTTGAGGCAAGTGATTACTTCGATTCTCCGTCAGCAAAATCAATAGGCAAGTTCTTCTCCAAACCTGCACCTGAGCCTACGTACGAAGCTGTTCTGCAGGAGCAACTAAGAGAAACTGAGAACCGCGCAAAGGAACTCAAGCAAGAGTGGCAAACAAGTGGCTGCACTGTAATTGTTGATAGTTGGAAGAGCAAGTGTGACAAAAGCTTCGTAAGTGTCCTGGTGCACTGCAGCAAAGGTACGCAGTTCCTCACATCCATTGACGTCTCTGAAATCACTGAGGACTTGGATGAGCTAGAGTCAATGCTTTCTCGCGTGGTTGATGATGTCGGTGCCCATAACATTGTTCAGATTGTCATGAATGACGTGTCACCCCATATGCAGATGGCACGGCAGTATGTGCTAAATAAATATGACAGTTTTTTCTTCGTGCTATGTGCTGACCATTGCATCAACCTTCTGCTTGAGAAAATAGCAGCGCTCGAGCATGTCAGTGAAGTCCTAATGAAGGCAAGGGAAATTACAAGGTTTTTATATGGCCATGCACTGCCAATGAAACTGAAAGGAAGATATGTTCAGGTGGAGATTTTGAGCAGTTCTTATCTGAGATTTGTGGCAGTGTTCATCACATTAGAGAGGTTAGTTTCTGCAAGAGTAGGTCTGGTGCAGATGTTCAGCTCGCCTAAGTGGGTTCCCTCTGGTTGGGCTTGTCTTGATTTGTTTGAGCATATCCAGAGCATAGTAAAGACAGACGATGAATTTTGGCATGCTGCTGCTGAAGTCGTGAAGGTTACAAAACCACTTGTCAGTGTGTTGTATAAACTGGAATCTGATATCTGTGCGATGGGTATCTTGTATGAAGCCATGGACAGAGCAAAAGAAGAGATATCTCTCAGTGTCGGATATGAAAGTGACTTCTATTGGTGTATGATTGACAGGATATGGGATGGTTACTTGCATAGTCCCCTCCATGCTGCTGGTCAGATGCTAAACCCAAGGTTGTTTTACACAGCTGGATTCCAGCCTGATGCTGAGATCAGCAGCGGCATCGCGGCATGCACAATCCAACTGGACAAGGCTCATTACAATGCCAGAAAAGCGTCTGCACAATTGGAAGTGTATGAAAAGAAGTTGGGCTATTTCGACACAGATCCAGCAATGCAGCAAATCATGGAATTACCACAAGGTAAGCTACACCCTAACCTATTGCAAAATGACCACTCCCTAACAAGCCACTGACGGTAGTGCCTTTATGTGTCATATGTACTTGATTTTTTCCAATCTTTAGAGTAAGCTGGAATAGTGTCTGAGGTCCTCCACAAAATCTGGTATGTGCATTTGTGCACCGTAACATACAGTGCGCCAACATATTTAGTTAGCATGTGAACATGGCACAAATATATCATGTCATAAGTGCACTTCTATTCAAAGTTCAACTCCTCTGCATTAGCCTAACTTGTCGACATGGTTGTTTAAATAAATACTCCCGCCGTTCCATATGTAAGACGTTTTTGCATTATGGGACAGAGGGAGTAGTAGAGAAGTTAAAAGGTTTACAGATGAACGTGTAGAATAATCAAGTTCTCTGCATCAGCCTAAGCTTGTCAACATAGCTGCTTAGTTAGTTGCAAGTTGCAAACTGGGGTATATGGTCTGCTTAAACTGTACAGGAGCCTTCTCTTCCTCCATTTTCACTTCAACTTTCAAACCCAAACATTTACACCCACTGAGATGATCACCATTTCATTCATCCATTCATATCATACTACATGAATTACGCACCTTCTTACCGCGCTTCACTCGACATTTGCAGTTGAATGGTGGTCGACGCACGGGGCTCGCGTGCCCGACCTGCAGACCCTGGCGAGGCGTGTCCTGAGCCAGACGTGCTTCGGCGCAACCAGGTACAACATCGACTGGAGCCTGTCGGAGAAGCTGCACGCCCAGTGGGACGAGATGACGCCGCCCGAACAGGAGAGGTTCCGGCAGAAGGAGTACGTCCACTACAACCGCGTCCTCGCCCGCGCCGCCCCTCTCCTGCACGGCTCCTCCGTGAGGCAGCACGACAGGGTGACCATGGTGCTGCAGGACTGGATCAGGCCGCAGAAACAGGCCGCTGGGTCGCCACTGACTGAGTGACGGCCTTCACTTGATGCTTTCGCCTCTCCTCCGTTCTGTTATGTGTATGTGTGTGTATGCTGCTGTAATGGTGTGCAGCAGTAATCTGTCGGATGCTCACTAGTAGCACTCCCTTGGTACTGTCGTGGTCTGTTATGCTGTTGAGACCCTGCTGAATTTCCAATTTTGTTATGTTGTTGAAACCCTGTTGAATTCCTTAAACTCCTGCTGGATTACCAAGTTTGTTATGTTGTTGAAACCCTGCTGAATTACCAAGTTATTATTAGTGTGTGTATGACATAAACGGTAGTATATTCTACTGTGAATTACTCCCTCCGTTCCTAAATATTCGCCTTTTTAGAGATTTTAAATGAACTATCACATACAGATGTATATAGACATATTTTAAAGTGTATATTTACTCATTTTGCTTCGTATGTAGTCACTTGTTAAAATCTCTAGAAAGACAAATATTTAGGAATGAAGGGAGTAATTTTATCTTCAAACAGCATGTCGTGGATTAGCCTTTTCTTCAGGGTATTGTGGCTTTGCTAGCGCTTTCATGCTTGTTTTTTCATGTTCACTGGGTACAACAATCATCATCTTCTTCTTTGTTTTTGTGTTTTTGCGAAAAGGTACAACAATCATGACGGTAAGGAGTTCTTGTAATCTCCTACTTTCTTCGTTTCAAAATAAGTGTCTCAACTTTATACTAACTTTAATACAAATTTATACTAAGTTTAAGACATTTATTTTAAAACGGAGGAAGTACTAATTAGCAAACCAATCACAATTTTCAATATGGAACACATAGCTGCACCAAACCTGTCCCCTCTCGCTTAGAACTTAGAAGCAAGCTTCCAGCAGACAGTAGCAACAAAGGGCGGCCAAGCTGTCAAAACACAAAGAAAGAGAGAGAAAAATGTATGTCGGCAAGCTGGTGTCGCTACATTCGTATTTCTGCAAGTTCGATATACTTCCTCCGTTCCTAAATGATATGAGTTATATACGAATGTATATAGATATATTTTAGAGCATAGATTCATTCATTTTATTTTATATATAGTCCATAGTGAAATATCTAAAAAGACTTATAAGTATTTAGGAACGGAGGTACTAGTAGATAAATCAGTGTACATTGTATGCTCCGAATAAGAGAAAAATGGAATACGACACTTCCAGACATGCTCTGTCTGAATTCTGTAACTTAGTTTCGGATAAATTGCTCTGGAAATATGAAAAGGTCTCAGAAAACGTTGATCTTCAGCTGTTGTCATTTCAATAAACGGTCTAACTGCCTATTTTTATTTATCATTTACGAATCATAAATATCTTTTCGCACCAGAAGGCCCAGCGTGACGGACAGCTACGAGGCTGGTTGAGGCAACCACTCTTAGGCGCGTTTGGTTGCCCGCATGCAGCCCAACCAGGCCCGCACAGGATGTGCGTGGCCTGTTTGTTGGCTGGGCTGCATGCGATTCGTGGCCCGCATAAATCTTAAAGCATGCCTCAGCCTGGCCTAGCGGAAAGTTTTTCGCGAGCCTGGCCCGGCGTGGCCACGCGTGCGAGGAGGCTGCACGCCTCGGGCAGCGCGGGAGAAGGAGGGGATGTCTCATAACTCCCCTCACTCTCTTGTCACCGCCCCGCGCGCACTGTTCCCACCGCTCCTCTCTGCCTCAACGCCCCTCCCTCTCATCTTCTCCGATGGCTCCGCCTCGCCCACCGCCGCGCCGTCCTCTGGCCCCGTCGACGAGCGCATGGCCAGGATCCAAGAGCGCTAGGTGGTCGGGCTCCAGAACTCGTGCAGGGACCTGGCGTCGGCGCTGCGAGCACCGTCCCCCATCTGCTGCCGGCCACCACGAGGGCTGGCCAATGCGGTGCCGGCCGTTCCCGCTCCGCCGCCGATTCCGGACCTCGTGGTCCTGGGCTCGGCGCCGTCCACGGAGCCGCCGCTTCTTGGGACCCTATTGGGCAGGGGGTTTTCTTGAACCCCGTCCAATGGTTTTCTCCCGACGGCGCATCGTCCTCCTCGACCTCCGCATGAGCACGGGGCCGATGCCGCCGGCCGTCGCCAGGGCCAGCTCCTCCTCTGCTCCGCCACCTCTCTCCTTCCCGCCGGGGTTTTCACCCCGGCCTCGGTTCGCTGCGACTGCGCAAGCTCCGGTGAGTCAAAAAATCCTCAATGCTTGCTCGTAGATGTAGATTAGGGGTTTCTTTCTTAGGCACGTGCTAGTACTTAGTGGATTCGATAGGATTAGATAGGATTCGAGTAGATCCGATTCGATGCGATCCCAATCGAATCGAATCCGACCGACCTGTTCTTGTTTGCTACAGTGTGTGTTCTAGGATAATGTTCTTCTGCTAGTGCTTTCCTAGGATGTGTGTTCATGCTAGGATGTGTGTTCATGCTAGAATCCCCAATGCTAGTGTGCTTTGCTAGGATCTGTGATCATGCTAGGGTCTTGCTAGGATCTGTGTTCATGCAAATGGCATGTTCATGTTCAAGCTAGGATCATGCTCATGTTGTTGTTCATGTTGCTACATACATGTTCAAGCTAGGGTTTGTGTTGCATGCTCTAGATTGTTATACGTGCATGTAGTAGGACCATTTTAGGATGCTGCCAAATGTGCATGGGTGCACACGGGTGCTATTTTTAGATGTTTCCATGCTTAGGATAGTGCACTGATGAGTGGCAGTTGCAGAAGACCAGATGCCACTGATCAGTGGCATTTGCTCATGGGCAACTACCACTCATCAGTGCCACTTGCTCTTGGGCAAGTCCCCTGATCAGTGGCACTTGCTCTTGAGTTGAGCAAGTGCCATTGATCAGTGGCACTTGCCCAAGAGCAAATGGCATTGATAAGTGGCATTTGCCCAAGAGCAAGTGCCATTTCTAAGTGGCATTTGGCAAAGAGTTTGTGCACCGATTAGTGGCATTTGCTCTTGGGAAAATGTCTCTGATAAGTGCCATTTGCTGTAGTGCTAGTGCAACTGATCAGCGACTGATGTCGCTTGAAGCTACGTCGGTATTTCCCCAAAGAGGAAGGGATGATGCAACACAGCGGCGGTAGGTATTTCCCTCAGATATGAAACCAAGGTTATCAAACCAGTAGGAGAACCAAGCAACACAACGTAAACAGCCCCTGCACACAAATAACAACCACTCGCAACCCGACATGTTAAAGGGGTTGTCAATCCCTTTCGGGTAACGGCGCCAGAAATTGGTGCGCGGACGGGAGAAAGTTGTAATAAATTGATAGATCAAACGCCAAATAAAATAAATAAGAAATAAATTGTAGCAAGGTATTTTTGTATTTTTAGTTTAATAGATCTGAAAATAAATGCAAGAAAAAATAGATCGCAAAGGCAAATAATATGAGAAGGAGACCCAGGGGCCGTAGGTTTCAATAGTGGCTTCTCTCGAGAAAAATAGCAAACGGTGGGTGAACAAATTACTGTTGGGAAATTGACAAAACTTCAAATACTCATGACGATATCCAGGCAATGATCATTACATAGGCATCACGTCCAAGACCAGTAGACCGACTCCTACCTGCATCTACTACTATTACTCCACACATTGACCGCTATCCAGCATGCATCTAGTGTATTAAGTTCATGGAGAAGCGGAGTAATGCAATAAGAACGATGACATGATGTAGACAATATCTATCTATGTAGAGATAGACCCCATCATCTTATCCTTAGTAGCAACGATACATACGTGTCGGTTCCCTTTCTGTCACTGGGATCAAGCACCGTAAGATCGAACCCACTATAAAGCATCTCTTCCCATTGCAAGATAAATAGATCAAGTTGGCCAAACAAAACCCAAATATCGGAGAAGAAATACGAGGCTATAAGTAATCATGCATAAAAGAGATCAAAGAAACTCAAATACTTTCATGGATATAAAAAGATAGATCTGATCATAAACTCAAAGTTCATCGATCACAACAAACACACCGCAAAAGAATTACATCATATGAATCTCCAAGAGACCATTGTATTGAGAATACATCGAGAGACGGAGGAAGCCATCTAGCTACTAACTACGGACCCGAAGGTCTACAAAGAACTACTCACGCATCATCGGAGCGGCACCAATGGAGGTGGTGAACCCCATCCGAGATGGTGTCTAGATTGGATCTGGTGGTTCTGGACTCTGCGGCGGCTGGATGAATATTTCGTTGACGCTTTTAGGGTTCTGGAAATATTGGGGTATTTATAGAGCAAAGAGGCGGTCCGGGGGGCACCCGAGGTGGGCACAACCCACCAGGGCGCGCCTGGGCCTCCTGGCGCGCCCTAGTGGGTTGTGCCCTCCTTGAGGCACCCCCAAGCGCAGCTAGGGCCCATTACGTTCCTTCTCGTCCAAAAAAATCTCCGTAAAGTTTCGTTGCATTTGGACTCCGTCTGATATTGATTTCCTGCGATGTAAAAAACATGCAGAAAACAGCAACTGCCACTTGGCACTATGCCAATAGGTTAGTACCAAAAAATGATATAAAATGATTATAAAACATCCAAGATTGATAATATAGCAGCATGGAACAATCAAAAATTATAGATACGTTGGAGACGTATCAGCGGCATTTGCAGAAGAGCTAATGCCACTGATTAGTGGTTGTTCATTTTGCAAGCATCTCTAATACTTGTCATCTTACCTGACAAGATATTGAAGAGTGACTGGGACATGGCGGGTGGAGGAGCTCAGGTGGTGACCGGATTTGAGGGCGCCGAGGATCTCATCCCCACGAATAGGTGGCTCAAGAGGGTGGACCTGCCTGGCAGGGTCGCCTTCATGAGCCTGCCTCGTTCAAGGGGACGATCTCCGAGGACCGGCCATAAGGAGGGGGCCCGGGAGCCATTGCGCTTCTACCAGCAGATCAAGGACAACGAGGACCTCGCCATGCTCATCATCCCTCGCAAGTTCGTGGAGGTGATGAACGAGTGGCTGGTCATCAAGCGGCTCCCGTGCGTGGTCAGCTTGTCGACGAACAAGCGGTGCGTGTTCTGGGTGCAGGACCAGAACTTCGAGGGGCACATGGTGCTTGGTCGGGGCTAGAACTACTTCTGCCTCCTCCGCCGGATCGTCCACGGCAACCTCGTCGTTGTGCGCATCTCAGGACTCGGCCTGAAGGTCCAAATCTACAACCACGACTCCTTGGTCATATGCAGGTTTTGTTGCACCAGGCACAACTGCGTTGGTGACATTGAGCATGCAATGTAGTTAACTAAGCTATTAGTGTTGAACTTGTTATTGTCTATCGCTAGAACTTATGGTACTTGTGCTGTGAACTTGTTAATATTTTGGCCAGAAGTAGCACCCTGGCGTGGAGCAGGGAAGGAGAATGCCCTTGCTGTTAATCTAAGTAGTTTGCTGTCATTTTTGTTGCTTGCTTTGTTTGATCTCATTTGGTTTCTTGCTTTGTTTGATCTCATTTCTGCTTGCTGTTGTGCTGATCATGTGGTGGTAAGGACACCACATTTGAATGGGGTGAGCAGAACACAGACGATGTTTGCAACCAAACAGCTGAAGTTTGCATCTGCTCACACCCTAAGCACAAAAACGGCAACCAAACAGCAGGGGGGTAAGTGCCCCTGAAGGAAATATGCCCTAGAGGCAATAATAAAGTTGTTATTTATATTTCATTATATCATGATAAATGTTTATTATTCATGATAGAATTGTATTAACCAGAAACTTAGTACATGTGTGAATACATAGACAAAACAGAGTGTCCCTAGTATGCCTCTACTTGACTAGCTCGTTAATCAAAGATGGTTAAGTTTCCTAACCATAGACATGTGTTGTCATTTGATGAACGAGGTCACATCATTAGAGAATGATGTGATGGACAAGACCCATCTGTTAGCTTAGCATAATGATCGTTAAGTTTTACTTCTATTGCTTTCTTCATGACTTATACATATTCCTCTGACTATGAGATTATGCAACTCCCGAATACCGGAGGAACACCTTGTGTGCTATCAAATGTCACAATGTAACTGGGTGATTATAAAGATGCTCTACAGGTGTCTCCGAAGGTGTTTGTTGAGTTGGCATAGATCGAGATTAGGATTTGTCACTCCGAGTATCAGATAGGTATCTCCGGGCCCTCTCGGTAATGCACATCACTATAAGCCTTGCAAGCAATGTGACTAATGGGTTAGTTGCGGGATGATGCATTATGGAACGAGTAAAGAGACTTGCCGGTAACAAGATTGAACTAGGTATGATGATACCGGCGATCGAATCTCGGGCAAGTAACATACCGACGACAAAGGGAATAACGTATGTTGTTATGCGGTTTGACCGATAAAGATCTTCGTAGAATATGTAGGAACCAATATGAGCATCCAGGTTCCGCTATTGGTTATTGACCGGAGATGTGTCTCGGTCATTTCTACATAGTTCTCGAACCCGTAGGGTCCGCACGCTTAACATTCGATGACGATTTGTATTATGAGTTATGTCTTTTGGTGACCGAAGTTTGTTTGGAGTCTCGGATGAGATCACCGACATGACGAGGAGTCTCGAAATGGTCGAGAGGTAAAGGTTGATATATTGGAAGGTTATATACGGACACCGGAATGGTTCCGATAAGGTTCGGGGATTTATCGGAGTATCGGGAGGCTACCGGAACCCCCCGGGAAAGTTAATGGGCCTATTGGGCCATAGTGGAGAGAGGGAGGCTGCCACAGGAGGTGGCGCCCCCCAAGCCCAATCCGAATTGGACAAGGGGTGGGGGGCGCGGCCCCCCTTTCCTTCTCCCTCTCCCCCTTTCCCCTTTCCCCCCTCCGTTGGAAGGAGGGGGGGCGAATCCTACTTGGACTGGGAGTCCAAGTAGGACTCCCCCCTTGGCGCCCCCCCCCTTGGGCCGGCCACCTCCTCCTCCCCTCCTTTATATACGGGGGCGGGGCGCACCCCAAAGGCATACCATGATTTCTCTTAGCCGTGTGCGGTGCCCCCCTCCACAGTTTACTCCTCCGGTCATAGCGTCGTAGTGCTTAGGCGAAGCCCTGCGCGGATCACATCACCATCACCGTCGCCACACCGTCCTGCTGACGGAACTCTCCCTCGACCCTCTGCTGGATCAAGAGTTCAAGGGACGTCATCGAGCTGAACGTGTGCTGAACACGGAGGTGCCGTACGTTCGGTACTTGGATCAGTTGGATCGTGAAGACGTTCGACTACATCAACCGCGTTGACATAATGCTTCCGCTTTCTGTCTACGAGGGTACGTGGACACACTCTCCCCATCTCGTTGCTATGCATCTCCTAGATAGATCTTTTGTGATCGTAGGAATTTTTTTGGAATTGCATGCTACAATGTTCCCCAACAGTGGCATCCGAGCCAGGTTTATGTGTAGATGATATGCACGAGTAGAACACAAAGAGTTGTGAGCGATAATAGTCATACTGCTTACCACCAATGTATTACTTTGATTCGGCGGTATTGTTGGATGAAGCGGCCCGGACTGACATTACATGACCGCGTTCATTAGACTGGTTCTATCGACGTGCTTCACACACAGGTGGCTAGCGGGTGTCTGTTTCTCCAACTTTAGTTGAATCGAGTTTGTCTACGGCCGGTCCTTGTTGAAGGTTAAAACAGCACACTTGACGAAAAATCGTTGTGGTTTTGATGTGTAGGTAAGAACGGTTCTTGCTAGAAGCCCGTAGCAACCACGTACAACTTGCAACAACAAAGTAGAAGACGTCTAACTTGTTTTTGCAGGGCATGTTGTGATGTGATATGGTCAAGATGGGATAAGATATAAATTGTTGTATGAGATGATCATGTTTTGTAAAAGTTATCGGCAACTAGCAGGAGCCTTATGGTTGTCGCTTTATTGTACGAAATGCAATCGCCATGTAATTGCTTTACTTTATCACTAAGCGGTAGCGATAGTCGTGGAAGCAATAGTTGGCGATACGACAACGACGCTACGATGGAGATCAAGGTGTCAAGCCGGTGACGATGGAGATCATGACGGTGCTTTGGAGATGGAGATCAAAGGCACAAGACGATGATGGCAATATCATGTCACATATTTTGATTGCATGTGATGTTTATCCTTTATGCATCTTATTTTGCTTAGTACGGCAGTAGCATTATAAGATGATCTCTCACTAAATTTCAAGGTATAAGTGTTCTCCCTGGGTATGCACCGTTGCCACAGTTCGTCGTGCCGAGACACCACGTGATGATCGGGTGTGATAAGCTCTACGTTCACATACAACGGGTGCAAGCCAGTTTTGCACACGCAGAATACTCGGGTTAAACTTGACGAGCCTAGCATATGCAGATATGGCCTCGGAACACTGAGGAAAGGTCAAACGTGAAGCATATAGTAGATTTGATCAACATAGTGATGTTCACCATTGAAAACTACTGCATCTCACGTGATGATCGGACATGGTTTAGTTGATATGGATCACATGATCATTTAGGTGACTAGAGGGATGTCTATCTAAGTGGGGGTTCTTAAGTAATATGATTAATTGAACTTTAATTTATCATGAACTTAGTACCCTGATAGTTTTTGCATATCTAAGTTGTTGTAGATTAATGGCCCGTGCTACCGTTCCCTTGAATTTTAATGCGTTCCTAGAGAAAGCTAAGTTGAAAGATGATGGTAGCAACTACACGGACTGGGTCCGTAACTTGAGGATTATCGTCATTGCTGCACAGAAGAATTACGTCCTGGAAGCACCGCTAGGTGCAAGACCCGCTGCAGGAGCAACTCCAGACATTATGAACGTCTGGCAGAGTAAAGTTGATTACTAGTCGATAGTTCAGTGTGCCATGCTTTACGGCTTAGAATCAAGACTTCAACAACGTTTTGAACGTCATGGAGCGTATGAGATGTTCCAGGAGTTGAAGTTAATATTTCAAGCAAATGCCCGAGTTGAGAGATATGAAGTCTCCAACAAGTTCTATAGCTGCAAGATGGAGGAGAATAGTTCTGTCAGTGAACACATACTCAGAATGTCTGGGTACCATAACCACTTGACTCAGCTGGGTGTTAATCTTCCTGATGATAGTGTCATTGACAGAGTTCTTCAATCACTGCCACCAAGCTATAAAGGCTTCGTGATGAACTATAATATGCAAGGGATGGAAAAGACAATTCCCGAGCTCTTCGCGATGCTAAAGGCTGCGGAGGTAGAAATCAAGAAGGAGCATCAAGTGTTGATGGTTAATAAGACCACTAGTTTCAAGAAGAAAAAAAGGCAAAGGGAAGAAGGGGAACTTCAAGAAGAACAACAGGCAAGTTGCTGCTCAAGGGAAGAAGCCCAAGTCTGGACCTAAGCCTGAGACTCAGTGCTTCTACTGCAAAGGGACTGGTCACTGGAAGCGGAACTGCCCCAAGTATTTGGCGGATAAGAACACTACAAAAAAGACACATCCGTGACATTTTGGGCCGAACGAAAAAAAATTCTGTCATACATATGACACTTCTATGACGATAATTGTGACAAAACCCGGTTACGGTGGGAGGTCGGGGCTGAGCGATGTGCGTTTCTCTTGTACACGTACGCGCGTGTGTGCGAGGCGTTGGCTCTAACTGAACCTGAGCGAGGCATTGGGCTCTAACTGAACCCGAGCGATTGCACTGCAGGCTACACGTTACTGAACCCGAGCGATCGATCGATGGCTGTTAACTGAACCCGATCGAGCGATTCCTTCGCTACTGCTGCTAACTGGAGCCGATCGATGCTGCCTCTGGGAAGAACAGTGAGCGCTGCGGGGGGGGGGGGGGGGTGGATGAACAATGAACGGGAGGGGTGCCCGTGGTGTGGTGGAAGGCTGGATGAATAGTAGATGGTGGAGGGGTGCCCGTGGAGGGGTGGTTGAACAGGACCCCGTGGTGTGGAGGGATGGATGAACAGTAGACGGTGGAGGGGTGCCCGTGAGTAGCCGATGGAGTAGCGCGCCGTGGAGGCTGGATGAACAGGAGCCCGTGGAGGCTGCAGGAGGTCGACGGTAGCCCGTGGAGGCTGCAGGAGGTCGACGGTGGAAATGAACAGTATCCCGTGGAGTCCCGTTTTGCGGTACGCCACACCCCTCCCGATGAACAGGACCCCCGTTTCGACCGTAGGAGGTCCGTTTCGTCCGTTTTGCGGTATGCCACACCCCTCCCGATCAACAGGACCCCCGTTTCGACCGTAGGAGGTCCGTTTCGTCCGTTTTGCGGTACGCCACACCCCTCCCGATCAATAGGACCCCCGTTTCGACCGTAGGAGGTCCGTTTCCTCCGTTTTGCGGTACGCCACACCCCTCCCGATCAACAGGACCCCGTTTCGAACGTAGGAGGTCCGTTTCCTCCATTGTGCGGTACGCCAGGCCTCGTTTCTATTGCATGTTCCGTCCAAGCCCTCTCGATGAACACGACCACGCATTCTGTTCCGACCCAGCCGGTTGGCTCCCAGGCGTTCCGTTGCCTCCCGATGAACACAACGCATTCCGTTGCCTCCCCATGAACACGACGCATTCCGTTGCCTCCCCATGAACACGACGCATTCCGTTGCCTCCCCATGAACACGACGACGACGCTGTTTCTCCGTTTCGACCCAGCCATATCAACGAGCCCTCACCGTACGTATGCGCGAGTAGGCGTTCGAGACCCCGCCCGTATGTACACATACGTGGCCGTATTTTCTTTCTTGCACCCTGCTGCTGTACGTACGTGTACATGCTACGTGCGCGCCTCTACTACGACACGTGCGCGCCTCTACATCCACCAGTATATATGTACGTACACGTTCGCGACCAGAATGACAACGCTACATATGCTTCGACCAGGTGGGTCCTGACTGTCAGGCACTTCCTTGCGTGCGAAGATGTAGCTGGTGGGTCCCAGCAGTCAGGGGGCGAATTATTTTGTTTTTTTGCCCGGACGCACTTCCTTGCGTGCGAAGGTGTAGCTGGTGGGTCCCAGCAGTCAGGGGGAAACGTTTTTTTCGCGAAATACGGTGGCCCGTCCGGTGGGTCCCCGCTGTCAGGTGGAGGAATAATTATTTTGCGCGTAATAAGGAGGCACTTCCTTGCTGCGGCCGTGGACCCAGCTGTCAGCGTCTCCACGCACAGTACTCTTCCGATGGAAGTCGGTCGTTGACCACATTGACCACGCCGCGCCGAGAGCACCACGGCGGTGGACGACGGCGAGGCCTAGGAAGGGGACGACACGGAGGCAGGGAAGACTCGGCAGTTGTTTCCCACGCGGAGGGGAGTACGACTGTACGAGGGTTTACTGGTTCGTCTGCCGTCGCCGGAGAATAACAGCAGGTGTGGGTGAGTAGAGGGATGGCTAGGCCAGCGATGGGAGTACGGTGGGGCGGTGAGGCCTGCGCGGCAGCACAGCCGGCCGCGGGGAGGAGGGAGCAGGCAGTCCCGCCGGCGCTTGTTTGAGCGGCTGGAGCAGGAAGAGCAGAGATTGAAGAAGCACGACGGCCGTTGGATGGACATCCAACAGTCAGTGCTTGTGCGTCAACCTTTTTTTAGGAAAGCCTCAAATCTGTGGAAAACAGCATACAGCCCATCTGCCATTATTTCTAATAATTTACAGCCCATTTGCTAATTCTTAAGGTTTTTTTGGAGCCCATATTCTTTTTGTTAGCATTACAGCCCATATTGTGGCCACGGTTAAAAAATTATACGAAATTTTGCATATTTCGGTGCGGTCCGAACTGTTTTTAATCCCGAAATTTCGACTCACATTCAAACTGATTTTAAAAATAAATGTATATCAATATAAAATCCAACAAATTCTCCACGCATAAAAATTAATGTAATTTAAAATCTTGAAATGAAAAAAAAGATATTTGAAACTAATTGCCGGTTTGATGTGTTTTAAAAATGTACAACCCATTTCTCATTACTGATGGACCATTTTCTCGGCCAGCCGAATGAAAGCTCTCCTCGTCTTGAAAGATTTGCAGCCCAACAGGCCTGACAAAGCGACTTACTTGGCAAATCACAAAAAAACTGGGCTGTGGCCGTGGACCCAGCTGTCAGCCTCTCCACGTACAGTACTCTTCCGATGGAAGTCGTTCCTTGACCACGTTGACCACGCCGCGCGGAGAGCACCACGGCGGTGGACGACGGCGAGGCCTAGGAAGGGGACGACGCGGAGCCGGGGAAGACGCGGCAGTGGAAGCCCGCGCGGAGAGGAGTACGAGGGTTCACTGGTTCGGCGGTGGGCTGCCGTCGCCGCAGGGCCTGGCCAGCGGTGGGAATAGTAGGGGGCGGTGAGGCCTCTGCGGCAGCACAGCCGGCCACGGGAGGCAGGAGCATGCGGCACGACCGGCGCTGCTTTGGGCGGCTGGAGCAAGAAGACCAGAGGTTGAAGAAGCACTACGGCCGTTGGATGGACATCGTACGGTCACTGGAGCTAGAATCGTTCATATTGACTAAGTTGACAAAGCCCTTCGTCCCCGTCAACTTAGTAGGCCCACAAGTCAGCCTCCCACCAAGGTGGGTCCCAGCTAGCCGGGGGAGTATTCATTTTTTTGTGCGTAATAAGGAGGCACTTCCGGTGGGTCCGAGCTGACAGCGGGGGGAACGTTTTTTTCGCGAAATACGGTGGCCCGTCCGGTGGGTCCCAGCAGTCAGGGGGAAACGATTTTTTTCGCAAAATACTGGTGGCCCGTCCGGTGGGTCCCCGCTGTCAGGTGGAGGAATAATTATTTTCCGCGTAATAAGGAGGCACTTCCTTGCGGCTGCCGTGGACCCAGCTGTCAGCCTCTCCACGTACAGTACTCTTCCGATGGAAGTCGGTCGTTTACCACATTGACCGCGCCGCGCCGAGAGCACCACGGCGGTGGACGACGGCGAGGCCTAGGAAGGGGACGACGCGGAGCCGGGCAAGACGCGGCAGTGGATGCCCACGCGGAGAGGAGTACGAGCGTTCACTGGTTCGGCTGCGGTGTGAGGCTGCCGTCGCCGCAGAATAACAGGGGGTGTGGGTGAGTGGAGGGATGGCCTGGCCAGCGGTGGGAGTAGTAGGGGGCGGTGAGGCCTCCGCGGCAGCACAGCCGGCCACGGGAGGCAGGAGCAGGCGGCACGACCGACGCTGCTTTGGGCGGCTGGAGCAAGAAGACCAGAGGTTGAAGAAGCACGACGACCGTTGGATGGACATCGTACGGTCACTGCAGCTAGAATCGTTTATATTGACTAAGTTGACAAAGCCCTTGGTACGTCAACTTTTTTTTGAATGCATGCAGATCAGCTTAGTAGGCCCACAGGTCAGCTTCCGAAACGGTGCGCCCCAGATGTCAGGGGGAGGAATCATTTTTTGGGCGGGTGAAGCTAGAATATCCGAGATTGAAGAAGAAGCACGGCATCCGTTGGATGGACATCCAACGGCCACTGCTGCTAGAACCGTGTGTTGACTATAAGTTGACAAAGCCTTGCATACGCGTCAACTCTGTTTTTTAGGGGACGCGTCAACTTAGTAAGGCCAGAAGTGTGTGGCAGAGAACTTATAGCCCATTTGAGATTTGTAAGAATGTGTAGCCCATTTTTGAATTCTAATGGAATTTACTACAGCCCATTTACAGTTTGTTAAAAGTACAGCCCATTTCAACCAACCGTTCAAAACAGAATTCAATAAAATTTCCCACATTTTGATGGGATCCGAAATATTTTTATCCCAAAATTTCTAGTCAGATTAAATACAATTTCAATATAAATTTATATTACGTAAAAATCCAACGAAACATTGCGCTCGCAACAATTAATGAAATTAAAATTTTCAATATCCAAAAATAATATTTTATAAAGTAATCACGTGTTTGGTGCATTTTTTATAGTTACTGCCCAGTTTTTATAATTACATCCCATTTATTATTTCTTAAAGCCCATTTTCTTGTTAAGCCTAATGCATCCCTCCTAGGAAAGATTTGCAGCCCAGCGGGGCGGAGAATAACAACTTGACCTTGCCTGGGTATTCCTAAAAAAAGTATAGCTGGGCTAGCCATTTTCAGCTTGAAAAAAATTAATATCTGGGCTGGATATCTGGCCTGGGCTAGACGGGCCACAGCCCGCCCAGTTAATACCTGCAGCGATGTTTTCGTTGTTGTTCAGAGGAGAAAAATTAATATCTGGGCTAAACATCGAAAAACTCTGCAGTGCTCACACCTCAAAAACACAAATACTGCTCGAGCTGCTTGGTCCCAGCTGTCGGCCGCTTCTTGTGCAATTCTCTCGTTTATTGACTACTACATAGGTTGACAATGGTGTGGGACCGTGATGTCAGGAAACCAGGAGGAAGCAAAATAAATTATAGTTATATATATATATATAATAAGGAGGCACTTGCGTACGTGAGGCTATGGACCTGGTGGGTCCCCATTGTCATCCTCTCCAAGTAAAGTCATCTCCTCGCCCGCGCGCGCTTTCCGCCCGAAACAGTCAGCGCCGCCCGCCCCGCTTCCCGGTGCAGGCGATTGCTCCGCCTTCAAACGACACAAGTGTCGTCCGTCCGTCCATCTGCCGCCCACATTAATGATACGCGGTTGCCGAGGCGGCTACTCCGGCGCCACACGTCCGTCCCTCCGCCCGCCCACCATTGCTATATAAACTGCTGCGCCGGCCATAGCCGCAGTCATCCGCATCCGTTCCCTTTCTCCTGTCCACACCACTACTGCCCACCATGGCTTCCTCGCGCTCCAGCGCTCTTCGGGACGGGCGGACGACGGACCACAAGGAGATGGCAGCCATTGCTGCCGACCGGCTGGCCGGCAGGCAGCCGGAGGACGACGACGTCCCAATGGAGAACATGGTAGTCGACGATCCGGCGCCAACCCCCTCCTCCGCGCCATCCTCGCCGGTGCATTGCACCATGACCATCGGCGAGGCCCGTGCCCAATATATGGACAGGGTGAGGCAGATGCGTGAGGAGCAGTTCCGGGAGGCGCAGGCCGACGCCGCCTACAACCACCATCTCCTCCAGGAGCACCTGCAGGCGGAGGAGCAGATCGCCGCGGAGCGGGCGGAGCAGGAGGCGCTGCTCGACTCGTACCGCTCCGCCCGCAAGGGCCGCCTCGAGCGCTGGCGGTACCGCATGCGGGTGGCGGAGGCTGCGGCCGCCTACAAAGAGGCTAGCAAAGAGGGCGATGAAGCGGGCGAGGCGCTGTTTGGCGAGACCGAGGACGAGGCAGAGGACAATGCCGGCTCCGACGAGTCCCCGCTCCGCTGGCGTCGACGAGGCCCTGCTCCGCCGAGGCCCCGCGGCGCCAACAACGAGGCAGAGGACACCGCCGGCTCCGCCGAGGCCCCGCCCCGCCAACAACGAGGCAGAGGACATCGCCGGCTCAGCCGAGGCCCCACCCTGCCGGCAACGTGGGGGAGGATTTCCACCGCTCCGCTGAGGCGCCGCCCGCCGGCAACGAGACAGAGGACATCGCCGGCTCCGCCGAGGCCCCGCCCCGCTGCCAACGAGGCCGCGCCACACAGAAAACGAGGAAGAGTAGAACACGGTAGGTCGCCGCCGCTCGGGTCCAAGTAAGGCCACCGCTGCTACCCTCCGGTTGAAGCCAAGCTAGGCGGGTTGACCATTGACGGCCGGTTAGCTTCTTGGCGGCGACGTGGAGTCGGAGAGCTGCGCTGGAGAAGAACGCTGCTTCTACTTAACTGCTGGTGCAGTTGGCTGACTGACACGTGGGCCCAACAGGCCACATGTCAGTTACGCAACTGCACCTGCAGTTAAGTCACTGAAGCTTCTGTTCGGCTCAGCGGGACACAGGTGGGTAGCTTCGGTTAATTAATTATACCTCCAGCGCACCCCTTTTTAGTTGAAGAATGTATGAAATGTAATGAAATCCGGCATGTTTATATGAAATCCGACCGTGTATGAATGAATTTATTTCGATTAGTTCGAATTCCTGTATCACTGGCATTGGATGAACATGCAAAACAATACGTACTAGCATTATTCCCAGGGTGATCACCTCGTTTGCAGCAGTTTCACATGTACTCCCTCCGGTCCTTTCTAGTCTGCATACAAGTTTTGTCTGCAGTCAAAGTATCTCTACTTTGACCAATCTTATACAAAAAAGTATGCACTTTCACAATGTGCGAAGTAAAAAGGAACAGAAGGAGTACAAAGAGTTTGAGCAGCTTTTTAGCGTTTCTGTACATTGCAATCAAACACACAGGCCTGGCAATTCATAGAGAACATTCAAAACAATCGATGATTATGCATCTCAGCTACTCACATGTCAGAGGCAATATTTACTTCACAACTAAAGAATAAAGAAAAAATTGATCGACGCTGCTGACAGCAAAGGGCGTCCCATTCGAAAATATCAAACGCATGTCTTGCTAAAATCAATGAGCAAAATTTGACAAGGTTGTCCCATTCCAAAATATCAAATGCCTACGATTGTGGAATGGGCAGGGTTTGCCATCAGTTCGGACATTGACATGGCACCTCGTGCTAAATAAACCAGCTGTTCTTTTTGTGCAGTTCCACCAAAATCAACCAAATTCGCGCGTAGCTTGTATGATTTCGCCCTTATATGTTGCAACGCCTTGAACTTATCGGCACCTCCTTTCTTGTGGTGGAAATGAATGATTCGATGTATTCATGAACATTTTGTGCAGTTCCCATTGAAATCAAGCTGAGCACCCCTGTTTGCACAAATACAAAAAAGTGATTAGTATAAAGCAAACTGTACTATGAATTGACAGTTTCAACAGGCACATACATGGTCCATGTAGAGCACACTTTTAGAAAAATGGAACTCACCAGAAAGAATCCTAGAACAACATTGTACTCGCGCATCACAGCAAAAAAATGGAGATTTGTCAGTCCTTCTGAGCTGAAGTTAGTTTGGTCTTGTGGGGAGTAATGTAACCATCCTTCAACTGCTCCTTGTGAAATATCCTTATCTTACCTCAATGGGATATTACGGTGCACATACAGATTGGAAGTCTTGTCTCCATTTGTGCAGTTCACTAAAATCAAGCAACATTATCGTACAAGTAGCACAACATATGAAAGCACACTGCAGAATCATGTGAAAGAAGGCTAGTACTGACCTCTCATGATGCGGAATTCAAACAACTCACAAGAAGAAGATCTGAACCAAATTCGCCTTAACGGATAGGAAGTAAGATCTCCTCTTGTGCAGTTCCACTAAGATCAAGCAATCAAGCAACGTTGTCGGTGTGACATTTTGGTTGAACTGCACAAAACACTCTTAAAACAAAAGTGTTTTGTGCAGTGCAACAAAAGGTCACAATGGCAACGAGGTGAAGTAGATAACCCTGTTTACACAGAGGTGCAAAGGAAACAATTAGTGGTCAATAACGGTGGATGACACAGAAGCCAACAAAAAGAAGCATCTACCTTATCTAAATGGGAAAGAAAGCAAGACAGTAGCATTTCTCAAACGGTGGCATTGATTAATATTAACATAGAGATTATATTAACAATAAAATTCGTTAAACATGTAATTTGCTTTTAACTGTGGCATTGCATCAATTTTCCAGCGGCATTATTAGAGGGTGTTTGTTTACAGGGACATTTTGGTGTAGGGACTAAAAAAACTCCGTGTCAGTCCCATCTAAACCAAACAGGAGGGACTTTTAGGGACTAAAAGTGGGCATTTGGGACTAAAGAAAGAAGACCCCGAGGGAGTCTTTTTGGGACTTTTTCCAACAGTTGCCCCTGCCACGCATCGCACCTTGTCTCTATTAGTTCATTACTAGGGGTAACATGGTCTTTTAGCATGTCATTTAATAACCTCTAGTCCATGTTTAGTCCCTGGAACCAAGCAGGTAGGGACTAGGGAGTTTTTAACCAAACAGGGCCTTAGATTAACAACAGCTAATGAGTTGCACGGGACAGTGGACGCACCAGCACCATGTGCATCTACCGATGTACTGTGGTCATGCACAGTCTGTTGCAACAAAGAACAAACAACCAAGGAGCATATTTGTGTTGGTCCCAGTTTTGTTATCTTTAGACACCTTTCCCTATGTGAGCGCAGCAAATCTAGTCCTGCTCAAACTCTACAGCCTTGTCCCTTCCTTTCCTTTTTGAACTAGTACTTTCGCCCCTTCCTTTCCTCTTTGAACCACGTCCTAGATTTATGCGATACAACTTTCCCCACTACTTTCCCCCATTCCTTTCCTCTTTGAACCACGTCCTAGATTCATGCTATACAACTTTCCCCCTTCATTTCCTCTTTGAACCACGTCCTAGATTCATGCTATATACAACTTTTCCCACTACTTTCCCCCACTCCTTTCCTCTTTGAACCACGTCCTAGATTCATGGTATACATGCAGCTAGAGCAATGCATGTGGAGTAAGTAAATTATACCTTAAGGTACTTGGGGCGTGGTTCGGTGGGCGACGGGACGGCGGCGAAGAAGAAGGGGTCGGAGGCCCTCCCGCGCCGCCGCTGGGTGGAAAGTGAACAGCTGCGCCGGTAGTCCCTCGCCGACGGCGACAGCGTTAAGCCTCCTTCCCTTCCCGGCGGACGGATCCTGCCGGCTCTTTGAGCAGCAGTGAGGGGAGAGAGAGGCCAACGAAGTCTTGTTTAGATCTGGAGAGGGCGAGAGAGTGTGAAGAGAGCAACTACAAGCGCTGAGGCTCCAGCGGGAGAGGGCGAGAGAGTGTGAAGAGAGCAACTACAAGCGCTGAGGCTCCAGCGTGTATATATATACTGGAGAGAGAGTGTGAAGCGTGCAAACCCTAGAAAACATTTTGACCAGTCAAAGAATCCTCCTGGCACAAATTATGCTCAAGTGTAGTTATCGAACCCGAGACCTCAAGTTTGATGAGCGAACAGGCTAACCAGCTACACAACCCTCCCGTTATGTTCAACGAGAGGGAAATAACCTTTTATACATTCCTGCATTCGTGTGACAAGCATGCCGTGTTTTTTTGTGTGTGTGGGAGTCATTGGGATTTCAATCATAATCGTGTCATGTGGCTTTGGTGGTAAGACTATCCACAGTGGTGCAGAAATAATGCAGCCTTAGTCACCTTACCTCTCTCCACGTAGTACGTTGGGTCCCACCAGTCAGAGGGTGAAACAAACAAATTAATAAGAAAAATTAAAAGCGCCAGCGGTGTATCTTACCTCACACATCTCGCTACTGCTCGGGAACACTGTCCAATTGATCCCTCTGTTCGCTCACGTACTATTTTAAGTGAATCCTTATTATAACATGCACACAAATTTTGGGCACTTGTATTCGACTTAAGTCAGTGTGCCACCGTATCTCGTATACTTACTACTCCCTCCGTCTAGGTGTAATAAGTCACGTTAGAAGGTGCAACGGGACCAAGGTGCGTGCGTGTGTGTGTGTGTGTGTGTGTGTGTTTAACAGCATGTGTGTGTTAGAGAGAGCGACAGATCGACCTACTCCTACAGAGAGATGTTGTGTAGTGTACGATTTTAGCCGCGAGAGTCGGTGCATCCTCTCGTTTCCGGGCGTGTCCGGTAGGGACATGCGGACAGCTGCCACGCCCGCTCCTGACCAGCCTGGCCCACCCAAAGCCCCTCCATCGCCCGCGCGCGCTTCCCGCCCGAAACGGTCAGCGCCGCTCCAAAGAATCGGTGCCGCATTCATGCCCGGGCAGAGCGGACGCGACCTCTCACTGGCGCAAGAGTGATGGTTGCTTCGTCCGTCCAACTTACTGCTGGGTCTATGTGATTTGACGGCTCATTGGTCTTTATTACTGAGGTGGTAGGACTGCTGGATGTCCCACGCTTTCGGCGAAAGGAGGTACTACTACTAGATTACAATTTTCTCCATTCTTACAGCGGAGGCGTGCAAGAGCAGTGAAAACACGCAGGCTCAGTGATTACATGGCCCACCTCACACTATCACCGTGCGACACCTAACTCTTTACATAGTACTCCCTCCGTTCCTAAATATTACTAGATGAGTCCCCGCGCGTTGCCGCGGAACAGCGGTATATCTCTCTGCGCAAAATTATCGATTTCATAGAACTAAAAAAACTCTATAACCGCATGACAAATGTGGTAGCCAAACTAAATAAACTCCCATCATCATTTAGATCATCCCACGTAAGGAAAAAAGATCAGCCAACTCCTACTGCATAATGGGATTATATTTTTCTTTTTGACATGTTAATGGGACTTAAAAGCTCACTTACATGCATGCTACCGGTGCATGCTTGCATGCAGACATGTTGATGTGATTTAAAACCCACTCACATGCATGTGCCACGGTATTTCTGCATGCTTGCATGTGGCTTAGTGCGGAGCCTCTCAACGTCTAGATCAGACGGCTATTATGGACTGATTTACTTCATCTAACGGCTACATCAATTTTGATGATGTGGCTCAAGGAGAGGATAGAGAATTCCTAGTAGTGGGGGCTAGCTATTACTAGTAGATAAGTCTTTGTAGAGATTCCACTACATACGGAACAAAATGAATGAATCTACACTTAAAATGCATCTATATACATCCGCATGTGGTTCATGGTGAAATCTCTACAAAGACTTATATTTAGGAACGGAGGAAGTACTAGTATAGTACGTACTGTAATTTATCAGCGAGATAAATTTGTACAATGCTATGAAGCTTCCAGCTTCTGTTACATGTATCTTGCGTCCAAGGTTGCCCGTTGCAACATTTCATCAAATACAAAGGAGACTAACATGCATGCTATTGCATCTCAATGATTGACAGATCATAGCAAATATGTACTCCCTCCGTTCCAAAATAAGTGTCTCAACTTTGTGCAAACTTTAGTACAAAGTTGTACTACTACTAAAGTTGACACTTATTTTGGAACAGAGGCAGCTAAAGAAAAAAACGATCCATGCAGTCCCTAGCCCTTGAACCGTGAACCCTGACCAGGCTTCAATTTGCTGGCAACGTTCGAGCTTCCTAATAAATGAAGTTTGCAACCTTTTGACCATCGGATCATTTTGTGCAGTTTCACCAAAATCGAGATGAGCATCCCTGTGGCAAAGAAATTGAAGAAGCGTGATTAGAATAAGATTACTGGGACTAGTTGATGAGACATAAACTCATCACAAATACAGTACGTAGAAGCCAGTAGAGGTATGTGCGGGGCAAAGAAGTAGAGAAATATCCACAGGGAGTGATGTGGGCAGCTGGAGCAGTGGTGCAAGCCGGCTGTAAAGGGAGTTGTACCTGAGGGACGTAGCACAACCTTGAGGAGGGCGGCGGGAGGCGGCAACTGCCCACGTCGCGGCAGTGAGCAAGGGACGAAGGCAACCTCACCGGCTTTGTGAGAGAGAACGGCGGGGACCCCTGATCGGGACGTGCCGACAGTGGGTTTTCGCCGTCGGCGACGGCCACCGCATCTACACTAAGCATCCACCCCTTCCCCAAGCGGACGTGATCCGCCGGGATGTTAGAGATGTGGCCACAGTCGTTTTGTGCGAGAGAGTGTGAAGAGAGCAACCCCAGCAAGCAACCGTGTAGGCTGGCCCGTCCTGACTATGTATATAGTGGAGCGGTTTCCTTTTCTCTCCATATGAACCTATCATATTGCGTACGTGCCACTGAAGAAAAAAAACTTTATTTATAAATGACGCGGCACCTACTACTCGTTCTCCTATAACCTTGCGCTTGGCATCTCCAAAATATTAACCTTGCGATTGGCTCTTCGCCTCTTCGGGAAGTCGAGCAATAATGGTAGTGCAGTATATATCGTTCTGGCTATATGAGACCGAATGAATTGCTGCACGTCCACCACGTGGGCGAGGGTCGAGGGGCGAGGGAGAGTGCTACATACGGAGCAAAATGAGTGAATCTACACTCTAAAATACGTCTATATACATCAGTGTTTGGAGTATGTACTAGTAGTTCATATTGAAATCTACTAAAGGACATATATATTCCAAACAATATGATATAATCTCTATAACCAAGGTAGTAGGGACGAGGAGTAAACGGAGGGAGTAGTAAATTTTTCTCCTCGTCCTGCGAGCCACCGCGCGCATGGGCGAGGGAGCGGGCGTAAGGCGGAGCAAGCTTCACCTCATCCTGCGAGCCACCGCGCCCGTGGGCGGGGGAGACGGCGTACTAAGCAAGCTTCTCCTCGTTCTGCGAGTTGACGGGACACATCAAAAGTACTCCAGTGTATAGAGCCTTGCCTCTAAGGTAGGCCCCACATGGTTTGCCTCTTTTTTTAACATAACACGTCAAGTCGCAATTTGTTTGTTCACCCGTGGTAGACGATCCTCCCTCCACCAAGTGGACAACCAGTACACGTGCCAAATTACCACGTGGGCTGCCTTTTTCGTACAGAAATGAGCTCCACCGTGTACCGCGCGGGTGTGGTTGGGAAAGAGACGGGAGTACGTGCGCCGTGCATGCACCTCTTCTCTTCGTGCACGTCCCCCACCTACGTGGGTGTGTGTGAGAGATACAAACCGCGTTCGTGAGTGTTTTTTGTTTTGGGGTGGGGGTGGGGTGGGGGTTGATTTCGTGAATTATTTGTGGGAATATGTGTCGATGACATCTCAAACAAAATTTTGCATGCAATGTGTGTGAAATGGAGGCCTATCCATATCATACATAGAGGGTCGGGCAATCCACGAGAAGAGAGGGAGGGGTCATAGCTATCGATAGAGTCGAAGAGAGGATCAAGTGGGTGGGTGCGAGATCGATGAAGAGAGCCATCGAAATTGTGTGTGTGTGCAAGTCAAAGATATAGGGCGACTGGCCTACCGGAACGTTAGAGGGCACATGTCAAGTTTGTGTGTGGCAGGGAGACATGACTAGAGCGCTCGATGTATCGGTGTGTGTGGGGGGGAGGGGGTGGGGGAGGGGTAGGCAGAGGCCTAACTATAGAGGTAGAACGACTCGTATATGTGTTGAGAAGGAGAGACCCAGCTATGTCTTGAGGGAGATCGGTCGACATCCATACATAACTGAAGGACGGGAAATATGATGGGACAGAGAGAGAGAGGAGAGAGAGAGGAGGGAGAGGGAGGGAGAGGGGTAGAGTGCTGGATGGGTGATGGAGTTGCTTCTCGAAGATGGTGGGAGAGGCCTACTAGACAAACTGAGGGTGGAACTGCAATGTTATCAATAAGAGTGGGGATGTGTTTCTGTGTGTGCCTGTGCGTGATAGATCTGTCGGGACGCATCCATGGATGATGAAGGGGAACCATGTGTTTGGTAAGCAAACCTAACTAGATCGGTAGATCAATTGTTGTTTGTCGGAGGAAGGGAGAGACACAACTAATGAGGTAGATCGATTGACGTGTGGGTAAAAACGAGTTATAAGGACCTAGCTAGCTATATGTATAGCGAGAGATCGGTCGGTGTACGTCCATTTGTTAGAGGCAAATAAGGCCCAGCGAGACGGATAGACAGAGAGAATGGAGCTAGGAGGTGGTGCGAGAGGCCCAACTACTAGCTAGATAGGGGGAGGAGTGTGCGGTTGTGAGATCGATGAAAAGAGGGGCGAGAGTTTACACGTGTGTCTGACCGTATGAGAGACACGAGGCAAGGACACATAAAGGAGGAGATTGAAGGTGTGTGTGTATGTTGTAGGCAGGCATCGCTGGAGAGGTTTATCGATCGGTGTGTGTCGGAAAGGAGTTGTGGAGACTCTGGGAGAACGACCTAAAGAAAAAAATGAATGTGCCCGGTGGATAGAATGCCGAGGGAGGGGGAGGGCGAGGAGGGCGTGTGCATGCACGAGAGAAAGTTAGTGGTAGCTACAAAGGTTAGAGGATTGTGTGGGTGTAAGAGACTAACAAAGATCATAATTTGATATGAAAGCGGATTCATATATTTGAATAGGAGATCATAGTGTTTTAAACATTGCATGCATGAATATAGCGGTGATACACGTGCTGTGCACATGTTATACCATAATGTGATAATGCATGGCGTTTGCAACTCACAGCTAAATGCCGAACAATCTAAACCATACTATACATCAAACAATCTCACATTTTATTTGAATTTGTGATAATGTGTGGCGTTTGCAGCTTACAACTAAATATCGAACAATCTAAACAATACTATATATCGAACATTCTCACATTTTATTTGAATTTGTGGTAATGTGTGGTGTTTGCAACTCACATCTAAATACTTGTAGGCGTAGGGGGCGGGGCACCATACATAATGTGATAAACACATTATACATATGAGACATGGTTTAGATTATGAAGATCTAGCTAGAGCTAGAAATGTAATGTGATTTGAAATCAAAATAAAGTGGATTCAAAAAATCTAGTTCGAGTTCATATAGTACACATAGTTCATATGTAACTCGAGACTAATCATGTGGTGTGCTGTGAAGATAATACACAAACGATGGTTTAACTTGACAATAATGATGATTGTAGATCTTATTAAAACAGAGAAACGAATTCAAATGCTTTGACTTCACAACAATCATTACTGTAGATCTTATTCAAATAGAGAAACGAATTCAAATTTAGTTCATATTGAAGCGGTAGTATATACGTTTGGAATGCACTAAAACGTTCATTTGAGTAGTAGGTTGCATGCATTATACACGTAGCGAAATATTTTAATTGAACATAACATGAATTCAAAGTTTTGAATGACATTTGTAGTGCGCATTGATTTGGTACAGTACACGTTAGGCTTGTCCGGAAATTTCAACCCGCGCCTTGTTAGCCCGAAATATTTAAGATATATCTTTGTCTCGTTGTGCTCCGACAACTCCCTCCATCTCAACCCGCGCCTTGCTATTCCGAAATTACAACGCGCGCGAAAACTCCCACCTCCTGTGAAATCCCGACACGCGAAATGCCCGTGCTACCCCTGAACCGAAAGAACCGCCTCAAATCGGTGGGGGTACTTTCGTAACTTACCCCACATTTCGGACAAGCGCGTCTCTAAGCCATGGTTCCCCACTGCCATCCCATCCGCCCACCCATTCGTACACCGAGGCCGCGAAAACCCGCGACGAAACCCCACACCCTGCTCCGTCCGCCACCCAGCCGGAGCCTCTTCCCCGACGACGTCGTCCACAGCAACACCTCGACGTCCCTCATCCACCGTACCGGATGAGGATCCGTCGTCGATCTCATCGTCCCGCCGGTTCAGCCACCCCGTCCTCCACCTCCAAGGAGCTGCCCCGACGTTCCCCTCGTCTTTCGCGCCACCTCCATTCCCACACCGCCGTCTTCACCTGCACCACCGGAAGAGCATCATCATCACCGTTTCCTCGGATGAAGCTGCGGCCTAATCGGCGCCACCAAAGAGGTTGTACACTAATCGCCGCATTTTCTTCTTGATTCGATCTCACGGTGCTGCCGGCGCTCGGTCCCGAGCCGACACGGCGCGGCTCCATCCACGGCGGCGTCGCCGGCCACTTCCTCCACGGCGTCGCTCCCTCGGCGGCGACGTCCACATCAGTAGGAGCTGCTGCTGCTTTAGCTCTCGCTCGCGCTGCTGCTCTGCTCTTGCTCTCGGTCCCCTGCCTGGTCTGCTCTTGCTATTGCTCTTGCTCGCGCTGCTGCTCTCGCTCTTCCTCTTGCTTGCGATGCTGCTCCGATTTAGCTACACTTCAGTCGACTGAATCGACTTTTGGGTCAGTCGATTTTCAGGGGGTGGGGGGGCTCGCCGGGGTGAAGGAAGAACCAGCCGCAGCGGGGAGGGGGGCTCGCCGGAGAGGTACCCCACTATCTATCTTAGGGTTCAGGATGGGGGCGGTGGTCGCCGGCGGTGGCGGGGCGTTGGCGGGCGGTGGCGTGGGGATCGCCGGAGAAAAAGCTCGGCACGGGGGGGGCCTAGAGGGATGGCCGGGGCGGCGGCGGACCGGCGGTGGGGAGTGTTTTCGGGGGGGGGGGCGGGGGCGCACCGCCGGCCGCGGGCGGCGGGGGGCTGCTGTTTGGCCGGTGGTGGCTGGCGGCTCAGGGGGGTGGAGGTTGAAGATGAACCGCAGGCCCTTGATTTCGTATCCAACGGCTGCAAAATCGACTGACCAGAGATGAAAAAGTCAGTCGACCGACGTGTAGCCTCACCTTGCTAGTGCGTTCAGTTTCGACAGCAAAATTCAGTTTCGACAGTTAAGTTCAGTTTCGACAGTTAAGTTCAGTTTCGACAGTTAAGTTCAGTTTCGACAGTTAAGTTTAGAGATGAGCGGCTGATGTATTTTACATCTAGCACTTTGTGGTTATGTATTTTACGTCATGTATTGGAGATGCTATTAGAATTCCACTCAGGTTAACGTTGTTCGTTGTCTCTCTTGTCCTGCTTCAGCCTCGGCGTCGTACAACTCACCGGAGCTGCTCCAACGACGAAACCCTCCATCACAGCGGAGCAGTACCTCGGGCTCCATCTCCAGACGCCTAAGATCTTCTTCCCCTCCTCCGACAGCAAAGTCAGCCGGAGCATCCTCACCGGCCAACCCAATCACGCTGAGATCGACATGGCTTCGCCAAAGAGGTTGTACACTTGTTGCATCTCTTTTTTACTCTACATGTTATATATATTGTCCACTGAGCACACGGATTTGTTCCTTTAGTGTCTCCTTGAAAGAAAAAACGTAGGAATTTTAATTTTCACTTGTCCTCCTTTTCAAATTCCTATTCATGAAGCACAAGACTAAGAGATAGTAGCATAATAGCATTATAACCGTACATTTTCTTGTGGTTTGACTTAATCTCACCATGCTTCTTTGCATCCTGTGATCTTCCAATTGTTGTGAATCAAACACCCAGATTGGCAGAAATCCTGTGTTTTTAAATTCTCTGTTTTGCACGTGCATTCCTATCCTATTCCTGTCTATTTCCTATCCCTGCATTGTTGGAATCCTCCAATTCAAACGAGCCCTTACAGAATTACTTCTCTTACAGATAGTTGTCAAAGAAAACCTTGCGTGGTTTGTCCCGCTCCTGCTGCGCCGTCGTCCACCCCAGCTCAGCTGCTCCAACGACAGAAGGGTCCAGCACAGCAGGGATCCGGCCTCCAGACTGTCTTTCGCCGCCTCAGATCTTCTTCCCCGCCGCTGGCAGCCATGAAAACTGCATTACCATCATCAACCGAGCAGATGACCTCGAGGACTACACGGGTCCGCAAGAGAGGTCGCACTCTTTCGTGTCTGCTTACGTTATGCATCGCTTAATATTACATGCTACTTTATCGTCCTGTTCACCGATTAGACTCTGAGTCAGCTCCAAACTAATGGTCAAACTTGAGTTTTTAAATGGTTGTGGGGTACATATCGGGGCCGCTATCAATAGTATCTATCTACTATCTGGTTAATCTCCGGTGTCTACTATGAGTTTCATGT
Organism: Triticum aestivum; assembly: GCF_018294505.1. NCBI lineage: Eukaryota > Viridiplantae > Streptophyta > Magnoliopsida > Poales > Poaceae > Triticum > Triticum aestivum. The sequence goes on along the minus strand of NC_057814.1, from coordinate 528,257,252 downwards.
TGGGTGGGAAACAAACAGTAAAGAAGCCATTATCTGTATTTTTTAACTGAAGCCATTATCTGCCTGCTATTATTGGTTTTGGGTCTATCCACAGGTTGCTACCATCACTCTGGATTTCTGCATGCACTCCTTACATAATCTCACTATGTTTTATTCCTATGCATGACAGTTATTGTAAACAATGGAACTGAACATGTAGAGCAAAAGAGACGAGCCTTGCGTGGCAATAAAATTTCATGCAGACGTCGCTCCATGGTAGGCGCAAAGGCAGCCCCCCTCCACGCATTTCGGATTGTAATCGAGAGGAAGATATCTGTTCTGAGGGGGATTCAGAAGGAGAAGACAACTCCTATTTACCCCCTGAGGTCTTCGCTCTAACTTGGCATGCTGATGTTGGTTATATCATGCATATGGTGTCTTGCATTGCTTACTTTATACATCAAATATGTCATCTGCTTAGTTTAGACATCCTTTGTGCGAATGCCATCTGTTTAGTTTATTCATCGTTTATGTGAATTATGCAACGCCATCTTGTTTAGCCAGGCATCATATATGTGAATTTTGCAATGCCATCCTGCTTAGCCAGTCATCTTATATGTAAATTATATCAGGCCATCCTTTTTTTCGTTACATATTACATTTGTCAACAATGTTAGTACATTCAACTGCTCTTCGTGTGCATCAGCCATTTGACACGGTGATGGCAAATTCTGGAGTGAAAACAAGGTCTTCAGAGCAGACTATGCTATCTGACGAAGCGCATATCTCGCTGGTTACGGATAGCTCCTCAGAGGAGGATTCAGAGACAGATGACCAGTCCTATTCCCCCCCCCCCGAGGTGTATGCTCTAACTTGGCAGGGTTATGTTGCTCATATCGTGCGTATGGTGTCTCGCATTGCTATGTCATTTGATTAGTTTAGACATGCTTTGTGTGAATGCCACCTGTTCAGTGTCTAATTACCATATATGTGAATTATGCATTGCCATCTTGTTGCAAGACATTATATATGTGAATTATACAATGCTATCTTGTTGCAAAGGCATTATATATGTGAATTATGCAATGCCATGCTGTTTAGCCAATCATCATGTATGTGAATTATATCATGCTATCATTTTTTTGTATTACGTGTTCCATTTGTCGACAACGTTTGTATATTCAACTACTCTTCCTGTGCATCAGCCATTTGAAGCGGTGATGGAAGTATCTGGAGTGAAAACAAGGTATTCAGAGCAGACAATGCTACCTGCTGAAGCAGACATCTTGCTGGTTACAGAGAGCTCCTCAGAGGAGGATTCAGAGACTGATGACCAGTCCTATTTCCCCCCTGAGGTCTATGCTCAAACTTGGCAGGGTTATATTACCCATGTCATGCATGTTGTCTTGCATTGCTTAGTTTTTACATCATATATGGATTGCCATCTGCTTACTTGCTTACTATATAAATCATATATTTGAATTATATCATGCCATCATGTTTACATAGTACATACACATCATCTATCTGAATTATGGCATGGCAACCCATTTAATAAAGACATCATATAGTTATATCATCTCATCCTGTTTAGTGTTTACAGTCATCATATTTTGAATTATGGCATTCTATCCGTGAATGTATGTGAATTATGGCATGCCAACCTATTTAATAAACACATTATATAGTTATGTCATGTCATCCTGTTTACATAGTCTCATATTTTGAACTATGTCTTTCCATCTTTTTTAGTTAGCCATCATAATGTGAAATTGTGTCATGCTATCCTGTTTAGTTAGCCATCATATATGTGAAATTGTGTCATGCTATCCTGTTTGGTTAGACAACATAAATATGAATTATTTCATGCCCTCTTTTATTCCCCACTATCCATTGCACCTGTCTATCATACAATGTCTATACTTTCAATTACTTTTCTTGTTTATCAGCCATTTGAATTGGAGAGCGTGATGGCAGTATCTAAGGGAGTAACAACACGGTCTTCAGAAAAGATAGTGCTACCAGTTGATGCAGATAGAACCACGGTTGTACTTGCCCAAGGACCAGATCCACCACACATAACCCAGACTCTCGCAGATTGTACCCCTACCCAGTTGGACAGAGAACCAGCTACACCCCTTCTAACCCCAACCCCGGCAGATAGTAACCCAGTTCCAGTTGACACAGCACCGTCTCCACCACAGAGCACCCAAACACGAGCAGTTAGTAAGGGAACTGCAGTGCCCAAAGCACGAGGACCACCACTCCGAATCCCAACTCAACGCTTAAAGGAGAAGAAGATTTGTTCTCAGGTCAGGTTCTGTAGCTATGGTTCATACTCCTTTGCTCTTGCATTACTGTATTTACTCATACCAACTATTTTCAATTTTGAAGGATGGAATTGAAACTCCAATGGCGCAACAGGTATGTTTTAAACCTGTTTCTTTAACTGGTTTGCTGTTGTAACCTGCTCTATGTTGATTTCAGTTTCAATTGAATAAACAGTTATGTTCTCATGTCATGCACATTACAAGTGTTGTTATTGCTCTATAGTTACCCACACTTATATTCTGTCTATTCTGCTTTGTCTTGAACAAATATTATTTGAACTGTGTCTCTATCTTGATTTGGCAACAAAAACTAGAATGATATAGACCATAAAGTGACCATGGTACATAGATATATGTTTGTTTCATGCTGTTATCCTGTCCACTTTACTACTGAACTCATTTACCAAAATGAGTTTCATATACAACATGGTAAACATGTGATGTGTCTGCTTGTTTCTCTTTTAGAATGCGGACAAAATATTGGAGAACAGTACCGCGTTATCCAATGGTAAAGGAAGTAATGCAGATAAGGTTCAAGATAGTGAGACATCCCTGTTGGTCTCCAAGAAAGCTGATAAAAACTATCTTGACGACAGTGAGGGAACCCAAAAGTCCTGTCTTGATGTAGTGTTCGAGTTACTGGCCACTACTGCTGGCACAAGCTCTTCGAACTCGCTGCCTGAATCAGTTCGTCTTCTTGAGTCTCAACTTCAAGTTGAAAGACATCGATCAGATGTGCTGCGACAGGAAGCTGAAGGACTGAGGAAGTCCCTGCAGAATTCAGATGCATATTTTCTGGTGCAACAGCAAGCGCTGGAGGATTTAAGCGCCAAACAAGAGAAAGTTAATAAGCTTGCTAAGCATCTTGCCAGCATTATGGGTACCCAGGATATTGTTTCTTGAGATCTTCTGAAGTGGTTTCAGTTCTGGATTTGTTTTGCTGCGGCGTTTATTTGCGCTGGTCGCCAACTTTGACAACCAGTGTATATGATATGCTGCTTTGTTCCCTATATTTGCACTGGTGGCGAACTTTGATGCCCAGTGGATGTAATATGTGTAATAGCCGTGATAGCCTAGCGTTAGTTGCTTGCTTATTTATTTCCTTGTTGTCTTGTTTATTTGTTTGCTTGTAGTCATTGCAGTTCTTTTTCCGCGGTTAGCTAGTGGCTGCAATAACCTATTTTTTAAAACTAGGCCACAATAACCATGGGCTAATATTTACTGTAGTGACACTGGGCCTCCTACTGGCCGTAGAAACAGTGGGCCTTCTACGGGCCGTAGAAACAATGGGCCTTCTACGGGCCGTAGAAACAATGGGCCTTCTGCGGGCCGTATCATCAATGGGCCTTATACGGGCCGTATGATCGATTGGCCAAACATGGGCCAAACAGACCGCATTATGGCCGTAAACGGGCTAGAGTTGGAATCGTCCGTTCATGGGCCGACCATAACGGGCCATCGTTAATAGGCCGTATTTGATGACGCTATGAAAACGGCCCAACGTATTAACGGACCACAAACGGGCCGACTGTAACCACGGGCTGAATTTGGCCCACAAGCAGAAAATGACAGTAACGGGCCGTAAGTAAACGAATGCTGGAAATGAGCCCAAGAATAAATGGGCTCTGAGAAGGCCGAAAGATAACATGGGCTGGAAACGGCCCAACGGAATAACGGGCCGTTAATGGGTATAAAGTGATACACTGTTCATTACGGGCCAGTTTCACCACGGGCCGTTAATGGGTGTAAAGTGATACACTGTTCATTACGGGCCAGTTTCACCACGGGCCGTTAATAGGCCAAGAGTTACATAGGGCCTCATATGGGCCGAAAGACGTCATGGGCCATACATGCGCCAGAAGTGAAAACGGGCTGGAATCATATTGGATGGCCCAGATGACGCTACTGGGCCTAATTCGGATAGGGCGTAACGGGCCTTGGGTTAGCGGGCTGTAAATGGGCTATATGCGAACAGGCCGTTAACAGGCTTTCCATGGGCCGGCCCGCCACCTTTTGACCAAGTCAAACGGGCCGGCCTTTTCACAGGAATGGGCCTCTGTTGGGCCGTGCCACGTGTCGACGTATCATAGGTGCCTTCCGTCCAATGAGTGGATGACATCTGTCCCAACGATGAGCCGACACGTGTTTCTTCCAGCCAATGATGATTTTACACGTGGAAAAATCCCCATTGGTCGGGGCTGTTAACGGGTTATCGGATCCAAAACCCGACCCGATAGCTTAACGGCGTTCCGTTACGGTGGATGCCACGTGTCGGTCACCCTTGACGAAAGCACTTCTGTGACGCGCGATTTATCGTCATGGAAGTGGACACTTCCGTGATGATAATTTTGGCAATGTCTTGGAACACTTCTACGACATCACAGGTATGACTATCTTGATTCTGTCATAAATTTGTCATGGATGTACATGCATGACAGAAAACGCGACCTACTGTGAGAAACACGTATCATCACGGAAGTGTATTTTTTTTGTAGTGGAAGGATGGCAAAGTGAAAGGTATATTTGATATACATGTTATTGATGTGTACCTTACTAGCTAATGCTCGTAGTAGCACCTGGGTATTTGATACTGGTTCTGTTGCTCATATTTGCAACTCGAAACAGGGGCTAAGGATTAACCGAAGATTGGCTAAGGACGAGGTGACGATGGGCGTGGGAAATGGTTCCAAAGTCGATGTGATCGCCGTCGGCACGCTACCTCTACATCTACCGCCGGGATTAGTTTTAGACCTAAATAATTGTTATTTGGTGCCAGCATTGAGCATGAACATTATATGTGGATCTTATTTGATGTGAGACGGTTATTCATTTAAATCACAGAATAATGATTGTTCTATTTATATGAGTAATATCTTTTATGGTCATGCACCCTCGATGAGTGGTCTATTTTTGTTGAATCTCGATTGGAGTGATACACATATTCATAATATTGAAGCCAAAAGATGCAAAGTTAATAATGATAGTGCAACTTATTTGTGGCACTGCCGCTTAGGTCATATTGGTGTAAAGCGCATGAAGAAACTCCATGCTAATGGCCTTTTGGAATCACTTGATTATGAATCACTTGATGCTTGCGAACCATACCTCATGGGCAAGATGACTAAAACTCCGTTCTCCGAAACAATGGAGCGAGCAACTGACTTATTGGAAATAATACATACTGATGTATGCGGTCCGATGAGTGTTGAGGCTCGCGGCGGGTATCGTTATTTTCTGACCTTCACAGATGATTTAAGCAGATACGGGTATATCTACTTAATGAAACATAAGTCTGAAACATTTGAAAAGTTCAAATAATTTCAGAGTGAAGTGGAAAATCATCGTAACAAGAAAATAAAGTTTCTCCGATCTGATCGTGGAGGTGAATATTTGAGTTATGAGTTTGGTCTTCATTTGAAACAATGTGGAATAGTTTCGCAACTCACGCCACCTGGAACACCACAGCGTAATGGTGTGTCCGAACGTCGTAACCGTACTTTATTAGATATGGTGCGATCTATGATGTCTCTTACCGATTTACCACTATCGTTTTGGGGTTATGCTTTAGAGGCGGCTGCATTCATGTTAAATAGGGCACCATCTAAATCCGTTGAGACGACACCATATGAACTGTGGTTTAGCAAGAAACCAAGCTGTCGTTTCTTAAAGTTTGGGGCTGCGATGCTTATGTAAAAAGCTTCAACCTGATAAGCTCGAACCCAAATCGGAGAAATGTGTCTTCATAGGATACCCAAAGGAAACTGTTGGGTACACCTTCTATCACAGATCCAAAGGCAAGATATTCGTTGCTAAGAATGGATCCTTTCTAGAGAAGGAGTTTCTCTCGAAAGAAGTGAGTGGGAGGAAAGTAGAACTTGATGAGCTAATTATACCTTCTCCCGAATTGGAAAGTAGTTCATCACAGAAATCAGTTCCAGTGATTCCCACACCAATTAGTGAGGAAGTTAATGATGATGATCATGAAACTTCAGATCAAGTTACTACTGAACCTTGTAGGTCAATCAGAGTACGGTCCGCACCAGAGTGGTACGGTAATCCTGTTCTGGAGGTCATGGTACTTGACCATGACGAACCTACGAACTATGAGGAAGCGATGATGAGCCCAGATTCCGCGAAATGGCTTGAGGCCATGAAATCTGAGATGGGATCCATGTATGAGAACAAAGTGTGGACATTGGTTGACTTGCCCGATGATCGGCAAGCCATAGAGAATAAATGGATCTTCAAGAAGAAGACTGACGCTGACGGTAAAGTTACTATCTACAAAGCTCGACTTGTTGCAAACACTATGGGAAATAGCTAATTTGCCGTCAGGAGGCGTCTTTGCCGTCAGCTTTTCATCGGGAAGACGGCAACGAGTGGGTTTGCTGTCATGAGCAGACGGCAAAGAAAAACTGACGGTAAAATAAACTTTGTCGTCTATGAAAATAAATATAGACGGCAAAGAGCTCACTTTGCCGTCTTCAACAAAAATCACAGATGGCAAAGAATCTTTGCCGTCTGTGTTTGTTTTGGTAGATGGCAAAGATTCTTTATCGTTTGTGTTTTTTTGGCAGACGGAAAAGTGATCTCTTTGATGTCTGTATTTATTTTCGCAAACGGCAAAGAAGAAGCACATCACGCGGATCAATCACCTGGATCGATGACTTGGCAATATCTCAGACGCACATCCTGATAACCCACAAGTATAGGGGATCGCAACAGTTTTCGAGGGTAGAGTATTCAACCCAAATTTATTGATTCGACACAAGGGGGCCAAAGAATATTCTCAAGTATTAGCAGTTGAGTTGTCAATTCAACCACACCTGGGTAATTTAGTATCTGCAGCAAAGTATTTAGTAGCAAAGTAGTATGGAAGTAACGGTAACAGTGGCAAAAGTAACAGTAGTAGTTTTGTAGTAATTGTAACAGTAGCAACGGCAAAGTAACTAAGCAAAGAACAATATGTGAAAAGCTCGTAGGCATTGGATCGGTGGTGGAGAATTATGCCGGATGCGATTCCTCATGCAATAGTTATAACATAGGGTGACACAGAACTAGCTCCAATTCATCAATGTAATGTAGGCATGTATTCCGAATATAGTCATACGTGCTTATGGAAAAGAACTTGCAAGACATCTTTTGTCCTACCCTCCCATGGCAGCGGGGTCCTAATGGAAACTAAGGGATATTAAGGCCTCCTTTTAATAGAGTACCGGACCAAAGCATTAACACATAGTGAATACATGAACTCCTCAAACTACGGTCATCACCGGGAGTGGTCCCGATTATTGTCACTTCGGGGTTACCGGATCATAACACATAGTAGGTGACTATAGACTTGCAACATAGGATCGAGAACTCACATATATTCATGAAAACATAATAGGTTCAGATCTGAAATCATGGCACTCGGGCCCTAGTGACAAGCATTAAGCATAGCAAAGTCATAGCAACATCAATCTCTGAACATAATGGATACTAGGGATCAAACCCTAACAAAACTAACTCGATTACATGGTAAATCTCATCCAACCCATCACCGTCCAGCAAGCCTACGATGGAATTACTCACGCATGGCGGTGAGCATCATGAAGTTGGTGATGGAGGAAGGTTGATGGTGACGATGGCGACGGATTCCCCTCTCCGGAGCCCCGAACGGACTCCAGATCAGCCCTCCCGAGAGAGTTTAGGGCTTGGCGCGGCTCCGTATCGTAAAACGCGATGAATCCTTCTCTCTGATTTCTTTATGAACGTGAATATATAGAGTTGGATTGAGGTCGTGGAGCACCACAAGCATGTATAACCACCTCGCGGACAGGGCACTGATACGTCTCCAACGTATCTATAATTTTTGATTGCTCCATGCTATATTATCTACTATTTTGGACATTATTGGGCTTTATTATTCACTTTTATATTATTTTTGGGACTAACCTATTAACCGGAGGCCCAACCCAGAATTGCTGTTTTTTGCCTATTTCAGAGTTTCGCAGAAAAGGAATATCAAACGGAGTCCAAACGGAATGAAACCTTCGGGAACGTGATTTTTAGGAACGAATATGATCCAGGAGACTTGGACCCTACGTCAAGAACAAAAGAGGAGGCCACGAGGTAGGGGGCGCGCCTACCCCCCCAGGGCGCGCCCTCCACCCTCATGGGCCCCCTGTTGCTCCACCGACGTACTCCTTCCTCCTATATATACCTACGTACCCCCAAACGCTCAGATACGGGGCCAAAAACCTAATTCCACCGCCGCAACCTTCTGTACCCACGAGATCCCATCTTGGGGCCAGTTCCGGAGCTCCGCCGAAGGGGGCATCCATCACGGAGGGCTTCTACATCAACACCATAGCCTCTCCGATGAAGTGTGAGTAGTTTACCTCAGACCTTCGGGTCCATAGTTAGTAGCTAGATGGCTTCTTCTCTCTTTTTGGATCTCAACACAATGTTCTCCCCCTCTCTCGTGGAGATCTATTCGATGTAATGTTCTTTTGCGGTGTGCTTGTTGAGACAGATGAATTGTGGGTTTATGATCAAGTTTATCTATGAACAATATTTGAATCTTCACTGAATTCTTTTATGTATGATTGGTTATCTTTGCAAGTCTCTTCAAATTATCAGTTTGGTTTGGCCTACTAGATTGATCTTTCTTGCAATGGGAGAAGTGCTTAGCTTTGGGTTCAATCTTGCGGTGTCCTTTCCCAGTGACAGTAGGGGCAGCAAGGCACGTATTGTATTGTTGCCATCGAGGATAACAAGATGGAGTTTTTTATCATATGGCATGAATTTATCCCTCTACATCATGTCATCTTGCTTAAGGCGTTACTCTGTTTCCATGAACTTAATACTCTAGATGCATGCTGGATAGCGGTCGATGAGTGGAGTAATAGTAGTAGATGCAGGCAGGAGTCGGTCTACTTGTCTCGGACGTGATGCCTATATACATGATCATACCTAGATATTCCCATAACTATGCTCAATTCTGTCAATTGCTCAACAGTAATTCGTTCACCCACCGTAAAATACTTATGCTCTTGAGAGAAGCCACTAGTGAAACCTATGGCCCCCGGGTCTATCTTCATCTTATTAATCTTCCAACACTTAGTTATTTCCTTTGCTTTTTTACTTTGCTTTTATTTTACTTTGCATCTTTATCACAAAAATACCAAAAATATTATCCTATCATATCTATCAGATCTCACTCTCGTAAGTGACCGTGAAGGGGTTAACAACCCCTTATCGCGTTGGTTGCGAGGATTTATTTGTTTTGTGTAGGTACGAGGGACTCGCGCGTAGCCTCCTACTGGATTGATGCCTTGGTTCTCAAAAACTGAGGGAAATACTTACGCTACTTTGCTGCATCACCCTTTCCTCTTCAAGGGAAAACCAACGCAGTGCTCAAGAGGTAGCAAGAAGGATTTCTGACGCCGTTGCCAGGGAGGTCTACGCAAAAGTCAACATACCAAGTACCCATCACAATCCCTTATCTCCCGCATTACATTATTTGCCATTTGCCTCTCGTTTTCCTCTCCCCCACTTCACCCTTGCCGTTTTATTCGCCCTCTCCTTCGTTCGCCTCTTTTTCGCTTGCTTTTTGTTTGCTCGTGTGTTGGATTGCTTGTTTGTCACGATGGCTCAAGATAATACCAAATTATGTGACTTTACCAATACCAACAATAATGATTTCCTTAGCACTCCGATTGCTCTTCTTACCAATACTGAATCTTGTGAAATGAATGTTGCTTTGTTGAATCTTGTCATGAAAGATCAATTCGCCGGCCTTCCTAGTGAAGATGCCGCTACTCATCTAAATAGCTTCGTTGATTTGTCTGATATGCAAAAGAAGAAAGATGTTGACAATGATATTGTTAAATTGAAGCTATTTCCTTTTTCGCTTAGAGATCATGCTAAAGCTTGGTTTTCGTCTTTGCCTAAAAATAGTATTGATTCTTGGAACAAGTGCAAAGATGCTTTTATCTCTAAGTATTTTCCTCCCGCTAAGATCATCTCTCTTAGAAACGATATTATGAATTTTAAGCAACTTGATCATGAACATGTTGCACAAGCTTGGGAGAGGATGAAATTAATGATACGTAATTGCCCTACTCATGGTTTGAATTTGTGGATGATTATACAAAATTTTTATGCCGGATTGAATTTTGCTTCTAGAAATCTTTTAGATTCGGCCGCGGGAGGCACTTTTATGGAAATCACTTTAGGAGAAGCTACTAAACTCCTAGATAATATTATGGTTAATTATTCTCAATGGCACACTGAAAGATCTACTAATAAAAAAGTGCATGCGATAGAAGAAATTAATGTTTTGAGTGGAAAGATGGATGAACTTATGAAATTATTTGCTACTAAGAGTGTTTCTTCTGATCCTAATGATATGCCTTTGTCTACTTTGATTGAGAATAATAATGAATCTATGGATGTGAATTTTGTTGGTAGGAATAATTTTGGTAACAACGCGTATAGAGGAAACTTTAATCCTAGGCCTTATCCTAGCAATTCCTCTAATAATTATGGTAATTCCTACAACAATTCTTATGGAAATTTTAATAAGATGCCTTCTGAATTTGAGACTAGTGTTAAAGAGTTTATAAATTCGCAAAAGAATTTCAATGCTTTTCTTGAAGAGAAATTACTTAAAGTTGATGAACTGGCTAGGAACGTTGATAGAATTTCTCTTGATGTTGATTCTTTAAAGCTTAGATCTATTCCTCCTAAGCATGATATCAATGAGTCTCTCAAAGCCATGAGAATTTCCATTAATGAGTGCAAAGAAAGAACCGCTAGGATGCGTGCTAAGAAAGATTGCTTTATGAGAGCGTGTTCTTCAAATTTCTATGAAAATAATGATGAAGATCTAAAAGTTATTGATGTGTCCCCTATTAAATCTTTGTTTTGCAATATGAATCTTGATAATGATGGGACTGAATATGATCCACCTTTACCTAGAAGGCGTTCCAAAAATTTGGAGTTTTTAGATCTTGATGCTAAAATTGATAAAAGTGGGATTGAAGAGATCAAAACCCTAGATGTTGCTAAACCCACTATTTTGGATTTCAAGGAATTTAATTATGAAAATTGCTCTTTGATAGATTGTATTTCCTTGTTGCAATCCGTGCTAAATTCTCCTCATGCTTATAGTCAAAATAAAGCTTTTACTAAACATATCGTTGATGCATTGATGCAATCTTATCAAGAAAAGCTTGAGTTGGAAGTTTCTATCCCTAGAAAACTTTATGATGAGTGGGAACCTACTATTAAAATTAAGATTAAGGATCATGAGTTCTATGCTTTATGTGATTTGGGTGCTAGTGTTTCCACTATTCCCAAAACTTTGTGCGATTTGCTAGATTTCCGTGATTTTGATGATTGCTCTCTAAACTTGCACCTTGCGGATTCCACTATTAAGAAACCTATGGGAAGAATTAATGATGTTCTTATTGTTGCAAATAGGAACTATGTGCCCGTAGATTTTATCGTTCTTTATATAGATTACAATCCTTCATGTCCTATTATTCTTGGTAGACCTTTCCTTAGAACGATTGGTGCAATTATTGATATGAAGGAAGGGAATATTAGATTCCAATTCCATTAAAGAAAGGCATGGAACACTTCCCTAGGAAGAAAATAAAATTACCATATGAATCTATCATGAGAGCCACTTATGGATTGCCTACCAAAGATGGCAATACCTAGATCTATCCTTGCTTTTATGCCTAGCTAGGGGCGTTAAACGATAGCGCTTGTTGGGAGGCAACCCAATTTTATTTTTCGTTTTTTGCTTTTTTCTTCTGTTTAGGAATAAATATTTGTTCTAGCCTCTGGTTAGATGTGTTTTTATGTTTTAATTAGTGTTTGTGCCAAGTTAAACCTATAGGATCTTCTTAGATGATAGTTATTTGATTTTGCTGTAATTTCCAGAAACTTTCTCTTCACGAAAATAATTGTTAAAATCACCAGAACGTGATAAAATAGTGATTCCAATTGCTTCTGATCAATAAACAAATTGTCTAGGTCGTCCTATTTTGGCTGATTTTTTGGAGTTCCAGAAGTTTGCGTTAGTTACAGATTACTACAGACTGTTCTGTTTTTGACAGATTCTGTTTTTCGTGTGTTGTTTGCTTATTTTGATGAATCTATGGCTAGTAAAATAGTTTATAAACCATAGAGAAGTTGGAATACAGTAGGTTTAACACCAATATAAATAAATAATGAGTTCATTACAGTACCTTGAAGTGGTCTTTTGTTTTCTTTCGCTAACGGAGCTCACGAGATTTTCTGTTGAGTTTTGTGTTGTGAAGTTTTCAAGTTTTGGGTGAAAGATTTGATGGATTATGGAACAAGGAGTGGCAAGAGCCTAAGCTTGGGGATGCCCATGGCACCCCCAAGATAATCTAAGGACACCATAAAGCCAAAGCTTGGGGATGCCCCGGAAGGCATCCCCTCTTTCGTCTACTTCCATCGGTAACTTTACTTGGAGCTATATTTTTATTCACCACATGATATGTGTTTTGCTTGGAGCGTCTTGTATGATTTGAGTCTTTTCTTTTTAGTTTACCACAATCATCCTTGCTGTACACACCTTTTGAGAGAGCCATACATGATTTGGAATTTGTTAGAATACTCTATGTGCTTCGCTTATATCTTTTGAGTTATATAGTTTTGCTCTAGTACTTCACTTATATCTTTTAGAGCGCGGTGGTGGATTTGTTTTATAGAAACTATTGATATCTCATGCTTCACTTAGATTATTTTGAGAGTCTTAAATAGCATGGTAAATTGATTAAATAATCCTAATATGCTTGGTATTCAAGATTAGTAAAAACTTTCTTATGAGTGTGTTGAATACTAAGAAAAGTTTGATGCTTGATAATTGTTTTGAGATATAAAGATGGTGATATTAGAGTCATGCTAGTTGAGTAGTTGTGAATTTGAGAAATACTTGTGTTAAAGTTTGTGATTCATGTAGCATGCACGTATGCTGAACCGTTATGTGCTGAAGTCGGAGCATGATTTATTTATTGATTGTCTTCCTTATGAGTGGCGGTCGGGGACGAGCGATGTCTTTTCCTACCAATCTATCCCCCTAGGAGCATGCGTGTAATACTTTGCTTTGATAACTTGTAGATTTTTGCAATAAGTATATGAGTTCTTTATGACTAATGTTGAGTCCATGGATTATACGCACCCTTCTTCCTCCCACCATTGCTAGCCTCTCTAATACCGCGCACTTTTTGCCGGTATCATACACCCACCATAAACCTTCCTCAAAACAGCCACCATACCTACCTATCATGGCATTTCCGTGGCCATTCTGAGATATATTGCCATGCAACTTTCCACCGTTCCGTTTATTATGACACGCTCCATCATTGTCATATTGCTTTGCATGATCATGTAGTTGACATCGTATTTGTGGCAAAGCCACCGTTCATAATTCTTTCATACATGTCACTCTTGATTCATTGCATATCCCGGTATACCGCCGGAGGCATTCATATAGAGTCATATTTTGTTCTAAGTATCGAGTTGTAATTGTTGAGTTGTAAGAAAATAAAAGTGTGATGATCTTCATTTTTAGAGCATTGTCCCAAGTGAGGAAAAGGATGATGGAGACTATGATTCCCCCACAAGTCGGGATGAGACTCCGGACGAAAAAAAAGAGGCCATAAAAAAGAGAAAAGGCCCAAATAAAAAAATGAGAGAAAAAGAGAGAAGGGACAATGTTACTATCCTTTTACCACACTTGTGCTTCAAAGTAGCACCATGATCTTCATGATAGAGAGTCTCTCATTTTGTCACTTTCATATACTAGTGGGAATTTTTCATTATAGAACTTGGCTTGTATATTCCAATGATGGGCTTCCTCAAAATGCCCTAGGTCTTCATGAGCAAGCGAGTTGGATGCACACCCACTTAGTTTCTTTTGTTGAGCTTTCATATACTTATAGCTCTAGTGCATCCGTTGCATGGCAATCCCTACTCACTCACATTGATATCTATTGATGGGCATCTCCATAGCCCGTTGATACGCCTAGTTGATGTGAGACTATCTTCTCCCTTTTTGTCTTCTCCACAACTACCATTCTATTCCACATATAGTGCTATATCCATGGCTCACGCTCATGTATTGTGTGAAGATTGAAAAAGTTTGAGAACATCAAAAGTATGAAACAATTGCTTGGCTTGTCATCGGGGTTGTGCATGATTTAAATACTTTGTGTGGTGAAGATAGAGCATAGCCAGACTATATGATTTTGTAGGGATAACTTTCTTTGGCCATGTTATTTTGAGAAGACATGATTGCTTTGTTAGTATGCTTGAAGTATTATTATTTTTATGTCAATATTAAACTTTTGTCTTGAATCTTTTCGGATCTTAATATACATACCACAATTAAGAAGAATTACATTGAAATTATGCCAAGTAGCACTCCACATCAAAAATTCTGTTTTTATCATTTACCTACTCGAGGACGAGCAGGAATTAAGCTTGGGGATGCTTGATACGTCTCCAACATATCTATAATTTTTGATTGCTCCATGCTATATTATCTACTGTTTTGGACATTATTGGGCTTTATTATTCACTTTTATATTATTTTTGGGACTAACCTATTAACCGGAGGCCCAGCCCAGAATTGCTGTTTTTTGCCTATTTCAGAGTTTCGCAGAAAAGGAATATCGAACGGAGTCCAAATGGAATGAAACCTTCGGGAACGTGATTTTTAGGAAGAATATGATCCAGGAGACTTGGACCCTATGTCAAGAAACAAAAGAGGAGGCCACGAGGTAGGGGGGCGCGCCTACCCCCAGGGCGCGCCCTCCACCCTCGTGGGCCCCCTGTTGCTCCACCGACGTACTCCTTCCTCCTATATATACCTACGCACCCCCAAACGATCAGATACGGAGCCAAAAACCTAATTCCACCGCCGCAACCTTCTGTACCCACGAGATCCCATCTTGGGGCCTGTTCTGGAGCTCCGCCCGAGGGGGCATCCATCACGGAGGGCTTCTACATCAACACCATAGCCTCTCCGATGAAGTGTGAGTAGTTTACCTTAGACCTTCGGGTCCATAGTTAGTAGCTAGATGGCTTCTTCTCTCTTTTTGGATCTCAATACAATGTTCTCCCCCTCTCTCGTGGAGATCTATTCGATGTAATCTTGTTTTGCGGTGTGTTTGTTGAGACCGATGAATTGTGGGTTTATGATCAAGTTTATCTATGAACAATATTTGAATCTTCACTGAATTCTTCTATGTATGATTGGTTATCTTTGCAAGTCTCTTCGAATTATCAGTTTGGTTTGGCCTACTAGATTGATCTTTCTTGCAATGGGAGAAGTGCTTAGCTTTGGGTTCAATCTTGCGGTGTCCTTTCCCAGTGACAGTAGGGGCAGCAAGGCACGTATTGTATTGTTGCCATCGAGGATAACAAGATGGGGTTTTTATCATATTGCATGAATTTATCCCTCTACATCATGTCATCTTGCTTAAGGCGTTACTCTGTTTCCATGAACTTAATACTCTAGATGCATGCTGGATAGCGGTCGATGAGTGGAGTAATAGTAGTAGATGCAGGCAGGAGTCGGTCTACTTGTCTCGGACGTGATGCCTATATACATGATCATACCTAGATATTCTCATAACTATGCTCAATTCTGTCAATTGCTCAACAGTAGTTCGTTCACCCACCGTAAAATACTTATGCTCCTGAGAGAAGCCACTAGTGAAACCTATGGCCCCCGGGTCTATCTTCATCTTATTAATCTTCCAACACTTAGTTATTTCCTTTGCTTTTATTTTACTTTGCATCTTTATCACAAAAATACCAAAAATATTATCCTATCATATCTATCAGATCTCACTCTCGTAAGTGACCGTGAAGGGATTGACAACCCCTTATCGCGTTGGTTGCGAGGATTTATTTGTTTTGTGTAGGTACGAGGGACTCGCGCGTAGCCTCCTACTGGATTGATACCTTGGTTCGCAAAAACTGAGGGAAATACTTACGCTACTTTGCTGCATCACCCTTTCCTCTTCAAGGGAAAACCAACGCAGTGCTCAAGAGGTAGCATGGGCCCCCTGGCCTTGATTCTTTCGCCAGTATTTTTTATTAACTCCAAAAATATTCTCCGTGAAGTTTCAGGTCATTCCGAGAACTTTTATTTCTGCACAAAAATAACACCATGGCAATTCTGCTGAAAACAGCGTCAGTCTGGGTTAGTTCCATTCAAATCATGCAAGTTAGAGTCCAAAACAAGGGCAAAAGTGTTTGGAAAAGTAGATACGATTGAGACGTATCAATTCCCCCAAGCTTAAACCTTTGCCTGTCCTCAAGCAATTCAGTTGATAAACTGAAAGTGATAAAGATAAACTTTTACAAACTCTGTTTGCTCTTGTTGTTGTAAATATGTAAAGCCAGCATTCAATTTTTCAGCAAAGATTATGAACTAACTATATTCACAATAACATTTAGGTCTCATGTTTACTCATGTCAATGGCATAATCAACTACCGAGCAATAATAATAAATCTCGGATGACAACACTTTCTCAAAACAATCATGATATGATATAACAAGATGGTATCTCGCTAGCCCTTTATGAGACCGCAAAACATAAATGCAGAGCACCCCTGAAGATCAAGGACTGACTAAACATTGTAATTCATGGTAAAAGAGATCTAGTCATAGTCATACCCAATATAAACTAATAGTAATGGATGCAAATGACAGCGGTGCTCTCCAACTGGTGCTTTTTAATAAGAGGGTGATGACTCAACATAAAAGTAAATAGATAGGCCCTTCGCAGAGGGAAGCAGGGATTTCTAGAGGTGCCAGAGCTCGATTTTGAAATAAAGATGAATAATATTTTGAGCGCCATACTTTTATTGTCAACATAACAACCGAGAGATCTCGATATCTTCCATGCTACACACATTATAGGCGGTTCCCAAGCATAATGGTAAAGTTTATACTCCCCCACCACCAACAAGCATCAATCCATGGCTGGCTCGAAACAACGAGTGCCTCCAACTAGGAACAGTCCTGGGGGAGTTTTGTTTGCAATTATTTCGATTTGATTTGAGCAAGGGACTGGGCATCCCGGTGACCAGCCATTTTCTCGTGAGTGAGGAGCGGAGTCCACTCCTCTTGAGAATAACCCGCCTAGCATGGAAGATACAGACAACCCTAGTTGATACATGAGCTATTCGAGCATACAAAACAAAATTTCATTTGAAGGTTTAGAGTTTGGCACATACAAATTTACTTGGAACGACAGGTAGATACCGCATATAGGAAGGTATGGTGGACTCATATGGAATAACTGTGGGGTTTATGGAAGTGGATGCACAAGCAGTATTCCCGCTTAGTACAAGTGAAGGCTAGAAAGAGACTGGGAAGCGACCAACTAGAGAGCGACAACAGTCATGAACATGCATTAAAATTAATAAACATTGAGTGCAAGCATGAGTAGGATATAATCCACCATGAACATAAATATCATGGAGGCTATGTTGATTTTGTTTCAACTACATGTGTGAACATGTGCCAAGTCAAGTCACTCGAATCGTTCAAAGGAGGATACCACCCTATCATACCACATCACAACCATTTTAATAGCATGTTGGCACTCAAGGTAAACCATTATAAACTCCTAGCAAATTAAGCATGGCATAAGCAACTATAATCTCTAATTGTCACTGCAAACATGTTTCATTCATAATAGGCTGAATCAGGAACGATGAACTAATCATATTTACAAAAACAAGAGAGGTCGAGTTCATACCAGCTTCTCTCATCTCAATCGGTCCATCATATATCGTCATTATTGCCTTTCACTTGCACGACCGAACGATGTGTATAATAATAATAGTGCACGTGCATTGGACTAAGCTGAAATCTCCAAGCATCTGATACAAAGGAGAAGACAAGGTAATACGGGCTCTTTGTTAAATCAACAATAATGCATATGAGAGCCACTTAACATTTTCATCATGGTCTTCTCCTTTCGACCCCCAAAGAAAAGAAAAGAAATAAAATTATTTACACGGGAACGCTCCCAACAAGCAAAAGAAGAATGAGAAATCTTTTTGGGTTTTCTTTTAATTAGTACTACTACAGGCATGAAAAGTAAACTAGCTAAAAGCTACAACTAGTTTTTTTGGGTTTTTCTTAAGGTTTATCAAACACACAAGAAGAAAGCATAAAAAGGAAAATAAACTAGCATGGATAGTACAGTGAAAAAGTATGAGCACCGACAACTGGAATGAGTGTGTGAACATGAATGTAATGTCAGTGAGAAATACGTACTCCCCCAAGCTTAGGCTTTTGGCCTAAGTTGGTCTAGGGCCACGGCTGGCCTGGCGGATATCCAAAGTTGTAGCTGGGGTTGTACTGAGAGGCAGCAGCTATCGCCTCATGAGCTGCCGCTTGGAGGCGGGCTGCCTCCGTCCTCCTCTTATATTCGTTTGCCTCCTCCCTGGTTATCACATATCTCCCTTTTGCCTGAAAGTCAAAGAAAGTAGGAGCAGGGAGAGCAACATGGAAAGTGCGGCGCTTGTCAAACATTAGTCAGTACTGGAGAGGTTGTTCATTCCTCTCAATAAATTGATGGCGAACCATAGCATCATAATCTAGATAAGCGGGTGGCAATTCCATATCATTTTCATGTATGGGTATCTCAAGAAAATTAGCCACACGGGTTGCATAAATACCACCAAACAAGTCTCCACTTAAACCATTATTATGCAACCTTCGTGCAACAATGGCCCCCAAGTTATATTGTTTATCTCCTAAAACAACACTCTTGAGAACACTAAGGTCAGGAACACACATGTGGCATGCCTCATCCTTACCATTTATGCATCTACCTATAAAGAGAGCAAAATAATGTATAGCAGGAAAATGAACACTCCCTATGGTAGCTTGTGTTATCTCTCTAGATCCCCCCACAGTGATACTAGCAAGAAAATCTTTAAACTCAGATTTGCGAGGTTCACTAGCACTACCCCATTGCGGAAGTTTGCAAGCAGTATTAAAATCTTCTAAGTCCATAGTATAAGATTTACCATAGATATCAAGTAGGACAGTGTGAGAATTGCGTGAAGATGAAAATATGAACCTTCTCACAAAGGAATCAGTTAGGTAATAATATTGAGGGCACTTATCTAGCATGAAGCCCTCAAGTTCAGCATTACGCACATATGCGTCAAATTCCTCCTTAATTCCTGCTCGAACCATGAAATCTTCTGACGGCCATTCACAAGGCCGCACTTGAGCTTCTCTTGGTGGTTCATGATCCGGCTCACGTATTGCGGGCCTGGGTCCTTGCTTCCTTGAAGAACCACCTTGATACATTTTCCTAAACATATTTCTTCCTCTAAAAAATTTCTGAAAATTTTAGTAACTTAAAATAAAAGTGAACCAAACTCAACAAGATTGATAACAACTACTCCCACAAGTGCCTAGAGACTATATCATGCATTAGAACTACTTGGGACCATATAAATTTGACATGCAAGCTCAAACAGGGTCACCTAGGCAGCAAAAATTTGCAATAAATAAAGCACTAGAACAAAAACTAATTGGACCATTGGAGGAGTCACAT
This sequence comes from Triticum aestivum, assembly GCF_018294505.1. Classification (NCBI taxonomy): domain Eukaryota; kingdom Viridiplantae; phylum Streptophyta; class Magnoliopsida; order Poales; family Poaceae; genus Triticum; species Triticum aestivum. The sequence continues at coordinate 528,237,315 of NC_057814.1, read as the reverse complement.
ACCGAAGAACAATCCCCCAAAACAGTTTTGTGAGTGGAGCTTTGAGCAAGGAGATCGAAAATGGCAGCAAGATGAGCTAGAACTCGTGCTTGAGCTGGTTGGTGATTTTTTGGGAGGAAGAAGGAGTGTGTGGTGGCTGGAATAAGTGGAGGGGGCCACCAGGGGCCCACGAGGCAGGGGGCGCGCCTTGGACCCTCGTGGCCAGGTGCTTGCTCCCCCTGATGTGTTCTCAGTGCCAGATATTCTCAAATATTCTAGAAAAAAATCATATTTCATTTTTGGGACATTTGGAGAACTTTTATTTTCGGGATATTTTTATTGCATGGATAATTCAGAAAACAGATAGAAAATACTATTTTTGCTTTATTTAATCTAAATAACAGAAAGTAAAAGGAGGGTACAGAAGGTTGTGCTTTCTAACTTCATCCATCTGATGCTCATCAAAAGGAATCCACTAACAAGGTTGATCAAGTCTTGTTAACAAACTCATTTCAAATAACATGGAACCGGAGAATTTTCGAATAGCACTAGGTTACCTCAACGGGGATATGCACATCCCCCACAATAAGAATATCATATTTCTTCTTGACAGTAGGAAGAGGAAATTCAAATCCTCCAATAGTAATCGATGGAATTTTTCCAATAGAATTGATACTGTGGACTTGAGGTTGTTTCCTCGGAAAGTGTACCGTATGCTCATTACCATTAACATGAAAAGTGACATTGCCTTTGTTGCAAACAATAACAGCCCTTGCAGTATTCAAAAAGGGTCTACCAAGGATAATTGACATCCTATTGTCCTCGGGAATATCAAGAATAACAAAGTCCGTTAAAATAGTAACGTTTGCAACCACAACAGGCACATCCTCACAAATACCGACATGTATAGCAGTTGATTTATCAGCCATTTGCAAAGATATTTCAGTAGGTGTCAACTTATTCAAATCAAGTCTACGATATAAAGAGAGAGGCATAACACTAACACCGGCTCCAAGATCACATAAAGCAGTTCTAACATAGTTTCTTTTAATGGAGCATGGTATAGTTGGTACTCCTGGATCTCCTAGTTTCTTAGGTATTTCACCTTTAAAAGTATAATTAGCAAGCATGGTGGAAATTTCAGCTTCCGGTATCTTTCTTTTATTTGTAACAATATCTTTCATGTACTTAGCATAAGGATTCATTTTAAGCATATCAGTCAAACGCATACGCAAAAAGATAGGTCTAATCATTTCAGCAAAGCGCTCAAAATCCTCATCATCCTTTTTCTTGGATGGTTTGGGAGGAAAAGGCATGGGTTTCTGAACCCATGGTTCTCTTTCTTTACCGTGCTTCCTAGCAACAAAGTCTCTCTTATCATAACGTTGATTCTTTGATTGTGGGTTATCAAGATCAACAGCAGGTTCAATCTCCATATCATTGTCATTACTAGGTTGAGTATCAACATGAACATCATCATTAACATTATCACTAGGCTCATGTTCATCTCCAGATTGTGTTTCAGCATCAGAAATATAAATATCATTGGGATTCTCAGGTGTGTCAACAACAGGTTCACTAGAAGCATGCAAAGTCCTATCATTTTTCTTTTTCTTCTTTTTAGAAGGACTAGGTGCATCAACATTAGTTCTCTGAGAATCTTGCTCAATTCTCTTAGGGTGGCCCTCAGGATACAAAGGTTCCTGAGTCATTTTACCCCCTCTAGTCATAACTCTAACAGCATTATCGTTCTTCTTATTATTTAATTCATTGAGCAAATCATTTTGAGCTTTAAGCACTTGTTCTACTTGAGTGGTAACCATAGAAGCATGTTTACTAATGAGTTTAAGTTCACCTTTAACTCTAGACATATAATCACTCAAGTGCTCAATCATATAAGCATTACGTTTCAATTGTCTACCAACATAAGCATTGAAGTTTTCTTGTTTAACAATAAAATTATCAAACTCATCTAAGCATTGGCTAGCAAACTTATAACGAGGAATATCACCTTCATCAAATCTATAGAGAGAATTTACCTTTACTACCTGTGTCGGGTTATCAAGACCATGCATTTCTTCAACAGGCGGCAAATTAAGACCATGTATTTCTTCAATAGGTGGTAAATTCTTAACATCTTCAGCTTTAATACCCTTTTCTTTCATAGATTTCTTTGCCTCTTGCATATCTTCAGGACTGAGAAATAGAATACCCCTCTTCTTCGGAGTTGGCTTAGGAGTTGGTTCAGGAAGTGTCCAATTATTTTCATTATTCAACATATTATTCAATAGCAATTCAGCTTGATCAACAGTTCTTTCCCTGAAAACACAACCAACACAACTATCCAGGTGGTCTCTGGAAGCATCGGTTAGTCCATTATAAAAGATATCAAGTATTTCATTTTTCTTGAGAGGATGATCAGGCAAAGCATTAAGTAATTGGAGAAGCCTCCCCCAAGCTTGTGGGAGACTCTCTTCTTTAATTTGCACAAAATTATATATTTCCCTTAAAGCAGCTTGTTTCTTATGAGCGGGGAAATATTTAGCAGAGAAGTAATAAATCATATCCTGGGGACTACGCACACAACCAGGATCAAGAGAATTAAACCATGTTTTAGCATCACCCTAATGAGAATGGAATAATTTAAGGATATAGTAGTAGCGAGTTTTCTCATCATTAGTGAACAGGGTGGCTATATCATTTAATTTAGTAAGATGTGTCACAACAGTTTCAGATTCATAGCCATAAAAAGGATCAAATTCAACCAAAGTAATTATCTCAGGATCAACAGAGAAATCATAATCCTTATCAGTAACACAGATAGGTGAAGTAGCAAAAGCAGGGTCATATTTCATTCTAGCATTCAAAGATTTTTCTTCCAGCTTAACTAATAATTTCTTAAGATCATTTCTATCATTGCAAGCAAGAAAGTCTCTAGCAGTTTCTTCATCCATAACATAACCCTCAGGCACAACAGGCAATTCATATCTAGGGGGAGAATCTTCATCATCACTTTCATCAATATTATCAGTTTCAATAATTTCATTCTCTCTAGCCCTATCAGGTTGTTCATCAAGAAATTCACCTAGTGGCACAGTAGTATCAAGCATAGAAGTAGTTTCATCATAAGTATCATGCAAAGCAGAAGTGGCATCATCAATAACATGCGACATATAAGAATTAATAGCAGAAGCAGGTTTAGGCGTCGCAAGCTTACTCAAAACAGAAGGTGAATCAAGTGCAGAGCTAGATGGCAGTTCCTTACCTCCCCTCGTAGTTGAGGGAAAAATCTTAGTTCTTCCATCTTTCAAGTTCCTCATAGTGACCAGCAGATATAAATCCCAAGTGACTCAAAGAATAGAGCTATGCTCCCCGGCAACGGCGCCATAAAATAGTCTTGATAACCCACAAGTATAGGGGATCGCAATAGTTTTCGAGGGTAGAGTATTCAACCCAAATTTATTGATTCGACACAAGGGGAGCCAAAGAATATTCTCAAGTATTAGCAGTTGAGTTGTCAATTCAACCCCACCTGGATAAATTAGTATCTGCAGCAAAGTATTTAGTAGCAAAGTAGTATGGAAGTAACGGTAACAGTGGCAAAAGTAACAGTAGTAGTTTTGTAGTAATTGTAACAGTAGCAATTGTAAAGTAACTAAGCAAAGAACAATATGTGAAAAGCCCGTAGGCATTGGATCGGTGATGGAGAATTATGCCGGATGCGATTCCTCATGCAATAGTTATAACATAGGGTGACACAGAACTAGCTCCAATTCATCAATGTAATGTAGGCATGTATTCCGAATATAGTCATACGTGCTTATGGAAAAGAACTTGCATGACATCTTTTGTCCTACCCTCCCGTGGCAGCGGGGTCCTAATGGAAACTAAGGGATATTAAGGCCTCCTTTTAATAGAGTACCAGACCAAAGCATTAACACATAGTGAATACATGAACTCCTCAAACTACGGTCATCACCTGGAGTGGTCTCGATTATTGTCACTTCGGGGTTACCGGATCATAACACATAGTAGGTGACTATAGACTTGCAAGATAGGATCAAGAACTCACATATATTCATGAAAACATAATAGGTTCAGATCTGAAATCATGGCACTCGGGCCCTAGTGACAAGCATTAAGCATAGCAAAGTCATAGAAACATCAATCTCAGAATATAATGGATACTAGGGATCAAACCCTAACAACACTAACTCGATTACATGGTAAATCTCATCCAACCCATCACCGTCCAGCAAGCCTACGATGGAATTACTCACGCACGGTGGTGAGCATCATGAAATTGGTGATGGAGGAAGGTTGATGATGGCGATGGCGACGGATTCCCCTCTCCGGAGCCCCGAACGGACTCCAGATCAGCCCTCCCGAGAGAGTTTAGGGCTTGGCGGCGGCTCCGTATCGTAAAACATGATGAATACTTCTCTCTGATTTTTTTCTCCCTGAACGTGAATATATAGAGTTGGAGTTGAGGTCGGTGGAGCACCAGGGGGCCCACGAGGCAGGGGGCGCGCCCAGGGGTAGGCGCGCCTCCCACCCTTGTGGACAGGGTGTGGGCCCCCTGGCCTTGATTCTTTCACCAGTATTTTTTATTAATTCCAAAAATATTCTCCGTGAAGTTTCAGGTCATTCCGAGAACTTTTATTTCTGCACAAAAATAACACCATGGCAATTCTGCTGAAAACAGCGTCAGTCCGGGTTAGTTCCATTCAAATCATGCAAGTTAGAGTCCAAAACAAGGGCAAAAGTGTTTGAAAAAGTAGATACGATGGAGACGTATCACATCCCACGCCGTCTGACGCATGCCTCCACCCACCCCACGATGCACGCAACCCCACGCACGCCCGCACCCATGAGGCCACGACCCCACCTGCTCCACCCACGACTCCCATCTCCTCCCCCGTGCTCCCTCTTCTCTCCACCTCCCCGAGATGTAGCACCCCGCCAGCCAGCGTTCTCCTCTCTCCTGCTCCCTGCTTGTTACTTCTCCCCCGAGCTGCCACAGGCCGTAGGGCAACGCCCGCCCGCCCGCCCGTAAGGCGCCCCGAGCAGCCGAACGCTGATCCCAACGCCCACCCATCCCCAAGCAGCTGCACGCCGCGGCCAGCGCCCCCGTCCATCCGCCGCCGCGCCCAGCATCCTCCCGCCCGTCCATCCGCCACCTCGCCAGCGCTGCGTGAAGGTCCACCTCGCGAGCTCGTCCTCACCCGACAGCCGTGCGCACCACAGCTCCTCCGGCCGTGCACCTGAGCCCGTCCACACTCCGAGCTCCTCCTCACCCGTTGCTCGTGCGCTCTGCCTCGCGAGCTCCGCCGCTAGAGCAGCCGGGCACTCCACGTCGCGAGCTCCACTGGTCAAGCACCACCCATCCCCGACTTCCCTCGCGTGCCTCATCGTGGCGTCGGAGCGAGTCAGCTCCCGTGCGCGGCTAGGCCGGAGCGACATGGCTGAGCAGGTCCTGGCGATGGCGCAGCGAGCAGAGCATGGCAGAGCAGTGCGGCGAGAGTTGGGGCCGGGCGGCGGGGCGAACAGAGCACTACAGGGGAGAAGAAGGACCCGATTGATTTTTAGATTTAATTTTTAGGGTCCTTTGTGTTAATTTCCAGGACTATTCTGTAGCTTTAGTTTTTTCGGGGTCATGTTTGCATTTTGTTCTTCACTGTCATGGAATGAAAGCACTAAACACGGCCAGGCCTGTGCCTGATAAAAGAAAGAAGAAACATGGGTAGTGGAATGAAAGCACTAAACACGGCTGAGCCTGTGCCTGATAAAAGAAAGAAGAAACATGGGCAGTGCACTGCGTGCGTTGACCGCATCCCTCGGGAACAACACTGATGTGTTTTTTTAATTTGATCCCTTTCTTTGCCGTCTGTGATATACGGGGCCGACGGCAAAGACACAAATAGCTGACGGTAAAGATATAGTCTGGCTGACGGCAAAAGTACTTTTCTTTGCCGTTTCTGAGTTATAAGGATGACGGCGAAACAGATTTGGCTGACGGCAAAGTTTTTGCCATCTGTCTGATGAAAGCTGACGGCAAAGTATTCTTTGCCGACTTATCTTTGCCATCTGCTTTCTGACGACAAAATCTTTGCCGTCTGGATTTAGGCCTTTGCCATCTGTGATTCACAGACGGCAAATTACCTGTTTCCTGTAGTGAAAAGGTTTTCGACAAATTCAAGGAGTTGACTACGATGAGACCTTCTCACCCGTAGCGATGCTTAAGTCTGTCCGAATCATGTTAGCAATTGCCGCATTTTATGATTATGAAATTTGGCAAATGGATGTCAAAATTGCATTCCTTAATGGATATCTTAAAGAAGAGTTGTATATGATACAACCAGAAGGTTTTGTCGATCCTAAAGGTGCTAACAAAGTGTGCAAGCTCCAGCGATCCATTTATGGACTGGTGCAAGCCTCTCGGAGTTGGAATATACGTTTTGATAGTGTGATCAAAGCATATGGTTTTATACAAACTTTTGGAGAAGCCTGTATTTACAAGAAAGTGAGTGGGAGCTCTGTAGCATTTCTGATATTATATGTGGATGACATATTATTGATTGAAAATAATACATAATTTCTGGATAGCATAAAAGGACACTTGAATAAGAATTTTTCAATGAAAGACCTCGGTGAAGCTGCTTATATATTGGGCATCAAGATCTATAGAGATAGATCAAGACGCTTAATTGGACTTTCACAAAGCACATACCTTGATAAAGTGTTAAAGAAGTTCAAAATGGATCAGTCAAAGAAAGGGTTCTTGCCTATGTTACAAGGTGTGAAATTGAGTCAAACTCAATGCCCGACCACTGTAGAAGATAGAGAGAAAATGAAAGTCATTCCCTATGCCTCAGCCATAGGTTCTATCATGTATGCAATGTTGTGTACCAGACCAGATGTGTGCCTTGCTATAAGTTTAGTAGGGAGGTACCAAAGTAATCCAGGAGTGGATCACTGGACAACGGTCAAGAACATCCTGAAATACCTGAAAAGGACTAAGGATATGTTTCTCATTTATGGAGGTGACAAAGATCTTGTCATAAATGGTTACGTTGATGCAAGCTTTGATACTGATCCGGATGACTCTAATTCACAAACCGGATACATATTTATATTGAATGGTTGAGCTGTCAGTTGGTGCGGTTCCAAACAGAGCGTCGTGGCGGGATGTACGTGTGAAGCGGAGTACATAGCTGCTTCGGAAGCAGCAAATGAAGGAGTCTGGATGAAGGAGTTCATATCCGATCTAGGTGTAATACCTAGTGCACCGGGTCCAATGAAAATCTTTTCTGACAATACTGGAGCAATTGCCTTGGCGAAGGAATCCAGATTTCACAAGAGAACCAAACACATCAAGAGACACTTCAATTCCATCCGCGATCTAGTCAAGGAGGTAGACATAGAGATTTGCAAGATACATACAGATCTGAATGTTGCAGACCCGTTGACTAAGCCTCTTCCACGAGCAAAACATGATCACCACCAAGACTCCACGGGTGTTAGAATCATTACTATGTAATCTAGATTATTGACTCTAGTGCAAGTGGGAGACTGAAGGAAATATGCCCTAGAGGCAATAATAAAGTTGTTATTTATATTTCCTTATATCATGATAAATGTTTATTATTCATGCTAGAATTGTATTAACCGTAAACTTAGTACATGTGTGAATACATAGACAAAACAGAGTGTCCCTAGTATGCCTCCACTTGACTACCTCGTTAATCAAAGATGGTTAAGTTTCCTAACCATAGACATGTATTGCCATTTGATGAATGCGATCACATCATTAGAGAATGATGTGATGGACAAGACCCATCTGTTAGCTTAGCATAATGATCGTTAAGTTTTACTTCTATTGCTTTCTTCATGACTTATACATATTCCTCTAACTATGAGATTATGCAACTCCTGAATACCGGAGGAACACCTTGTGTGCTATCAAACGTCACAACGTAATTGGGTGATTATAAAGATGCTCTACAGGTGTCTCCGAAGGTGTTTGTTGAGTTGGCATAGATCGAGATTAGGATTTGTCACTCCGAGTATCAGAGAGGTATCTCTGGGCCCTCTCGGCAATGCACATCACTATAAGCCTTGCAAGCAATGTGACTAATGATTTAGTTGCGGGATGATGCATTATGGAACGAGTAAAAAGACTTGCCGGTAATGAGATTGAACTAGGTATGATGATACCGACGATCGAATCTCGGGCAAGTAACATACCGATGACAAAGGGAATAACGTATGTTGTTATGCGGTTTGACCGATAAAGATCTTCGTAGAATATGTAGGAACCAATATGAGCATCCAGGTTCCGCTATTGGTTATTGACCGGAGATGTGTCTCGGTCATGTCTACATAGTTCTCGAACTCGTAGGGTCCGCATGCTTAACGTTCGATGATGATTTGTATTATGAGTTATGTGTTTTGGTGACCGAAGTTTGTTCGGAGTCCCGGATGAGATAATGGACATGACGAGGAGTCTCGAAATGGTCGAGACTTAAAGATTGATATATTGTAAGGTTATATACGGACACCAGGATGGTTCCGATAAGGTTCGGGGATTTATCGGAGTACCGGGAGGCTATCGTAACCCCCCCCCCCCGGGAAAGTTAATGGGCCTATTGGGCCATAGTGGAGAGAGGGAGGCTGCCACAGGAGGTGGCGCCCCCCCCAAGCCCAATTCGAATTGGACAATGGGTGGGGGCGCGGCCCCCCTTTCCTTCTCCCTCTCCCCCCTTTCCCCTTTCCCCTCTCCGTTGGAAGGAAGGGGGAGCCGAATCCTACTTGGACTGGGAGTCCAAGTAGGACTCCCCCCTTGGCGCGCGCCCCTTGGGCCGGCCACCTCCTCCTCCCCTCCTTTATATACGGGGGCGGGGGCACCCCAAAGGCACACCAAGATTTCTCTTAGCCGTGTGCGGTGCCCCCCTCCACAGTTTACTCCTCCGGTCATAGCGTCATAGTGCTTAGGCGAAGCCCTGCGCGAATCACATCACCATCACCGTCGCCACACCGTCGTGCTGACGAAACTCTCCCTCGACCCTCTGCTGGATCAAGAGTTCGAGGGATGTCATTGAGCTAAACGTGTGCTGAACACGGAAGTGCCGTACGTTCGGTACTTGGATCGGTTGGATCGTGAAGACGTTCGACTACATCAACCGCGTTGACATAACGCTTCCGCTTTCGGTCTACGAGGGTACGTGGACCACTCTCCCCGTCTCGTTGCTATGCATCTCCTAGATAGATCTTGCGTGATCGTAGGAATTTTTTTGAAATTGCATGCTACGTTTCCCAACAGCCCCTTCATGCGATGCAGGCAACCAAACAGGTTGCATCTGCTGCATATGAGGTTGCATATGAAGAACCAGGCTGGCTGGAGATGGACATGCAATGCAGCTACTGTAGCAAACTGCAACCAAACACGCCCCTAGTGACAGACACATCAGAACGGCAGCAACGACGATTCACAAGGTGAGGGATGCGGGGCCGACGTCACCCACCAACGAACCCAACGCACTCCCTTCCTCCCAACCACACAAAACATCGGCCCCCCCAACGTCCAGTCCGACACTGACGACCCACCGGCGATGACGAGCTCAATCTGGCTTCAGTTTAGAGATCTAACGCGATACTAGAACCGAGACGAAGGACGACTTGGGAAACTGAGAAGAGGGAGGAGGTGTGCTTAGTCTTACTATCCCTCCATGAAGGAGGGGGCGCTTTTAACAATAATAATTTCTTTTTTCCTTTGGTGCTTCTTTTGTAGGTTTTGGAAATGAAGAAGATCTACAAGATTTATATAGGATAGAAAATAGATAGATTTACTATAGTTCATTCTTTTTGTAAGAATTTGTAATGGTACTTTTTAATAAAGTTTCCTTTATTTTTTTTGCAACATAACTTTGTATTATTTCCCAATTATCAATAAAGTTTGATTTTCCCTTATTCAGTTGTTTATTATTTATAAATAAATTTCCAATTCATATTGAATTGTACTATTAACTTCTAAGTCCTTCATAATATTTCTAATTTGAGAATGAAATAAAACTCTAAATAAGTGCAAAGGTCATGTCAAATTTTATAGCAAATTGACTCAGTGATTTGAATGAAAGTTTAAATTCACCACAAATTTGTAAGCATGAATGTGAAGTTTAATAGAAAAAAATTCCCCTCTCTCATATAACAAGGAAAAGCAATTTATTCACTAGGTGCATGAAAGCGATTTTTGTTGATACCATTTTTTTCTAATGATTATATTATAACTAGATGCATGTTTCCCAGACTTCTTGTCAAAATCTCATTGTTCAAGTGCAGTAAGAGCGTTAAGATATTCAACTAGGATTCTGCCAAGTTGGCCTTTAGAATTGTGTGTCTATGTTGATGAAGTTGTATGGAGTAGCTAATCAAGGGCAAATGTATCCAACACAACGACCACCTCACTCGAGATTTAAATTTGTTTTCAACCTATATATTTTTCCCTTCCAATGTCTCTCTAATACACATCCACCCCCGTCGGATTTTCTTTCGAACCATCCTTGGTTCGTCGAGAATTGCCCGATAATCCACCAAAGTTTCTATTGGATGTCCTTCCAACTATTAAAACCCTTGGTCTCGTCTATCTCCAGAAATGGCAAACAGACAAAGTCCTTTCCATCTCGCCCCCCAAACCCCAGTTCCTTCCTCGCCATTGCCGCCTCGTCCCTCCTCTCTGCCACCACTGAGCGCCACATTGATCAGAAAGAAAAAGCTAGAGTGCAGAAGCGACCACGAAACACAACACAACGAGAGGAGGGGCGTCATTACCATCAAACGTCGGCGGCTATGTCGCTAACGCTCCGAGACCGTGGGGGGCAAGTCGAGGTGTTGTGTGGCGTGACGACCGCTGCTGAGAAACAACAAAATAATAGTTGAACAAAGGGAGTACTTTTTTTGTTAAGGCGTGTTATACAATACCTGAAAGAAGCATGCCTCGTATCATGATCCTGGAAAACATAGAAATACGCTTTCCAAATTGTCTAGCAATAATCTGAGTTTACGCCTTCACACAAGTCTCGTCACGACCACACACCTCATGGGCCGATCGACCAGATAACCATCCAAAATTTGCGGCAGCGAGCAACACCGCGCGCAAAAGCAATCCATCCAAAAAAACACCCGGTCCCAACTGGCATCCACCTACCCGAGACGCACACCTTCCTCGCATCATAGCACCCTGCCTCACCCTTAGAAAAGAAACACGCCTCCCCCGCCACGTCACCTATCCGCGCCACCCCCTTAACCCCATTCTTGGCCACCCATCTCCAATCTGACGGCCCGCACCCCGCATCACGCGGATCGCGGTCGCACCCCTAGTCCCAAACCATGCGGTTATAAAGCCACCTCCCCCCCCACACGACACAACCATCAACATTATCTAGATCCACCTATCTTCTCCTCCACCTACAACCATCAATATTGTCTAGATCTAACCATCTTCTCCTCCACCCGCCGCCGCCACCACCACTCCTTAGACCTAACTATCTTCTCCTCCACCGACAACCATGAACATTGTCCAGATCTAACTATCTTCTCCTCCATCCACCGCCACCACTTCCACTCTCTATGTTTTCCTGTTAGGTGAGATTGTGGTATTCCAAGGCACTGACGCACTGCACCATCCGCCCTTTCCCGACGCACCACAGTCGCTGCCCAGGCCATCCTCCTTTTACATCTTGGACGAAGACGACGAGATCCAAAGTCAAAGGTAAGAAAAAAACAATGTATTCTCTAGGAGCATAAAGGATTTTGTTCATACCATTTTTTGTTCTTTTCTAGGGAGCATATTAGAACTAAATGCATATTTCCCAGGCTTCCATGGAAATCTCATTGTTCAAGTGCAGTAAGTGCGTTAAGATATTCAACTAGGATTATAGCAAGGCGCGGACGCGCCGGACCATTCACCTTTTTCCAGCGCACAACAATCTTTGCCCCACTTTTAGGCCATCATTTACATCTTGGAACGGAGAAGACCAGATCTAAAGTCAAAGGTAAGGGAAAGCAATTTATTCACTAGGAGCATAAAAGGTTTTTGTTGATACCATTTCTGTGTTTTCTAGGGAGTATATTAGATCTAAATGCATGTTTCTCAAGCTTTTTTTTTGTAATCTCATTGTTCAAGTGCAACATTAAGAACTAGTATTATCCCAAGGTGTTCTTTGGAATTGTGTGTTTATGCTGATAAAGTTCTTTGAAGTAACCAATCAAGGGAACATGTATCCAACACAACACCCATCTCACTTGGGTTTTACATTTTTTTCCAGCCTATCTTTGTTTTCCAATGTCTCTTTAGTACACATCCACCCCCGTTGGATTCTCTTTCTAACCATGCTCGGTTCACTGAGGTTTGCCCCAATAATCCACCAAAGTTTGTGTTGCCTCTTTTGGTGACCGTGATTTCGGAAATAATTGTTGATCTAACTATTAAAAGCATACCATGGTAAAAAGAATGAAATTTGTTCTCCAACAAGATTTGTTCATCCACCCATCCATCAGTGAATGTCCTTTCCTCAATTAAAACCCGACGTCTCGTTGATGTCTAGAAATGGCAAACAGTCAAAGTCATTTGCGGCTTTCTTCTGCACAGAAGGCGTGCATTGGAGCAGTGGTGGCGCCAGGCTAGGGCAAGGACCCAGGCCGTCCCAGACAGTTTTCAAGCACTGTAGACTGTATACACACTGTAACTACACTGTTCGCTACAGTTAACGAAGGAAAATGGTCTCACGCCCCAGGCAGCCGCCCGGGCTGCCTGGGGCCTGTCTCCGCCGCTGCATTGGAGCATGCCCAGGAAGAATTCCCCTTTCTTCATTTTAGGTTTTGTCTGCTTTTTGGGAATTGGGCAGCGTAATGTTAGATTTTGAAAGGGTTTTAAGCCGATTCGAATGAATCTCTAAAACTATATTTTTTTAGTATCAGAAAGAAGAGTCACTGGACGCCATTTGTTTCAGAGGGATATTGTTTTTTCGAATGACGAGATTCCTGCATTCATTAAGAAGATTAGTTTTTCGGTTAATTAGAAAACACCGAGCGAAAATCAGATTGCGCATTTATTAAAAGAAACGGGGCGAAATTATCACAGCCGCTGAGCGGTTCACACAGAGACTCCACGGTCACACGCCGCCACACAACCTTCCACGAGGTCAAGTGCAGCCACGCCACCACCAGCTGCAGAACCAACGCCAACGCGGGCCGCACGGGATCACGAGGCCCCCGTCGAGCCCCGAGAACAAGCGCCGCCGAGACAGTTCAGGGCCCGTCCGCCGCCCGTGCCGCCGGCCGACGGGGCCGCACGGGAGCGAGCGAGCTGGGATGAAGTCAGGCGTGGAGGTGGACGGCGGCTCCGACCCTGGTGACGGCGCCGCTGGACTTCGGGATGGGTGGAGAGAGGGTGGCGAGAGGGTTCCGGATCTGCTCTTTGTTGTGGAGGAATTGACCGGAGGAGGGAGATCAAGCGGCGGGGGAGAGGAGGGTCTCAGAGGGCTGAGAGGGGGTATGTTACTGGCTTTGTAAGATCATAGTGCAGTCTTATGCTTATACCACATCACTAATCTGTGAAAAACTACATATTACTCCAATTGTCCTGTGTGATAGTACCGAAATAGTTAACCTTTTATTTACATCGGCCTATTTCGTATGGTTCATTTGAATCCTTCAGGATTGTAAACATCAAATTTTAGAATGTTTGTGAGGAGCAACTGTCTAATCTAATTGAAGTTACATGTTTCTGGAGTGTACCATGGTGAAAATGGCCAATCGTTGACTGCCCCGTTAGAGTTACTGTTAATTCATCGCATCGGTGCCCAAAGATTTGTTGCCCTGGTGATAATGAACTTGTAATTTGTGAACAAGCTCATGCCTCCAGTCTGCTGGTAAATATACTATGAACAAACCGTTTCATCCAGTGATACTGTGTTTAAACTTCTAAGGTACAGTGTTTAGTTGGATCACAGTCTTCTCTGTTCACATGTGGTAAATTCATCAGTAGCAGTACATCATGTGCTGTCATTAAGAGGAAGGAGATGAAATCTAATCATTGGTGGAATGTTGCACTCATGTTTTAGGAATTTGACATTTTAATTTTTGCATTACTGAAGTATCTCTCATTGCTTTTCTTCAGGTGGTTTCTGTACAATATCCTCAGACAAGTAACCGTGGAAAAGAAAGGCATGGCAAAACCATTGATCAGGAAGGCTGCAGACTGAGCTGCAATTACTGTGGTAAGGTGGTTTCGAGTTACAACCGCCAAGAGCACCATTTAGCAGGCATCAGGGGCAATGTCAGCACAAGCTTAAGGAGTTCACTTGTGGATCGCAAGAAGAGAAAGCTTGGATGCTCAGAAAAATGAAGAAACGGAAGCATGAACATGATGAGGTTCCTCACACAAGCCCAGCCCTTCCATCTGCTCAAGTCCAGCAACCACAGCTACAACCAACTGTGTCCAATAACCGCTGCTTTCTTCATTATCTACCGGATTTGAGGCAGGCCAAGGAAATCGCATATAATTCTTGTCAACTGAAACCCAAGGTTGAGGTAAGTGATTACTTCGATTCTCCGTCAGCAAAATTAATAGGCAAGTTCTTCTCTGAAGCTGGACCTGAGCCTGGTGTTCTCCATTCATCATCTTTGAGGGAGATGGTTGTGTTTCCCCAAGGGCCTGGGGCTGTAATGCCTACGTACGAAGCTGTTCTGCAGGAGCAACTAAGAGAAACTGAGAACCGCGCAAAGGAACTCAAGCAAGAGTGGCAAACAAGTGGCTGCACTGTAATTGTGGATAGTTGGAAGAGCAAGTGTGACAAAAGCTTCGTAAGTGTCCTGGTGCAGTGCAGCAAAGGTACGCAGTTCCTCAGATCCATTGATGTCTCTGAAATCACTGAGGACTTCGATGAGCTAGAATCAATGCTTTCTTGCGTGGTTGAAGATGTTGGTGCCCATAACATTGTTCAGATTGTCATGAATGACGTGTCACCCCATATGCAGATGGCACGGGAGTATGTGCTAAATAAATATGACAGTTTTTTCTTCGTGCTATGTGCTGACCATTGCATCAACCTTCTGCTTGAGAAAATAGCAGCGCTCGAGCATGTCAGTGAAGTCCTAATGAAGGCAAGGGAAATTACAAGGTTTTTATATGGCCATGCACTGCCAATGAAATTGAAACGATATGTTCAGGAGGAGATTTTGAGCAGTTCTTATCTGAAATTTGTGGCAGTGTTCATCACATTAGAGAGGTTAGTTTCTGCAAGAGTAGGTCTGGTGCAGATGTTCAGCTCGCCTGAATGGGTTCCCTCGGGTTGGGCTTGTCGTGATCTGTTCGAGCGTATCCAGAGCATAGTAAAGACAGACGATACATTTTGGCATGCTGCTGCCAAAGTCGTGAAGGTTACAAGCCCACTTGTCAGAGTGTTGTATAAACTGGAATCTGATATCTGTCCGATGGGTATCTTGTATGAAGCCATGCATGGTGCAAAAGAAGAGATATGTGTCAATATTGGAGATGAAAGTGAGTTTTATTTGCGTATAATTGACAAGATATGGGATGGTTACTTGCATAACCCTCTCCATGCTGCTGGTCCGATGCTAAACCCAAGGATCTTTTACGCAGCTGGATTCCACCCTTATACTGTGATCAGCAGTGGCATCGCGGCCTGTATAATCCAACTGGGCAAGGCTCATTACAATCCCATAAAAGCGTTAGCACAATTGGAAGTGTATGAAAAGAAATTGGGCTATTTCGATACAGATCCAGCAAAGCAGCAAATAATGGAATTACCACAAGGTAATCTACACCCTAATCTCTTACAAAATGCCCACTCCTTAACAAGCCACTAACGGTAGTGCCTTTCTGTGTCATATGTACTGGATTTTTTCAATCTTTAGAGCGAGTTGGAATAGTGTCAGTGCGCCAACATATTTAGTTAGTATGTGAATGTGGCACAAATATATCATGTCATGATGCACTTCTCTATTCAATTCAAAGTCAGAATGTGTAGAATGATCAACTTCTCTGCATTAGCGTAACTTGTCAACATAGTTGTTTAAATAATAGCAGAGAAGCTAAAAGGTTTACAGATGAATGTGTGGAATGATCAACTTCTCTGCATTGGCCTAACTTGTCAACATAGCTGTTTAAATAAATAGCAGAGAAGCTAAAAGAATTACAGATGAATGTGTAGAATGATCAACTTCTCTGCATCAGCTTAAGCTTGTCAACATAGTTGTTTAGTTAGTACTGTATGTTGCAAGTTGCAAACTGGAGTATATGGCCTGCTTACACCCACTGAGATCATCACCATTTCATTCATTCGTTCATATCATACTACATGACTGACTTACAAGTACCTTCTTACCACGTTTATGACTTGAAATCACAGTTAAATGGTGGTCGAAGCACGGGGCTTGCGTGCCCGACCTGCGGACCCTTGCGAGGCGTGTCCTGAGCCAGACGTGCTTCGGCGCCACCAGGTACAACATCGACTGGAGCCTGTCGGAGAAGCTGCACGCCGAGTGGGACAAGATGACGCTGCCCGAACAGGAGAGGTTCCGGCAGAAGGAGTACGTCCACTACAACAGCGTCCTCGCCCGCGCCTCCCCACTCCTGCACGGCTCCTCCGTGAAGCAGCACGACAGGGTCACCTTGGTGCTGCAGGACTGGATCAGACCGCAGAAACAGGCCGCCGGTCGCCACTAAGTGAGACGGCCTTCAGTTGTGCCTGGAGCGATGCTTTATCGCCTCCTCAGTTTTCTTTGCTATCTGTGTGTGCTGCTGCAATGGTGTGCAGAAGTAATCTGTCTGAGTGGCAATGTCGTACTGGTACTATCGTCGTCTCTGACGAATCTCCAAGTTTTTAATTTCTTGAACTCCTGCTGGGTTACCAAGTTTGTTATGTTGTGTTGAAACCCTGCTGTATTTCAAGTTTTTATAAGTATGGTTGTGGATTAGTCTTTTCTTTCAAGGTATTGTGGATTGGCTTGAGCTTTCAGTTTGGTTTTTCATGTTCACTAGGCATTACAACAAACATCTTTTTTTATGCGAAAAGGTACACCAATCATCTGAACATACAAACATGACGGTAAGGAGTTCTTGTAATCTCCTCTACGAAGTACTACTATTAATCAACAAGCCAATCCCAATTTCCAATATGGAACACATAGCAGCTGCACCAAGTCTGTTCCCTGCCGCTTAGAAATCAACTTAGAAGCAAGCATCCAACAGACAGCAGCAACAAAGGGCGGCCAGGCTGTCAAAACACAAAGGGAAAGCAAAAATGTATGTTAGCAAGCTGGTGTCGTTACACATAATACTCGTATTTTCTACAAGTTCCATGTATAGTACTCCCTCCGTCCTATAATGTAAGGCGTTTTTTGACTCCGGTGTAGTGCCAAAAAATGTCTTACATCGTTGTATGCTCGGAACAAGAGAAGAATGAAATACAACACGTCCAGCCATGCTCTGAATTCTAGAGTAACTAAGTTTTGGATAACCCCGCAAAAAAAAACTAAGTTTTGGATGAATTGCTCTGGAAATATGAAAAGTTTTCAGAAAATATCGACCTTCAGCTGGTGTCATTTCAATACATGTACTACTAGTATATCTAACTTATAGTTTCAAAAAAAAAGTATATCTAATTTATATTGTTCACAAATCACAAATATCTTACCGCACCAGAAGACCGCGTGACAGACAGCTACGAGGTTCGCTGAGGCAACCACTCCCTTTTTTTCTTTATTCTTTTTTTTTTGACAGCTGAGGCTACCTCCTAGTGACAGACACATGAGAACGGCAGGAACGACAAGTCACGAGTGGAGGGATGCGGGGCCGACGTCACCCACCCAACGAACCCAACCCACTCCCGGCCACACAAAACGCCGACCCGCCAACGTCCACTCCGACCCCGACGACCCACCGGCGACCGGCGACGGCGAGCTCAATCTGGCTTCAGTTGAGAGATCTATCTAACGCGATGCTAGAACCGAGACGAAGGACGACTTGGGAAACTGAGAGAAGGAAGGAAGGAGGCGGGCTCAGTCTTGTCTTACCATCCCTCCATGAAGGACGGGCCACTGCTCTGCTGCTGCCGCGGCGGCTGCTGCGCGTACTGAGGCGGGTACCCCTGCTGCGGGTACCCTTGCTGCGGCGGGTACCCTCCCTGCTGTGGCGGATACCCCTGCTGCGGCGGATAACCCCCCTGCTGCGGCGGGTATCCCTGGGGAGGGTAGCCTTGTCCCTGCCCCGGCGGTGGGTACCCGGCCGGAGGGTAGCCTGCCGGCGGGTACTCCTCTTTTCCTGGATACCCTGAGCAAAAACAACAGGATCGTACACAAGATGTGAAATGAGGAAATTGAGGGGATGGATCTTGACTTGAGGCGAACGGGGCGGACCTTGCGGTGGAGGCGCGCCGACGGGCGGCTGCTGCTGGCCGTAGTAGCTCATGGCGGCGGTTAAGTCCCCGTGCTTTGCTTCGGCCGGCGCTGCGGGGGACGACGACGAGAGAGAGGCGGGGAAGGAGACAGGGAGGGAGGCGGCGAGCTCTATGGGCGGGCGGGCGGGCTTGGACCTGTATGGTGTGCAAGACAGGTAGGCAGATATTATTGTTAGGTGAAAGAGACGGCAAAGTGGGGGCCTTTTGAGTTGGAGGTGTTGGACGTAACGGGGCCGCACCAGCAGGGTGGTTGTACCGCACTCGCGTGCCTTGCCGCGCCGGCGGCGGCGGGATAGTTTGGGCAGAGCGAGCCCTGGTGGCCGGTGGAGTACGTGGAGCGTATGATGAGTGCCAACAATTTACGAGTATAAAATTAATACAAAATTGAGTCATTTATTTTGGAACGGAGGGAGTAAGTAGTAATCTGTAAATGCAACGAAATGCAAAAGAAAAATACTCCCTACGCAATAAAATGTAAAAGCGTATAGATAGTGATCGAAACACTCCTTATATTTTTTTAGTAGAGGGAGTACATGTTATTATCATGCAGGCATTCCGTATAATATCTACATACATGTAATCCAAGGAAAGAAAAATCACTCCTCACGCCGGTCCAAAAGGGAGCATCAACACGGTTCGAGATGGAGCGGTACATGAGACGTGTGGGAGGTGATGTGGTTGGCGATTGGGGGAGAGGCGAGGAGACGCGACACGTCACCGAGGCGAGCCATTGTCCAGCTCGCTTTAACCCGGCGCCTATTCTAAGATCTTCCACCCCTTGCTCTCTGTCTTTCTTGGTTCTCATGACGACCACAGGAGTGATCCGATAAATCAATGTAGATCTCCGTTCCATTCGGAGAGCGGTGGTGGAGTGGGAGGCGCATATGGCAAAGATCGCGGGGCGTGGATCCATTGAGGCCCTTCCCAGTGCTTCACCGCGGACAGGTGCTAAGCATGTCACATAAGCGAAAAAATGACATGACACAACAATTAAGGAGGAGAGAGAGTACTTTGGTAACCCGAGGAAGAACCAATGCTAAGCGCGTGAACCTGGACAAACCACTTAAATGAAACAATTTGACAAATGCATGAAAGACTTTAGGTGCTAACTCATTAAATAAAGTGAGCTTAGCAACAACAAGTTAAGCACCTATGCATTGGGGAGTTAAGTTGCTAAGGTATTTAATGCACTTAGCACCACATCTAAGCACCTTTGCATTTGAAGAGGCCTGCGGCTGGCGAGGCTCCGCGAGATCAGTTCGTGGTTTGCGAAATTGCAATAAATGTGGAAGAAGATGTTGGATGTCTCAAGAGAGGTGAAGGCGGAGGAGGAGAAGCTGATGTTTGGTAGAAGGGTGTTGTTCCCGAACGAGCTCATCCTTTGGGCCATGGAGGAGGCCGAACCGGGAGATTCGAAGCAAAGGGCGAGGTGAGCGGTCTTTCGCTCACGGATCCAACACCCTCCCAGCCTGGTAGGAGGACGAGGTCGCGGTGGTGATGGTGCTGCCATCGCCGAGAACTCAGACGGCGGCGATCCTGATCGAAGACGACGAGGTCAAGGTAGGTGGAAGGCGAAGGCCATGGAGTTTGTGCACACGTCGCAATGCTCCTCGCGGTTTCCTCGTCAATTTGCAAGGCTTCTCAGTATCTCTTGCTCCGTGGCAGTGGAGTAGGGGTCTCCCTGACGGCTAAACCACTACTGGTTGATGGCGGGGGAGGACTCCGACATGGAGGCCCGGTAATCATCATCGGATTAAAGAAGCCTTGTTCTCATTTGAAATACTTACATTCTCCTTCGTGATTTAGCGAAGTGGGGTTTTTTAGGAAGGGTAGGGGAGGTAGTACATGAGGGGAAGTGCTAGAGTGCTAATGACAACAAAGAAAATACACCTAAAAAGGGACTCAGATAGAATTAATGAAGGAGTTGATGAAGGGTTCTAGCGCCTCCTTAGTTCTGTGTATCATCTTTGCAAAATCCTCCTCAATCTGACCAACCAAGAAGCATGTGAAGGTGCAATACCCCTAATATGCTTATTGTTTCTCTCTTTCCAAATGCTCCAAGCAGCTATGGTGAAAACTTCCATAAACATAGGCTTGCTCCAAGCACTTCTGCCTGCATAAATCAATTGTGATATGAAATCATAAACTGGCTAGACAATTCCCAGGGATCCCCAACATGCAACACTGAATGGGCATTTGAAGAAAAGGTACACTAAGGTCTCCTAGGGAGGGCAGTGCAGAGAAAGCAAGGAACATGTTGTGTGGACGACATTACAATGTCACTGACGACAAAATGTTTTTAATTAAGGGGATGTTGGAGGAATCCTTAGATAAAGGAGTTAATATTCTGCAATATGCTTATGACACTATTCGTCTCTTGCAAGATGAAACCTGAAATTCATTCTCTTTGCTTTTGAACGAATGTGAGGATTGACAATTAATTTTCATAAGAGTGAACTCTTCCTATTTGGTGAGGCACTGGAGAAAAGCCAATTTACAGGAAATCTTTACATGCAAATTGGGATATGTACCCTTGAAATATCTGGGCATCTATGTCTCTAATGCGAGGATTAGGAACAAACACTAGAAGGGGTAATTGAATTTTTTGAGAAAAGCTGTGAGTGCTTGCACGGGAAAAATGTAAAACATTGCTGGAAGGATTACTTTGGTAAAAGCATGCTTGACAAACATTCCCCACTTTATGATGTATATCTATCCTACACATGTTGGGATGAGGAAGAAAGTTGATTTTTAGGGCGAGGATTGTTTGTAGGCTCATGAAGACAAGAAGAAATATCATTTTGTTAATTGAAAGACTTATTGCCATCCCAGAGATCGGGAGGGGGCTTGGAAGTTCTAAACTTATATCTTATGAATAAAGTTCTATTGGCAGAATAGTTTTGGAAGCTAGAGACTGAATCTGGGTTGTGGAAATATGTTCTTTTAAATAAATACGAAAAAGGAAAATGCTTTTTTGGCATCAAGCCCAAAGTGGAAGATTCTCACTTTTGGACTAGCCATCTGCAAGTGAAAGATTTATTTTACGAACACTCTAAAAAAGGTTATTGGAAATTGGGGAGAATACAACATTTGGGGAAGATTGATGGATGGGGGAAAATTTTCCTATCCCAAGGTTATACAACCTGAGTTTTGATCACAATATATCTATGGTTGATGATATTAACAAAGAGTAGGGATGCTTTACTTTTAGACGAACTCTTATGGGGGAAACCCTGAAATTTTGGAATAAACTGATATTAAGATGTGAGGGAGATAGAATGTTAGGGGGGATAAAATCAAATGAATGCTCAATGTTGACACAAAATTCACTATAAGAACCCTATATATTTTTTATATATAATCTGCTTGTGGGCTTCCTCTGGTATTTATTAGGAAAACCAAAATCCCTTCTAAAATCAAAAAAGAATTAGGGTTGATGGTAAAACAAAGCTTCCACACTAAAGACAATATACTTACAAGGTGATGGAAAGGTAGTAAATTTTGTGTCTTCTATGGGCTGATGAAAAATACTGATCATATGTTCTTTCATTATTCTGCCGCTAGGTTTGTTTGGAGCTTGTTGAAGTGTGCCTTCGATCGATCTGTCTAAGTGCTTTGGAAGCAGGATCAAAGGCCTTCCAAAAGGATACAAATGACAATGTTCTCGTCACAAATCCATCGGAACGATTCCAAGATACCCGCGTGATCCTAAAAAAAAATTTAGTGAATTTTGAGGAGAGAGTAGTCAAAACTTCTACGTCAGGAGACCTCACCAGAGCGACGAAGGGACTGAGGAGTAAAAAGAATCCTACTCTCCGATATATATAATCCTAAGACTCAAAACATTTTTATTCTAGACTCAACAACGCCAGGGATTCGATCAAGCAGGGGGCTCCTAAGTCGGGGATGGCTCTGATTACCAACTTGTAACGCCCACGATGCGGCTATATCTCCCACGTGTCGAGGCACGACTTAGAGGCATAACCGCATAGTGGTTTTGTCGCAAGAAGGGTCATCTTCACACAATCCCATGTAATGAACAAGAATGGGATAAAGAGTTGGCTTACAATCACCACTTCACACAATACATAAATATCAGTCATACATCATCCAAAATACAATCATATAGACCGACTACGGTCAAAATCCAGATGAAAATAAGACAACCCCAAATGCTAGATCCCCGATCGTCCCAACTGGGCTCCACTACTGATCATCAGGAAAAGACACATAGTAACGACCACGTTCCTCGTCGAACTCCCACTTGAGATCGACGCCATCGTCTGCACTGGCATCGTCGGCACCTGCAACTGTTGTTGGAAGTATCTGTGAGTCACGGGGACTCAGCAATCTCACACCCGCGAGATCAAGACTATTTAAGCTTAAAGGGGGGAATGGTGCAAAGAGGTGGAGCTGCAGCGGCAAAAGCATATATGGTGGCTAACTTACGCAAACGAGAGCGAGAAGAGAAGAAATGGAGCGGTCGTCATCTAGCAATGACCAAGAAGAGGTCCTGAACACCTACTTACGTCATACATAACACAGACCGTGTTCACTTCCCGGACTCCGCCGAGAAGAGACCATCACGGCTACACACGCACTTGGTGTATTTTAATTGGGTCAAGTGACAAGTTATCTACAACCGGACATTAACAAATTCCCATCTGCCTCATAACCGCGGGCACGGCTTTCGAAAGATATTACCCTGCAGGGGTGTCCCAACTTAGCCCATCATAAGCTCTCACGGTCAACGAAGGATAAACCTTCTCCCGGAAAGACCCGATCAGTCTCGGAATCCCGGTTTACAAGACATCTCGACAATGGTAAAACAAGACCAGCAAAGCCGCCCGAATGTGCCGACAAATCCCGATAGGAGCTGCACATATCTCGTTCTCAGGGCACACCGGATGAACACTACGTACAGCTAAAACCAATCCTCGAGTTTCCCCAAGGTGGCGCTGCAAGTGGCTCTAGTTTGGACCAGCACTCAGAGGAACACTGGCCCGGGGGTTTAAAATAAAGATGACCCTCGGGCTCGCGAAAACCCGGGGGAAAAAGGTATAGGTCGCAAATGGTAAAACCAAGGTTGGGCCTTGCTGGAGGAGTTTTATTCAAGGCGAACTGTCAAGGGGGTCCCATAAATCACCCGACCGCGTAAGGAACGCAAACTCAAGGAACATAATCCCGGTATAACAGTAACTAGGGCAGCAAGAGTGGAACAAAACACCAGGCATAAGGCCGAGCCTTCCACCCTTTACCAAAATATATAGATGCATTAATTAAATAAGAGATATTGTGATATCCCAACATATCCATGTTCCGACATGGAACAAACTTCGACTTCGACTTCACCTGCAACTAGCAACGCTATAAGAGGGGCGGAGCAAAAGCGGTAACATAGCCAAACAACGGTTTGCTAGGAAAGGATGGTTAGGGCTGACAAGGCTAAAATAGGAGACATGATATAGCAAGTGATAGGTAGCGGAGCATGGCAATAGAGCGAACAACTAGCATAGCAAAGATAGAAGTGATTTCGAGGGGTGGTCATCTTGCCTGCAAGATTCTCAGAGTTGTCGAAAGATTGATCCTCGTAAGCGTACTCGACAGGTTCCTCGTTCACGAACTCGTCTCCCGGCTCTACCCAAGACAAGAACACAAACAAACGGAACCACAATCAACAACGAGAAATGCGCAAGCAACATGATGCAAGACATGTATGATATGCAAGATATGATATGCGATGCGTATGCGTGCTCCGGAAGGAAAATGATGAACATGGCAGTAACTTGGCAAACCAAGCATACCACTGGAAAGGTGAGATGATTTCGGTCGAAATCGATATAAAGATCACCGGAATCGGATGCACGGTTTGCAAATGACAAGCAAAACAAGACAGACACTAATCTGCGATAAACAGCAAGATAGCACTTAAAATACAACAAGTAACAATGCTACAACACCCCAACATAGCAACAAAGCACATGGTAGTAATCTACGGGAGATGCTTGACAAAAGATGAACACTGAGCTACGGCTAGATCACAACATATCAAGCTCAAACAAGCATGGCAAAAGTGCAAAAGATTACAGGTTCACAGACTTGGTGAAAAACTGGACATGGCAGAAATCATCATCAGGTAGCAATGTTCAGAGCACGAAATCAACATGCTACAGAAACTTAACATAGAAAAACAAGGCATGGTAGTGTTCTACTAAATGCACATAACAAAAGTCCCTTACTGACCATAAGCCAAAAAAGACCAGAAGATATGATGGCAAGCATGTAAACATAGCAAATTTCATTATCAGGTTTCAGACTTAGCAGAAAACAGAGCATGGCAGAAATATTAATACGTAGGCTCTTTGTGAGCTTGATGCACTCACTACAGAGCAATGCATGACAAACCAAGGATACCTACAGCAAGATGGCATGTTTATGAAGCTATCCATGGCAAGAACAATTGCATAGCATGTATGGATCAACTACAATAAGCTTGGCAAAAATGCATGTCATGTTAAGAATCTGCCAGAAATATTTTATAGCATAAGTAGAGCAAGATTGAGTCATGCTATGGTACTCAAAAATTGCAAACAATTGCAGGCATGGATCTATTACAACTATAGCTACAAAACATCCTTAGTGAACATCTCCGAAATATGCATGGATCTCTCTGTAGCATCAAGTTTACATGGCAACAAAATTACAGCAGACAAAGACATAGAAAACACCAAGTCCCTGAAATCAGAAATATTACGGGGCCTACTTTGCATGCTTGTGCTAGTCACCACAAAGATCACAAAAATACATGGACTACACCACTGGAAAGATGGCATAGCATACTTCAAAACACATGTAGAGCTCATGCTCAAAAGATGCACAGAATAAATGATACAAAAATGACAAATCTCCAAGTTCTGATAAGAACCAGAGATTAACAGCAACTAGCCCTCTTCCAATGAATATATGGGCATCAAGATGACCTCTAATGAACATGGTGCAATTGAACAAAATGAAGAGCATCACGAGACGAACAATTTGACATATTATACGCGCGAATCGGAGCTAATGCACAAAGTTATCGCATCGGGAACAGAGCAAAATACTGATAAGATTCTGGGACTTGGAAAATATTAGGGCGAGAGAAAGTCAACGGGGGGGGGGGGTTCCTACCAGATCGGATCGGGCCGGCTCCCGAGCTCGTGCTCGAGCCCGACGGCGGCGAGGCAGGGACCGGCGGCGGCGGTCGCCGGCGGAGGAGGAGGGGCCCAGAGGGCGGCGGTCAGCGGCGCCGGTGGCCGGAGGGAAGGCCGGCGGCGGGCGGCGGCGGGCCCGCGTCGGGCGGCGGCGGAGATGGCTGGGCTGGCCGGCGGCGGCGGGGCCGGTGGCGGCGGCGGCGGGGGCAGGCGCGGGAGGAGACGGGCCGGCGGGCCTCGGCGGCGGCGCGGGTGACGTGGCGCGCTCCGGTTGGCCGGGCGCGCGGCGGACGTTGTCCGGCCGGAGCGGACGCGTCCGGCGCGGCGCGGAGGGAGAGGGTTAGGGTTTCGTCTGAGATTTCGTTTTTCGAGATGCCCACTTATAAATAGGTAGAGGGAGCTAGGAGACTCCAAATGAGGTGCGGTTTTCGCCCACACGATCGTGATCGAACGACCTAGAGCATGGAAGAGAGTTTGGTGGGTTTTGGGCTGGTTTTAGAGGGGTTTTTTTCTGGATACTCAAATGGACATTGCGGAGGCCCGGTTAACCGATGGAGTACCAAACGACCTCCGAATGGAACGAAACTTGACCGGTAGACTCCGGGTGGTATATTAAGACCACATGACAAGCCTCGGTCCATTCCGAGAAAGTTTGACACACGCACACGAAAGAAAACAAGAGGGGTGCACCGGAGGAGATAGGAGCGCCGGATTGGAAAACGGACAACGGGGAAAATGCTCGGATGCATGAGACGAACACGTATGCGAATGCAATGCACATGATGACATGATATGAAAATGCATGACATGACAAAATACAAAACGAAAGACAAAACCCGACAACGGAGGGAAAAACATATCACATAGCCGGAAATGGCAAGAGTCGGAGTTACAAATATGGCAAGTTACATGCGGGGTGTTACAACACTCCACCACTACGAGAGGATCTCGTCCCGAGATCTAGGACTGAAAGAACTCCGGATATTCGGAACGGAGATGGTCATCGCGTTCCCAGGTGGCTTCCCGGTCGGAATGGTGCGACCACTTCACTTTCAGGAATTTGATAGACTTGTTGCGAGTCTTGCGCTCAGTTTCTTCAAGAATAGCAACGGGGTGCTCATGATAAGACAAATCTTCTTGGAGGTCAATCTCTTCGAAGTCGATAGTGCGCTCAGGCGTCTTGAAGCACTTGCGGAGCTGTGACACGTGGAACACATCGTGCACGTTCGCGAAGTTGGAAGGAAGCTCAAGTTGATAGGCGAGGTCGCCTCTTTTGCCAGTGATCTTGAAAGGACCCACGTATCTAGGGGCAAGCTTCCCTTTGATACCGAAGCGACGAGTGCCTTTCATTGGAGAGACGCGGAGGTAGACATGGTCTCCGATCTCGAAAGCCAAATCACGATGCTTACTATCATAGTAACTCTTCTGGCGCGATTGCGCGGCTTTGAGATTATCAAGGATGACTTTACACATTTCTTCAGCTTCAGTGATTAAGTCATTGCCAAGAAGTTGGCGTTCACCAGTCTCTGACCAATTAAGAGGGGTACGGCACTTTCTGCCATAGAGAATCTCGAATGGGGCCTTGCCCGAACTCGCTTGGAAGCTGTTGTTGTAGGAGAATTCAGCATATGGGAGACAATCTTCCCATTTCATGCCAAAGGAAATGACACAAGCCCTGAGCATATCTTCAAGAATTTGATTGACTCGCTCGACTTGGCCACTAGTTTGAGGATGAAAAGCTGTGCTGAAGCGAATATTAGTGCCCATGGCCTTCTGGAAGGAGTCCCAGAACTTAGAGGTGAAGATGCTTCCACGATCAGAAGAAATCAATTGTGGAATGCCGTGCAAAGAGACAATTCTGGAGGTGTAGAGCTCTGCCAGCTGAGCTGCCGTGATGGATTCTTTGATAGGAAGGAAATGAGCCACTTTAGAGAGCTTGTCAATGACAACGAATATAGCATCATTTCCGCGCTTGGACTTTGGAAATCCAGTCACGAAGTCCATTTCGATATGATCAAACTTCCATTCCGGAATAGCAAGAGGTTGGAGGAGACCAGCTGGTCGTTGGTGTTCTGCTTTCACTCTTCGGCAGACATCACATTCATTCACGAATTGAGCAATTTCTCGCTTCATTCGAGTCCACCAATACGACTGCTTGAGGTCATGATACATCTTCGTACTTCCAGGATGAATGGATAGGAGAGAATTGTGCGCTTCGTTCATTATGACTTTCCTTAGATCACCTTTCGGAACCACAATTCGGTCCTCGAAGAACAAAGTGTCTCTGTCATCAATGCGATAGCACTTGTATTTGGAAAGACCCTTGTCGATACCATGTTTCACCTTCTTCACCATGGCATCAAGGAGTTGTGCCTCACGAATTTGATCTTCCAAAGTAGGAGATACAATGAGGTTGGCAAGAAAACCTTGAGGAACAACTTGGAGATTGAGCTTGCGGAAAGCTTCACAAAGATCCGGTTGGAAAGGCTTGAGAATTAAGCTGTTGCAATGAGCTTTCCTGCTTAAAGCATCTGCAATGACATTTGCTTTGCCTGGAGTATATTCGATACTCGGATTGTACTCTTGAATCATTTCGACCCATCGAGTCTGCCTGAGGTTGAGGTTGGGTTGAGTGAAGATATACTTGAGACTCTTGTGATCAGTCAAAATGTCCACTTGTCTTCCCAACAAGAGATGTCTCCACGTAACCAATGCATGGACAACTGCCGCCAACTCAAGATCGTGAGTGGGGTAGTTCTTCTCGTTGGGCTTCAACTGCCGAGAGGTATAGGCCACAACTTTCTTCTCTTGCATTAACACAGCACCAAGACCTTGGAGAGAAGCATCACAGAAAACTTCATACGGCTTGGATTCATCAGGAGGAGTCAAGACAGGAGCTGTGACTAGTTTCTGTTTGAGAGTGTTGAAAGCGACGTCACACTCAGGAGACCAGACATACTTCACATGCTTCTGTAGGAGGTTGGAAAGAGGCTTTGCAATTTTGGAGAAATTCTCAACGAATCTTCGGCAATAGCTTGCAAGACCCAGAAAACTGCGGAGCTGCTTGACATTTTGAGGAGGTTCCCAATCCAGAACTGCGGACACCTTCTCGGGGTTAACAGCGATGCCTTTGGCAGAGATGATGTGACCAAGGAAAAGAACTTCATCGAGCCAAAACTCACATTTGGAGAACTTCGCATAGAATTGATACTCTCTGAGCTTGTCGAGCACCAATCGCAAATGTTTGGCATGATCCTGCTTGTTCTTGGAGAAGACCAAGATATCATCGAGATACACCAAAATGAATTCATTGGTGTAGGGGTTGAAGATGAAATTCATCCGAGAGAATACCGGAGGAGCATTGGCGGCGATGGTGGCGGCGATGGTGGCGGCGGCGGCGGGGGCAGGCGCGGGAGGAGACGGGCCGGAGGGCCGGGGACGGGCCGGCGGGCCTCGGCGGCGGCGCGGGTGACGTGGCGCGCTCCGGTTGGCCGGGCGCGCGGCAGACGTTGTCCGGCCAGAGCGGACGCGTCCGGTGCGGCGCGGAGGGAGAGGGTTAGGGTTTCGTCTGAGATTTCGTTTTTCGAGATGCCCACTTATAAATAGGTAGAGGGAGCTAGGAGACTCCAAATGAGGTGCGGTTTTCGCCCACACGATCATGATCGAACTACCTAGAGCATGGAAGAGAGTTTGGTGGGTTTTGGGCTGGTTTTAGAGGGGTTTTTTTCTGGATACTCAAATGGACATTGCGGAGGCCCGGTTAACCGATGGAGTACCAAACGACCTCCGAATGGAACGAAACTTGACCGGTAGACTCCGGGTGGTATATTAAGACCACATGACAAGCCTCGGTCCATTCCGGGAAAGTTTGACACACGCACACGAAAGAAAACAAGAGGGGTGCACCGGAGGAGATAGGAGCGCCGGATTGGAAAACGGACAACGGGGAAAATGCTCGGATGCATGAGACGAACACGTATGCGAATGCAATGCACATGATGACATGATATGAAAATGCATGACATGACAAAATACAAAACGAAAGACAAAACCCGACAACGGAGGGAAAACATATCACATAGCCGGAAATGGCAAGAGTCGGAGTTACAAATATGGCAAGTTACATGCGGGGTGTTACAGATACAAAACTTGTTGGAAATATGCCCTAGAGGCAATAATATTGTATTATTATATTTCCATTATTCACAATTAAGACTTTATATTTCATGCTATAACTGCTATGATCCTGAATATGCGATTCATTGGAAAACTCATATGCACGTGTGAAATGATAAACGTAAATAATAGGTTCCCAGTCTCGCCTCTAAGACCGTCTCAAGTGTTGTTGGTGATCATGTTTTCCGGATCTTAGGATATCATTAAGTGTAGCGATAGTCCTAAAACAACAATGAGGGTATGCCGTTAGAAGAACGATCATATTGAATCAACCCAATACGTGTATGTTATACTATGTGATCATATCGTCTGAAATCATCTATTATAACATGGAGTATTAGCATGTGTTTTAGTTCCTTAGACCATGAGAGTGTCTCAGTCACTTCCTACCAGACGATGGGCTTTGGGGTTGCTCAAACGTCATTTGTAATAAGGTGATCATAACGACAACTTTTAGGCTCCCCGGAAAGTCTGACAAATGACCGGACAGCTCGAGAGTGGGATTTTCTCCTCTGACGATTGAGAGATATTATTAGGACCCTCTAGGTGTGAATACATCCATCATCGTCTGGCAGACACAGGTGAAAATGTCACGGGGATGCCAGAACACGTCAACGAGAAAAGAAGAACAAAACCGGTAACGGGAGCAACGGTATAGCGAGCATGGTGATGACTCAGGAGGATACCGATACACACTGGGTTTTGTAAAGTATCATGAAGCAAAGGGAACATCACATGATAACCAAAGGTTCATTCGAATATCATTCGTGTAATCATAGGGACCGATATGGATGTCCACCGTTCCGCTATCGGTCATTGAACGAAGGCGTTCTCGTTCATGTCTATAGTTTACCGAACCTACGGGGTCATAAGCTTAAGGTAACCACGATCTGCTGAGTGTTAGTAGGATGTGAGTGATGAGAATATATTTATGGAATTGTTTCATTAATATCCGAAATAATTTCGAGAGGTTGCGGAAGCGTTCCGGGGTCACCGAAAGGGTTTTCGGTGAATATAGGGTAATACCGGGTATTACCGATTAACTATATATAGGTGGAAAATGTTTCTGGGTATGTTAAACTATATATATAATGCGCTGAAAATGTTTAGAACATTTTATATTTAATTTAAATATCAATGGGCCTTAAGAGGCCAAGAGGTGGAAGGCAACTTGGGCCACAAGGGCCCAAGTAGGAAGGCGCCCCCCTTTCCTTGTGGGGGGCCGAATTGGACTAGGGGAGGGAGTCCTACTCCCTCTCCCTAGGCTGGCACCTAAAGGGGGACTTTCCCCCCTTGGTGGCTGCCCTCTCTCCCCCCTCTAACCTATATATACTAGAGGATTTCCACCCTATGGATATACAAGTTTTGGAGCCTCCTCTAGTTGATCTAGTGCACGTTCTAGTTGGTCCTAGCTAACTAATTAGAGCGAGCGCTAGCCACCTCTAATACTCACAATTAGAATCCCCGTGTGGTTCTAATCTCCTCCCTCTAATTCTTCGGCAACGATAAGCTCTAGAAGGCGAAGCGTTGCCAGATCGTGAAGATCGTATGCTTGCAACCAAGTAGAGAGGCCGTGCTTTCGGTCTTCCATTCGAGGGATCATCCGGGGGCGGTTCATGGGATCGTCATCGACGTTCGAGGGACTCCAAGTACGATCTACACCGACTCGTCTACTTCCGCTGCACTCCCGGAGTCAGTAACGATCGTTGATCACTAATCGTTATGCGTCTTCATATTGTTCCTGGGCGATCGTAGGGCGATTTTTTTTGTTTTCTACTATGTTTCCCAACAAAAATTATGTACCGTTTGAGAGAAAAAATAATCTCTGCCCTGATGTCTATAAGTAAATTGATGTGCTATTTGATTATGGGATGGTCTATTCTGTAGATAAAAAAGGCAAGTAAAAGGGTGCTCACGCTGGGGAAAAACTCATCGAGCTGGTGGCAAATGAGGTGTATCGAGCTTCGCAAGGTTGGAGGCCAGGAGTGTCCTAGATTGCAGATGGCTGGAGCAATACTGAAGGTATCCTTTTCTGTGGTGATTTGAGTTGCCTTTCCTTCCGATCAGCAGTCGTAGTAGGTGGAATGAACTCCTTCCTTTTAGTATTTGTAGTTTGGTGTTTGTGGAGGTATGTGTATGTTGGCTTGTCCCTCTCTTTCGATCTTGCATGATCATGATGCATCGGGGATCTTCGAATCCAGGCGACGTAAGTTTGATGGGGTTTCCCGGTTTCTTCAGTTGTTGTAGTTCGGAGGGGACGACCCCTCTTTCGCTAACAAAAATGTGGGTCCAAGAGCTTTTATATCTTCAGAAGTGTTCGGTTCGGAGATTTTAGGCCGTGATTTGAACAAAGGGACTTCAAGCCTGTGTTTGTTGAGATATGATGTAATCGGCTCCCATGTAATGGATATACATAGCTATTGTCTACCCATTCTGCTCGATCCATCTAGTCGGCCCTTTTTCTTGCATTTACACGTTTCCTTTTCCGCAAGAGATGATGCTGGGGCACTAACAACGACATTGCCCTAGCATCCTCCAACACCAATATCACAAGCAGTTGTGCCAAGAAGAGAGCATCACCCACAAGCAATCCTCTTGATGCTAGTGAAGGAAATATGCCCTAGAGGCAATAATAAAGTTGTTATTTATATTTCCTTATATCATGATAAATGTTTATTATTCATGCTAGAATTGTATTAACCGGAAACTTAGTACATGTGTGGATACATAGACAAACAGAGTGACCCTAGTATGCCTCTACTAGACTAGCTCATTAATCAAAGATGGTTAAGTTTCCTAACCATAGACATGTGTTGTCATTTGATAAACGGGATCCCATCATTAGAGAATGATGTGATGGACAAGACCCATCCGTTAGCTTAGCATAATGATCGTTTAGTTTTATTGCTATTGCTTTCTTCATGACTTATACATGTTCCTCTGACTATGAGATTATGCAACTCCCGAATACCGGAGGAACACCTTGCGTGCAATCAAACGTCACAACGTAACTGGCTGACTATAAAGATGCTCCACAGGTGTCTCCGATGGTGTTTGTTGAGTTGGCATAGATCGAGATTAGGATTTGTCACTTCGTGTATCGGAGAGGTATCTCTGGGCCCTCTCGGTAATGCACATCACTATGAGCCTTGCAAGCAATGTGACTAATGAGTTAGTCATGGGATGATGCATTACAGAACAAGTAAAGAGACTTGCCGGTGATGAGATTGAACAAGGTATGATGATACCGACGTTCGAATCTCGGGCAAGTACCATACCGATGACAAAGGGAACAACGTATGTTGTTGTGCGGTTTGACCGATAAAGATTGTCGTAGAATATGTAGGAACCAATATGAGCATCCAGGTTTCGCTATTGGATACTGACCGGAGATGTGTCTTGGTCATGTCTACATAGTTCTCGAACCTGTAGGGTCCGCACGCTTAACGTTCTATGACGATTTGTATTATGAGTTATGTGATTTGATGAACCGAAGTTTGTTCGGCGTCCCAGATGAGATCACGAACATGACGAGGAGTCTCGAAATGGTTGAGACATAAATATTGATATATTGGAAGGTTATGTTTGGACACCGGAATGGTTTCGGAAAGGTTCGGGCACTTTCTGGAGTAACGGGGATTACCGGACCCCCGGGAGTTAATGGGCCTTCATGGGCCCTAGTGAAGAGAGGAGGCAGCGGCCAGGTGGTGGCGCATGCCCCCCAAGCCCAAACCGAATTGGACTAGGGGGGGGGCGGCCCCCCTTTCCTTCTCTCCTCCTCCTCCTCCTCCTCCTCCTCCTCCTCCTCCTTCCCTCCTTCTCCTAGTGGGAATAGGAAGGGGGGGGGGGGCGAATCCTACTTGGACTGGGAGTCCAAGTAGGACTCCCCCCATGGCGCGCCCCCCTTGGGCCGACCACCTCTCCTCCCTCCCTTTATATACATGGGAGGGTGATACGTTTCCAACGTATCTATAATTTTTGATTGTTCCATGCTATTATATTATCCATCTTGGATGTTTTATATGCATTTATATGCTATTTTATATGATTTTTGGGACTAACCTATTAACCTAGAGCCCAGTGCCAGTTTCTGTTTTTTTCCTTGTTTTGAGTTTTATAGAAAAGGAATACCAAATGGAGTCCAATTGACGTGCCAATTTTTGATGATTTTTTATGGACCAAAAGAAGCCCCTGGAGTAAAATAGTTCCCGAGCCATCCACGAGGGTGGAGGGCGCGCCCTACCCGCTGGGCGCGCCCCCTACCTCGTGGATGACTCAGAGACCCCCCCCTGACATGAGACCGATGCCAAAAATTCCTATAAATACAGAAACCCCCGAAAAGAAACCTAGATCGGGAGTTCCGTCGCCGCAAGCCTCTGTAGCCACCAAAAACCAATCGGGACCCTGTTCCGGCACCCTGCCGGAGGGGGGATCCATCACCGGTGGCCATCTTCATCATCCCGACGCTCTCCATGACGAGGAGGGAGTAGTTCACCCTCGGGGCTAAGGGTATGTACCAGTAGCTATGTGTTTGATCTCTCTCTCTCTCTCGTGTTCTTGATGTGGCACGATCTTGATGTATCATGAGCTTTGCTATTATAGTTGGATCTTATGGTGTTTCTCCCCCTCTATCTCTTGTAATGGATTGAGTTTTCCCTTTGAAGTTATCTTATCGGATTGAGTCTTTAAGGATTTGAGAACACTTGATGTATGTCTTGCGTGGGATACATGTGGTGACAATGGGGTATTCTATTGATTCACTTGATGTATGTTTTGGTGATCAACTTGCGGGTTCCGTGACCTTGGGAATCTATGCATAGGGGTTGGCACACGTTTTCGTCTTGACTCTCCGGTAGAAACTTTGGGGCACTCTTTGAAGTGCTTTGTGTTCGTTGAATAGATGAATCTGAGATTGTGTGATGCATATCGTACAATCATACCCACGGATACTTGAGGTGACATTGGAGTATCTAGGTGACATTAGGGTTTTGGTTGATTTGTGTCTTAAGGTGTTATTTTACTACGAACTCTAGGGCTGTTTGTGACACTTATAGGAATAGCCCAATGGATTGGTCGGAAAGAATAACTTTGAGGTGGTTTCGTACCCTACAATAATTTCTTCGTTTGTTCTCCGCTATTAGTGACTTTGGAGTGACTCTTTGTTGCATGTTGATGGATTGTTATATGATCTAATTATGTTATCCTTGTTGAGAGAACTTGCACTAGTGAAAGTATGAACGAAGATATGACTCTATATGAATGCCTCCGGTGGTGTACCGGGATGTGCAATGATCTAGTGTAGCAACGACATCAAAAACCGGACAAGCCATGAAAACATCATGCTAGCTGTCTTACGATCATGCAAAGCGATATGACAATAAATGCTCAAGTCATGTATATGATGGTGATGGAAGTTTCATGGCAATATATCTCGGAATGGCTATGGAAATGCCATGATAGGTAGGTATGGTGGCTGTTTTGAGGAAGATATAAGGAGGCTTATGTGTGATAGAGCGTATCGTATCACGGGGTTTGGATGCACCGGCGAAGTTTGCACCAACTCTCGAGGTGAGAAAGGGCAATGCACGGTACCGAAGAGGCTAGCAATGATGGAAGGGTGAGAGTGCGTATAATCCATGGACTCACATTAGTCATAAAGAACTCATATACTTATTGCAAAAGTTTATTAGCCCTCGAAGGAAAGTACTACTACACATGCCCCTAGGGGGATAGATTGGTAGGAAAAGACCATCGCTCGTCCCCGACCACCACTCATAAGGAAAGCAATCAAAGAACACCCCATGCTTCAAATTTGTCACACAACATTTACCATACGTGCATGCTACGGGACTTGCAAACCTCAACACAAGTATTTCACAATTTCACAATTACTCAACTAGCACGACTCTAATATCACCACCTTTATATCGCAAAACTATTGCAAGGAATCAAACATATCATATTCAGTGATCTACAAGTTTTATGTAGGATTTTATGACTAACCATGTGAATGATCAATTCCTGTCATCTCTCTAAATAGATATAAGTGAAGCAAGAGAGTTTAATTCTTTCTACAAAAGATATGCCCACGCTCTAACAAATATAAGTGAAGCAAAAGAGCATTCTACAAATGGCGTTTTTCTATGTGAAGAGAAACAGGCAATCCAAACTTCAAATGATATAAGTGAAGCACATGAAGCATTCTATAAAGCCATACTCCAAAAATATAAGTGAAGTGCAATGAGCATTCTATAAATCAACCAAGACTATCTCATACCAGCATGGTGCATAAAATAAAAGTGAAAACTAAATGCAAAAGACGCTCCAAGATTTGCACATATCGCATGAACGAAACGGATCCGAAAACATACCGATATTTGTTGAAGAAATATGGGATGCCTTCCGGGGCATCCCCAAGCTTAGACGCTTGAGTCTCCTTGAATATTTACTTGGGGTGCCTTGGGCATCCCCAAGCTTGAGCTCTTGCCTCTCCTCCTTCTCCTCACATCGAGACCTCCTCGATCTTCGAACACTTCATCCACACAAAACTCAACAAAAAGTTCGGTAAGATCCTTTAGTATAATAAAGCAAATCACTACTCTAAGTACTGTTGAAAACCAATTCATATTTTTTTTTGCACTGTAGCTACTGTAATATAACTTTTCCATGGCTTAATCCACTGATATAAATCGATAGTTTCATCAAAACAAGCAAACTATGCATCAAAAACAGAATCTGTCTTAAACAGGACTGTCTGTAGTAATCTGAACATTCACCATACCTCTGGTACTCCAAAAATTCTGCCAAAATTAGGAAAAATAAAAAAATTTGTATAGAAAGACAGTGCAAAAAGTTTCAGAACCATTTGACGTTCCGGTAAAAAAAATGTAAAATCACGCACTACGGCCAAAGTTTCTGTCCCGCACCGCACAAACCAACAAGCATTGTAAACATCCTAAAGGCAAACCTTGGCACATTATTTTTATTTTTAAACTTTATAAAAGCACACAACAGAAATAAATTACTCTCTAAAACTTCCGGGTTGTCTCCCTGGCAGCGCTTTCTTTAAAGCCATTAAGCTAGGCATATAGTGCTCAAGTAATGGATCCACCCGGATCCCAAGGTATATCAAAGCCAATTTTAATTGACAATGATTTGTAATTTAGTAGTGAGCACAAATTAACATATATCATGTAATGACGAAGTCTAACTCTCTTCCTATGCATCGGCATGTCATAGAAGAACAATTCATGCACACATAGTAAAGGCCAATGCATAGTATAAACAGTTTCTTGCAATTTTATCATATTGGAAACATGGAGACGCGGAGATGTAGTTCCTCTCTCATAATAATTGCAAGTAGGAGCAGCAAGCACATGCATATTATATTCATCAAAATCATCATGTGCAACGGTAAAAGGCAACCTATCAATATAATCCTTAATAAGTGTAAACTTCTCCGATATAGTGTAGTCGGGAGAATTCAAAAAGATAATAGGACTATCATATGTGGGTGTAGTAGCAACAATTTCATGTTTAACATAAGGAACTATAGCAAGTTCATCTCCATAAGCATAATTCATATTGGCATCTTGGCCACAAGCATAGCAAGCATCATCAAAAAGGGATATTTCAAAAGAATCAACGGGATCATGACAGTCATCATAGCAATCATCTTTCGGTAAGCACAAAGGGAAATTAAACAATGTATGAGTTGAAGAGTTACTCTCATTAGAAGGTGGGCATGGGTGATCAATCCGCTCTTCCTCCCTTTGTTCTTCGCTCTCCTCATCATCTTTTTCAACCAATGAGCTCACAGTTTCATCAATTTCTTCTTCCGTAGACTCCTGCAAAATATTAGTCTCTTCTTGGACAGCGGAGGAGTCCTCAATATATGGTTTAACATAGGCATTAGAAGCATAATTATCATAACATTATTTAAGTCTGGCAAAATTTTGAGATTTGTAAAGAGTAGCATCATACTTTCCAATCAAAGAAGCAATTTCATAAGCACCCTTAAAAGCAACAAATTCTTCAATTTGTTGAACATCATAGTAATTATAAACACCCTTAGCATACGAAGATACGATTCCATTATCACTAAACTCACATTGGTAAGGAAGGTGTTTCTTAGGGTCTTCAGAACAACAAGTAACATCATATATTTCACATAAATTCCAAGCATAGCATTGCAAACGATGAATTTGATCCAGTAAAAGTTTCCCTTTCTGAGATAAGCGGTGTCGCACATAACAAGCATGTTCATCTAAAGATTTGCCCTCAACTAAGCTAGTTGGGGTTTCAGCACGAGCACACAGGGATCGAAGATGATCCAAGTAAAAAGCTTCAGGAGTGCGATAGATTTTGAGTGGTTCTTCAACCATTAGTGTAGTAGGCACAACTAATTTTTTTGGTATTTTGCGTTTCCTACCCATAACTAAAGATAGAAAAAAAGAGCACAAAATACAAACTACTTAGTGATAAAGCAAATAAGCACACACGAGAATATTCACCCCACGCTATAACTCCCCGGCAACGGCGCCAAAAAAGGTCTTGATAACCCACAAGTATAGGGGATCAATTGTAGCCTGTTTCGATAAGTAAGAGTGTCGAACCCAACGAGGAGCTAAAGGTAGAACAAATATTCCCTCAAGTTCTATCGACCACCGATACAACTCTAAGCACGCTTAATGTTCGCTTTACCGAGAACAAGTATGAAACTAGAAGTACTTTGTAGGTGTTGCGGGGTAGGTTTGCAAGAATATAAAGAGCACGTAAATAAAAACTAGGGGCTGTTTAGATAAAGACACAATAAAGTTAGTATAGCGAGTGTGGAAAAAGTGGTGGTAGGAGTTGCGAAATTGTCCCTAAGCAATTGACTACTTTACTAGACCGATAGCAAGTTTTATGTGGGAGAGGCCACTACTAGCATGTCATCCCCGACTTGGAATTCTATGCACTTATGATTGGAACTATTAGCAAGCATCCGCAACTACTAACATTCATTAAGGTAAAACCCAACCATAGCATTAAGATATATTGGTCCCCCTTCAATCCCGTATGCATCAATTTCTATGCTAGGTTGAAGCTTCTGTCAGTCTTGCCCTCCAATACATAGTCCTATCAACATACAACTAACCCTATGGTGTGATCCACGCGCGCGCTCATATGATGGGCACCAAAGGACAGCAACATAACCACAAGCAAATTAAACCAATCATAGCAATTCACCAATTACCGATAGTACAACAAAAATCTACTCAGACATCATAGGATGGCAACACATCATTGGATAATAATATGAAGCATAATGCACCATGTTCAAGTAGAGGGTACAGCGGGTTGCGGGAGAGTGGACCGCTGTAGATAGAGGGGGGAAGGTGATGGAGATGTTGGTGAAGATGAAGGAGGTGTTGGTGAAGATCGCGGTGATGATGATGGCCCCGGCGGCGTTCCGGCGCCACAGGAAGCGAGGGGGGAGAGCCCCCCTACTTCGTCTTCTTCCTTGACCTACTCCCTAGGTGGGAGAAGGGTTCTCCCTCTGGTCCTTGGTCTCCATGGCGTGGGAGGGGCGAGAGCCCCTCCGAGATTGGATCTGTCTCTCTGTCTCTCTCTGTTTCTGCGTTCTCAGATCTGACCTTTCACCGTTTCTTTTATAATCAGAGATTCGTAACTCCGATTGGGCTGAATTTTGGACACGATCTCTATCCGAAAATTAGCTTTCTTGCGGCGAAAGAAGGGCTCCAACCGCCTTACGGGGTGGCCACGAGGGTCCAGGGCGCGCCTGACCCCCTGAGGCACGCCCCCTTGCCTCATGGCCCCCTCGGGCATCGTATCGGGTTGATTCTTCTTCCCAAAAATCATAAATATTCCAAAAAAAATCTCTGTCAGTTTTTATCCCGTTTGGACTCCGTTTGATATGGGTTTTCTGCGAAACAAAAAACATGCAACAGATAGGAACTGTCATTGGGCACTGGATCAATATGTTAGTCCCAAAATTAGTATAAAAAGTTGCCAAAAGTATATGAAAGTTGCATAATATTGGCATGGAACAATAAAAAATGATAGATATGACAGAGACGTATCAGTCTTCGTGAGCAAGCAAGTTGGATGCACACCCACTTAGTTTCTTTTGTTGAGCTTTCATACATTTATAGCTCTAGTGCATCCGTTGCATGCTAATCCCTACTCACTCACATTGATATCTATTGATGGGGAATCTCCATAGCTCATTAATACGCCTAGTTGATGTGAGACAGTCTTCCTCCTTTTTTTCTTCTCCACAACCACCACTCTATTCCACCTATAGTGCTATGTCCATGGCTCACGCTCATGTATTGCGTGAAAGTTGAAAAAGTTTGAGAATACTAAAGTATGAAACAATTGCTTGGCTTGTCGTCAGGGTTGTGCATGATCTGAATATTTTGTGTTATGAAGATGGAGCATAGCCAGACTATATGATTTTGTAGGGATAGCTTTCTTTGGCCATGTTATTTTGAGAAGACATGATTGCTTTGTTAGTATGCTTGAAGTATTATTATTTTTATGTCAATATTAAACTTTTGTTTTGAATCTTATGGATCTGAATATTCTTGCCACAATAAAGAGAATTACATGGATAAATATGTTAGGTAGCATTCCACATCAAAAATTCTGTTTTTATCATTTACCAACTTGAGGACGAGCAGGAATTAAGCTTGGGGATGCCTGATACGTCTCCAACGTATCTATAGTTTTTGATTGTTCCATTCCATTCTATTATCCATCTTGGATGCTTTATATGAATTTATATGCTATTTTATATGATTTTTGGGGCTAACCTATTAACCTAGAGCCTAGTGGTAGTTTCTGTTTTTTTTCCTTGTTTTTGAGTTTTACAAAAAAAGGAATACCAAACGGAGTCCAATTGACGTGCCAATTTTTGATGATTTCTTATGGACCAAAAGAAGCCCCCAGAGTAAAATAGTTGGGCCAGAAGAGTCCTGGTCCATCTACGAGGGTGGAGGGCGCGCCCTACCCCCCTTGGCGCGCGCCCTGCCTCGTGGAAGACTCGGAGACCCCCCTGACGTGAGACCGACGCCAAAAATTCCTATAAATACAGAAACCCCCGAAAAGAAACCTCGGGAGTTCCACCGCCGCAAGCCTCTGTAGCCACCAAAAACCAATCGGGACCCTGTTCTGGCACCCTGCCAGAGGGGGATCCATCACCGGTGGCCATCTTCATCATCTCAGCGCTCTCCATGACGAGGAGGGAGTAGTTCACCCTCGAGGCTGAGGCTATGTATCAGTAGCTATGTGTTTGTTCTCTCTCTCTCTCGTGTTCTTGATGTGGCACGATCTTGAAGTATCACGAACTTTGCTATTATAGTTGGATCTTATGGTGTTTCTCCCCCCTCTATCTCTTGTAATGGATTGAGTTTTCCCTTTGAAGTTATCTTATCGGATTGAGTCTTTAAGGATTTGAGAACACTTGATGTATGTCTTGCGTGGGATACCTGTGGTGACAATGGGGTATTCTATTGATTCACTTGATGTATGTTTTGGTGATCAACTTGCGAGCTCCGTGACCTTGGGAATCTATGCATAGGGGTTGGCACACGTTTTCGTCTTGACTCTCCGGTAGAAACTTTGGGGCACTCTTTGAAGTTTGTTGTGTTGGTTGAATAGATGAATCTGAGATTGTGTGATGCATATCGTATAATCATACCCACGGATACTTGAGGTGACATTGGAGTACCTAGGTGACATTAGGGTTTTGGTTGATTTGTGTCTTAAGGTGTTATTTTACTACAAACTCTAGGGCTGTTTGTGACACTTATAGGAATAGCCCAATGGATTGGTCGGAAAGAATAACTTTGAGGTGGTTTTGGACTGACTCCGCTATTTCTTCGTTTGTTCTCCGCTATTAGTGACTTTGGAGTGACTCTTTGTTGCATGTTGATGGATAGTTATATGATCTAATTATGTTATCCTTGTTGAGAGAACTTGCACTAGTGAAAGCATTAACCCTAGGCCTTGTTTTGAAGCATTGTAATACCGTTTTCGCTCACTTTTACCACTTGCTACCTTGCTGTTTTTATATTTTCAGATTACAAAAACCTATATCTACCATCCATATTGCACTTGTATCACCATCTCTTCGCCGAACTAGTGCACCTATACAATTTACCATTGTATTGGGTGTGTTGGGGACACAAGAAAATCTTTGTTATTTGGTTGCAGGGTTGTTTGAGACCATTGTCGGCGTTCTGCGAACGGGTGTCCCCAGACTTGCCTGCCTGCGGCCCACGGCATGGCTCCACTCGCGGCCCAGTACGGCGGCCGTCTTCACCAGCAAACACTCAAGACCCTCGCGAGGGGCCAAGCCTCGCGAGGCGGACGACACAAGACCTCCTCGGGGGAAGCCTCACCATGCTGGCTCGCGAGGGGTGGAGAGATCAAGGCAAGGCGAACCTCGCGAGGTTCCAATGACGTAAGCCATGATGACCAAAGCCAGGCGGGTGCCAGACGGGCGCCAGCACGCACAGTGTCCTCGTTTCCTCTTTGGTACTAAGGAGGCAAGCGCGGGCGAGGAGTACCGAGGCATCAGGCAAAGGTTTCCATATCGATGCAATAAGACCAAGACCAGCAGGACGGCAGGACGGAGGTCACCGTGGATCCCAAGACGGCGTCACCACCAGAGCCTTTGGCAGGCGAAGACCACCTTTAGTCAGGATAGCCTATACTAGCTGTCCCCCTTCAAATTGGCCGTTGTGGCATCCCTTCCCGCTCAATATTTGGGAAGAGGACCAGGCCTCTATAAATAGGACTAGCCACCACAGTAGGAGGCAAGGAGAGCCTCAACTCAACTCATCTTGAACAGATTCAGATCACCCTCACACCCACCAGGCACAAGAACACCTCTCCTCAGGAGGCTGTTGTTCCCCTTGTACTGTTCATCCTCAGCCCAAGAGGCAATCCACCACACCACACTGGAGTAGGGTATTACACAACAACGATGGCCCGAACCAGTATAAATCTCGTGTCTCTTGTGTTGCGGGTTCGTCAAGCTAGGCTTGGTGATCGCAGTGAGGCTGAGGGCGTGATTTGGTAGGGGGAAATCTTCGTGCGCACCCCAGTGTTCGAACCTCAAGGGTTTTGCCGGAACCCGAAATCCGACATTTGGCGCGCTAGGTAGGGGTGCGCCGAAGCTTTCTTTCTGTCGATCCGCGTCCTGTTGCTTCGTCGCATCCATGGCAGACGCTCGCCGAGCTTGCGCTGAGCGCTGGGCCGCCCGCGTTGCTCAGACGGCTCCTGTCGGCGGGCCGCCCCGTCGTTCTCCGTCGCCTGCTGCCAACGCCGCCACCGGTGCAGCAAGCGTCCTCACTGCACCCCTCAGTGCGGCGGGACGGCCGCACCGCCATTCCGTCGCTGACCCTGGCCGGTTCGTCGTCTCACGCTCGTCGCGCTCCCACAGATGCGCAGGCCGCGTTGCTCATGGCACGCGAACTCCTGCGCTACCGCCCCGTCGACGACCTCTACGAGGACTGGCTGGACCGCATCGCCGAGCTCGTGAGCGCCGCCGGGGGCTCTCCCGCAGCATCCCTCTCGCTGCCTCACCCTCCGCTAGCTGCGGGCGACGTGGCTCATGGAGCGCCACCACCACCACCTCCACACCAAGACGGCGTCCTGGCGCCAAGGCGTGCGGCCCCCCGGCGCAGCCCACCGCGTCGGGCGCCCGTGCGTGAAGAAGGAAGCTGCCAAGAAGTTCCTCGTCCGCAAAAAATGCTCCCACGCTCCCAGCACCACT
This sequence comes from Triticum aestivum, assembly GCF_018294505.1. Lineage (NCBI taxonomy): Eukaryota > Viridiplantae > Streptophyta > Magnoliopsida > Poales > Poaceae > Triticum > Triticum aestivum. The sequence continues at coordinate 528,193,699 of NC_057814.1, read as the reverse complement.
ACGACAAGACCGCGCGCCGCCTGCGGTGGCGGTGCGCGGACATCAAGGGCAGGCTCCACATCAGCAAAGGGTCCCGGTGGCCACCACGGGCTGCCGCGCTTTCACTCCTGAGCTGCATAGTGTCGCGTGGCCGGGCAAGTTCAAGCCAGACCTGCCTCCTCGCTACGACAACACCCCCGACCCCGCAAAGTTCCTGCAGCTCTACGAGCTGAGCATCAAGGCGGCCAACGGCGACGAAAAAGTCATGGCGAACTGGTTCCCCATGGCTCTCAAGGATGGTGCCCGCTCATGGCTCCTGAACCTGCCTCCAGGCTCCATCTCCTCCTGGAACAAGATGCGCGACCGCTTCGTCGCCAACTTCCAGGGCACTCGCGACCGCCCTTCGGCCGCGGGTGACCTGCGCCGCGTCAAGCAACAGCCAGGGGAGACCCTCCAGAAGTACATCCAGCGCTTCAACAACGTTCGCCTCAAGATCCCCAAGGTGACGGACGAGGCCATCATCTACGCGTTTACCGATGGCGTCCGTGACGTCAAGATGAAGGAGGAGCTCGCCATCCATGAGGAGCTGTGCACGTCCTTGGAGTTGTTCAACTTGGCGACCAAGTGCACAAGGGCTGAGGAAGGGCGCCTTTCCCTCCTTGAGCTCCCAGCTGCCGACCTGGAGGAGAAGAAAGCCAAGGCCAAGGACGTGAAGCGCAAGGGAGTGGTCGTACTCGCGGCGGAGCCGGACACGAAGCGCGGCCGGGACCAGCCCGAGTCATCCAAGAGCAGCCAGCCGTTCTGCGCCTTCCACAACGTTCACAGCCACAACACTAATGACTGTCAAGAGCTCAGGGCCGTTCGAGATGAACGCCTCGGTCGACGCCTCGAGCGCAATGACCGGGGCTACGGCCGAGGAGGAGGACGTGGCGGAGGATGCTAGGACGACCGTGGCCCTCGCCAGGAGTGGCGTGACCGGCCTCGGGAGGACCGCTGGCAAGATCAGCCTCGCGAAGGCGCCTGGAGGGCTCAGCCTCGCGAGGACCGCCCCTAGGGCAACGCTGGTCTTCCACCGCTGCCGCCACCACCAAGAAGGAACGACGAGCACCATCAGGACGAGGGGGCTGGGGGCTTCCAAGAGCCGCGGGGGATCGCCTGCATCTTGGGCGGAGCTCAAGCCCCAGCCTCTCAACGAATCTTCAAGTAGTTTGCCCGCGAGGTGAACGCAGTCCTCCCCAGGCTCGAGGCCACACGCCCGCTTAGGTGGTCCAAGTGCGCCATCACCTTCAGTTCGGCAGATCAGCTCAAGTGCGCGGCCACCGCTGGCGCCCTCCCGATGCTTTGCTTACCCGTCATCAGCAACGTACAAGTCACCAAGACCCTCATCGACGGCAGCGCAGGGCTTAACGTCCTGTCTGTCGAGATGTTCGACAGCCTTCAAGTGCCCTACGATCAGCTTCAGCCTACCAAGCCCTTCTCAGGAGTGGCCGACGGCTCCACCACGCCGATAGGGCAGGTCTGCCTCCCTGTCACCTTCGGATAGCGCGACAACTACCGCACCGAGCTCATCGACTTCGACGTCGCCCACATCCGTCTGCCATACAATGCCATCCTCGGGTATCCGGCCCTGGCCAAGTTCATGGCGGTGACACACCACGGCTACAACGTCCTCAAGGTGCCAGGGAGTGGTGGAATCATCACAGTCCCTTGCGAAGAAAGAGATGTGGTGTGCTCCCTCGAGCGCGCCTTCCAAGCAGCGTCAATCGAAGTCCCCGACAACAATGCAGCGCAGCACCCTCCTGAGGTCGCCCCCAAGAAGAAGAAGCAGCTACTCCACACAAGGCCTCAGGAGAGCGGCGCCTCAAGTGAAGGCACGTCAGGATCGGCGCCCGCGCCTGGGGTGCCTCCCTCCCTCGCATAGGAAGGCCCGCCCGGCGCCCTCCTCGGGCAGGGCTCGGGGGCTCTCTTCTGGTGGGCCTTCGACCTTGCCAACATCACGAGGGAGGCGCTGGGGCACCACCTGGAGGCGTGCTTCGCAGCACGTTTCCCTCAGGAGGACACCAGACGAGGAGCGCCCGACGCTCAGGAGTTCATTGCCAAGACCACTCAGGAATTGCAGGATGCAAGAGCCATGCGCGCCGACCGCCGCTCGCCTGGCGCGGCTCCCCATCCGGGCGAGGATGGCGGGCTGCACGTCTGCATCGACATCCCAGGACTCAACAAGGCCACATCTCAGGAGCTTTTCTGGCCTTCGCGCATGGGACGCTGTGAGGGCCCGCCTCACAGTTACGTTTGCATGCCTTTTGGCCTGCCAGGCGTGGCGTCCGCCTTCCAGCGCAACCTACGGAGCATCCTGGCGGCTCAGGAGGCCAGGCACCACGCAGTCCTGGCGGAGATGGAGATGGTCCTCAAGGAACCGCCTGGACCCCCAGAGCCTCCCGAGGCTCAGGGCCTCGGTGGCTCATGAGGAGCAACCCCTTCATCACGCGTCTTCAGCTGCCTCAACACCCCTTTGACAACAGAACCAGGTGACATCTCCTAAGTTTATTTTGCTGGGAGCGCCCCTCGGGCTGCATCATTCCTAGGCCGCGTGGGTCCGTCCCTGTGGTGTGTATCCCTTTTTTATGTCTTTAGCTTGCCTTGCTGGGGGCGCCCCTCGAGCCGCATCATCCCCAAGCCACTCGGGTCTGATCCAGTGGCGTGTGTCATTCTTGCATTTACCTGAGCCAGTTTGCTTCTCATGCTTAACCTATCTGTGATTGTCACCTGCTTGATTGTCACCTACCACGGAGTTGTTCACGCTGGCACGGCGCTTGTGCTTGGGTCCGTCCCTGCAACGCCGATAAATCTGAGCGATCGAGCTCTGACCCGCGGCATGCCCCGTGCGCGCCACCTCACCAGGCCCTCAGTGCCTTCACTCTCTTACGGAGCTACCAGTGGCCGGCCGGCAATTATAATGGCAATCTGTGCCCCTCCTTGCACTGACTTGCAGGAACCTCCCGGGGACAACAGCGGGCGGTACCGCGGGCTCCCTCTTCTCGCATGCAATTCGCTTGCGCGTTAAAAGGGGGGCTCCTGAGCATCGCGACTCAGGAGCTCCTACTGGCTCTCCAGCTCTCACCCCCTGGCCTTGACCACGGCATCACGACCTGGCATACCAGCGGCGGCTGAGCTCGCTCGAGGGCCGGGACCCGAGGACGTAGAGCACGAAGGAGAGCGTGGGGAAGAAGGGGAAGCACGCACGGGCCTAACCTAGCTACGCCACGACTGCCGACGCATGAGTCTGGTGCAACGCAAGGAAACGACTCCAGACTGCCAAGATAAGTTTCGCGCCCGGACCAACCAATCGCTACGACACAGGATTCTCACTTGCTGCAGCCCTGTCGCGGCAACGTCGCCTCCCTTTCTTACCTCTTGATGGCCGCTTGCGCGCTAAAGGGACCTCCTGAGCATCGCCTCTCAGGAGCTCTTACTGGACCTCGGGCCGCTCACCTCCTGGCCTTGACCACGGCATCGTGACCTGGCATACCAGCGACGGCTGCAGCCTGCCTGGGGACCGAGACCTGTCAGCGTAGAGCACCAAGCCGTCACGAGGGTAGAAAGGGGAGACTGAGCCGAGGCAGGACACGCGCTCGCACAATTTCATAATAGGGATAATATCAGCAAAAGGCATTACAGGTTCTTTACATGCCCACACGGGGTTCGTTTCGATTCCTCGCAGGGAACAAAAGAGGAGAATTCCTAGGAGCCCTATCTACACGTGCCAGCGCAGCCGACACCATCATCAACAGCGGGCCACGGGAGGCCGGCGCCAACCCCATCCAGATCAGCGACGGCGCCGCCGGATGCTGCAGCCTTGCTCCGAGCCCGGCGAGAGCTCGGAGGCACGTAGCTGTCGTCGCTCATCTCCGGAGTCTCTTAGAGCTCGGGAGAGTCGTTGGACTCCCAAGCGACGCCACTGCCGCTGGATGAGTCGCTGGTGAGGTGGGCGGCCGGCCCAGCTTTTGCCGCGGCACCATTCAGGCGGCCCTCTCCGGGGCAACACTCCAAGTGGTGGCCTTCCACATCGAAGACCTTGAAGAACATCGTGGAGGTGCCGTCGTACCTGAAGTGGATGGCGAGGGCGCCTTCCGAGCGACAAACCCGGGCAACCTCGCCCCAACCGCGGGTCATGAAGATCTTGCCCGGGGAGACGGCTTCCACTTTTGCTCCGGTCACCGGGGCGTCGCAGTCGGCGTGCTGCAGCCATAGCTCGAGGGGCCCCCTCGGCGGCATCTTGGCGGAGAAGAACTAGGGGAAGCGGATCCAGGTGAGCGGAGGCACCGCCGCCCACAGCACAAGTTCACGCGAGGAGTCCACGGCATGGGCCCCTGGGGCGACGGCGTGCGCCACCATGGCGTGGCGACCACGGCCGCGGCGTGGGCGGCTCCGCTCGCCGCCTCTTCCTCCTGAGCCCTCAGCTTGGGCGTATAAAGGCAGCGGATACCCGGGAGGTGGCCGCTCGTACCAAGGCCTTGTCACCTCTTGCCTCACGACTACGTCACGACGGTGGACCGGCCTCTTCTTCGCTGGAAGTGGCCCGGGCTCGTCGCGGGGAGTTTTTCCCTTCTCCGCGGCCGAGAATCTTCGGATTGGCGCCATGGTGTCGCTACAAGCAATGGAGCGAGGGAGAAGAAGCGAGCGGAGCAGGAAGACATGGGCGACGGGGGCTCTGCCCCCTCCCCATTTATAGCAGGAGAAGGCCAACCATCGACCTCCATGATCGCAGGTAATGATAACCCTTTTTTACATGCAGCAGGGACTCGTCAAGTCGGGCAGTTGCCGAGGCAGCGTGGGGAAGCGGAGACGCCCACGTCCAATCAATTGCCACGCGTAGACCAAGGCCGCAGGCTGTTGGGGCCCGCGGCGCTCCGCACTTGCCCTTTGGCTTCGCCTCGAAGCCAAGTCCGAGCGCGCCTTGGGCCCGGGGGCTATTGTCGACATTCTGGGAACGGGGGTCCCCAGACTTGCCTGCCTGCGGCCCACGGCGTGCCTCCACTCGAGGCCCAGTACGACCCGTCTTTACTAGCAAACACTTAAGACCATCGCGAGGGGCCAAGCCTCGCGAGGCGGACGACACAAGACCTCCTTGGGGGCAGCCTCACCAAGCTGGCTCGCGAGGGGCGGAGAGATCAAGGCAAGGCGAATCTCGCGAGGTTCCAATGACGTAAGCCATGACTACCAAAGCCAGGCGGGCGCCAGTGCGCACAGTGTCCTCGTTTCCTCTTTGGTACTAAGGAGGCAAGCGCGGGCGAGGAGTACCGAGGCATCAGGCAAAGGTTTCCATATCGATGCAATAAGACCAAGACCAGCAGGACGGCAGGACGGAGGTCACCGTGGAGCCCAAGACGGCGTCACCACCAGAGCCTTTGGCAGGCGAAGACCACCTTTAGTCAGGATAGCGTATACTAGCTGTCCCCCTTCAAATTGGCCGTTGTGGCATCCCTTCCCGCTCAATATTTGGGAAGAGGACCAGGCCTCTATAAATAGGACTAGCCACCACAGTAGGAGGCAAGGAGAGCCTCAACTCAACTCATCTTGAATAGATTCAGATCACCCTCACACCCACCAGGCACAAGAACACCTCTCCTCAGGAGGCTGTTGTTCCCCTTGTACTGTTCATCCTCAGCCCAAGAGGCAATCCACCACACCACACTGGAGTAGGGTATTACACAACAACGATGGCCCGAACCAGTATAAATCTCGTGTCTCTTGTGTTGCGGGTTCGTCGAGCTAGGCTTGGTGATCGCGGTGAGGCTGAGGGCGTGATTTGGTAGGGGGAAATCTTCGTGCGCACCCCAGTGTTCGAACCTCAAGGGTTTTGCCGGAACCCGAAATCTGACAACCATCTTCATCCTACGCCACCCACGGATTGATAAACCTTAGGTCATCCACTTGAGGGAAATTTTCTACTGTCCTACAAACCTCTGCACTTGGAGGCCCAACAATGTCTACGAGAAGAAGGTTGTGTAGTAGACATCAGAGGGGGGCACCACAAAGGCACACCGAGTCTTCTCTTTGCCGTGTGCGGTGCCCCCTCCACAATTACACACCTCGGTCATATCGTCGTAGTGCTTAGGCGAAGCCCTGTGCCGGTATCTTCATCATCACCGTCGCCACGCCGTCGTGCTGACGGAACTCTCCCTCGGCCTCAATTGGAACAAGAGTCCGAGGAACGTCATCGAGCTGAACGTGTGCTGAACGCGGAGGTGCCGTACGTTCGGTGCTTCGATCGATTGGATCGCGAAGATGTTCGACTACATCAACCGCGTTGCTAAACACTTCCTCTTTCGGTCTACGAGGGTACGTGAACACACTCTCCCCGCTCGTTGCTATGCATCTCCTAGATAGATCTTGCGTGATCGTAGGTAAATTTTTTGAAATACTGCGTTCACCAACAGTGGCATCCGAGCCAGGTCTATGCGTAGATGTTATATGCACGAGTAGAACACAATGAGTTGTGGGCGATAATAGTCATACTGCTTACAGCAACGTCTTACTTTGATTCGGCGGTATTGTTGGATGAAGCGGCCCGGACCGACAATACATGACTGCGTTCATGAGACTGGTTCTACCGACGTGCTTCGCACACCAACTTTAGTTGAATCGAGTTTGACTACGTCCGGTCCTTGTTGAAGGTTAAAACATCACACTTGACGAAAAATCGTCGTGGTTTTGATGCGTAGGTGAGAACGGTTCTTGCTAGAAGCCCGTAGCAGCCACATAAAACTTGCAACAACAAAGTAGAGGACGTCTAACTTGTTTTTGCAGGGCTTGTTTCGATGTGATATGGTCAAGACGTGATGATATATAAATTTTTGTATGAGATGATCATGTTTTGTAACAGTTATCGGCAACTGGTAGGAGCCATATGGTTGTCGCTTTATTGTATGAAATGCAATCGCCATGTAATTGCTTTATTTTATCACTAAGCGGCAGCGATGGTCGTAGAAGCAATAGTTGGCGAGATGACAACGATGCTATGATGGAGATCGAGGTGTAAAGCCGGTGACGACGGTGATCATGACGGTGCTTTGGAGATTGAGATCAAAGGCACAAGATGATGATGGCCATATCATATCACTTATTTTGATTGCATGTGATGTTTATCCTTTATGCATCTTATTTTGCTTAGTACGCGGTAGCATTATAAGATGATCCCTCACTAAATTTCAAGGTATAAGTGTTCTCCCTGAGTATGCACCGTTGCTACAGTTCGTCGTGCCGAGACACCACGTGATGATCGGGTGTGATAAGCTCTACGTTCACATACAACGGGTGCAACCCAGTTTTGCACACGCGGAATACTCGGGTTAAACTTGACGAGCCTAGCATATGCAAATATGGCCTCGGAACACTGAGACCGAAAGGTCGAACGTGAATCATATAGTAGATATGATCAACATAGTGATGTTCACCATTGAAAGCTACTCCATCTCACGTGATGAACAGACATTGTTTAGTTGATATGGATCACATGAACATTTAGATGACTAGAGGGATGTCTATCTAAGTGGGAGTTCTTAAGTAATATGATTAATTGAACTTTAATTTATCATGAACATAGTACCTGATAGTATTTTGCATGTCTATGTTATTGTAGATCAATGGCCCGTGCTACTATTCCTTTGAATTTTAATGCGTTCCTAGAGAAAGCTAAGTTGAAAGATGACGGTAGCAACTACACGGACTGGGTCCGTAACTTGAGGATTATCCTCATTGCTGCACAGAAGAATTACGTCCTGGAAGCACCGCTAGGTGCAAGACCCGCTGCGGGAGCAACATCGGACGTTGTGAACGTCTGGCAGAGCAAAGCTGATGACTACTCGATAGTTCAGTGTGCCATGCTTTATGGCTTACAATCGGGACTTCAACGATGTTTTGAATGTCATGGAGCATATGAGATGTTCCAGGAGTTGAAGTTAATATTTCAAGCAAATGCCCGGACTGAGAGATATGAAGTCTCCATAAGTTCTATAGCTGCAAGATGGAGGAGAACAGTTCTGTCAGTGAACATATACTCAGAATGTCTAGGTACCACAACCACTTGACTCAACTGGGAGTTAATCTTCCTGATGATAGTGTCATTGACAAAGTTCTTCAATCACTGCCACCAAGCTACAAAAGCTTCATGATGAACTATAATATGCAAGGGATGGATAAGACAATTCTCGAGCTCTTCGCGATGCTAAAGGTTGCGGAGGTAGAAATCAAGAAGGAGCATCAAGTGTTGATGGTTAACAAGACCACTAGTTTCAAGAAGAAGGGCAAAGGGAAGAAGGGGAAGTTCAAGAAGAACGGCAAGCAAGTTGCAGCTCAAGTGAAGAAGCCCAAGTCTGGACCTAAGCCTGAGAGTGAGTGCTTCTACTGCAAAGGGACTGGTCACTGGAAGCGGAACTGCCCCAAGTATTTGGCGTATAAGAAGGATGGCAAAGTGAAAGGTATATTTGATATACATGTTATTGATGTGTACCTTACTAATTCTCGTAGTAGCGCCTGGGTATTTGATACTGGTTCTGTTGCTCATATTTGCAACTCGAAATAGGGGCTACGGATTAAATGAAGGTTGGCTAAGGACGAGGTGACGATGCACATGGGAAATGGTTCCAAAGTCGATGTGATCGCCGTCGGCACGCTACCTCTACATCTATCTTCGGGATTAGTTTTAGACCTGAATAATTATTATTTGGTGCTAGCGTTAAGCATGAACATTATATCTGGATCTTGTTTGATGCGAGACGGTTATTCATTTAAATCAGAGAATAATGGTTGTTTTATTTATATGAGTAATATCTTTTATGGTCATGCACCCTTGATGAGTGGTCTATTTTTGTTGAATCTCGATAGTAGTGATACACATATTCAAAGTATTGGAGCCAAAAGATACAAGTTTAATACTGATAGTGCAACTTATTTGTGGCACTGCCGTTTAGGTCATATTGGTGTAAAGCGCATGAAGAAACTCCATGCAGATTGGCTTTTGGAATCACTTGATGCTTGCGAACCATGCCTCATGGGCAAGATGACTAAGACTCCGTTCTCCGGAACAATGGAGCGAGCAACTGACTTGTTGGAAATAATACATACTGATGTATGCGGTCCGATGAGTGTTGAGGCTCGCGGCGGGTATCGTTATTTTTTGACCTTCACAGATGATTTGAGCAGATATGGGTATATCTACTTGATCAAACATAAGTCTGAAACATTTGAAAAGTTCAAAGAATTTTAGAGTGAAGTAGAAAATCATGATAACAAGCAAATAAAGTTTCTACGATCTGATCGTGGAGGTGAATATTTGAGTTATGAGTTTGATCTTCATTTGAAACAATGCGAAATAAATTCGCAACTCACGCCACCTGGAACACCACAGCGTAATGGTGTGTCCGAACATTGTAACCGCACTTTATTAGATATGGTGCGCTCTATGATGTCTCTTATTGATTTACCGCTATCGTTTTGTGGTTATGCTTTAGAGACGGTTGCATTCACGTTAAATAGGGCACCATGTAAATCTGTTGAGACGACGCCATATGAACTGTGGTTTGGCAAGAAACCCAAGTTGTCGTTTCTTAAAGTTTGGGGCTGCGAGCTTATGTGAAAAATCTTCAACCTGATAAGCTGGAACCCAAATCGGAGAAATGTGTGTTCATAAGATACCCAAAGGAAACAGTTGGGTACAACTTCTATTACAGATCCGAAGGCAAGATATTCGTTGCTAAGAATGGATCCTTTCAAGAGAAGGAGTTTCTCTCGAAAGAAGTGAGTGGGAGGAAAGTAGAACTTGATGAGGTAATTGTACCTGCTCCCGAATTGGAAAGTAGTACATCACAGAAATCAGTTCCAGTGATTCCTACACCAATTAGTGAGGAACCTAATGATGATGATCATGAAACTTCAGATCAAGTTACTACTGAACCTCGTAGGTCAACCAGAGTAAGATCCGCACCAGAGTGGTACGCTAATCCTGTTCTGGAAGTCATGTTACTTGACCATGACGAACCTACGAACTATGAGGAAGCGATGATGAGCCCAGATTCCGCAAAATGGATTGAGGCCATGAAATCTGAGATGGGATCCATGTATGAGAACAAAGTATGGACTTTGGTTGACTTGCCCGATGATCGGCAAGCCATAGAAAATAAATGGATCTTCAAGAAGAAGACTGACGCTGACGGTAATGTTACTGTCTACAAAGCTCGACTTGTTGCGAAAGGTTTTCAACAAGTTCAAGGAGTTGACTACGATGAGACTTTCTCACCCGTAGTGATGCTTAAGTCTGTCCGAATCATGTTAGCAATTGCCGCAATTTATGATTATGAAACTTGGCAAATGGATGTCAAAACTGCATTCCTTAATGGATATCTTAAAGAAGAGTTGTATATGATGCAACCAGAAGGTTTTGTCGATCCTAAAGGTGCTAACAAAGTGTGCAAGCTCCAGCGACCCATTTATGGACTGGTGCAAGCCTCTCGGAGTTGGAATATACGCTTTGATAGTGTGATCAAAGCATATGGTTTTATACAGACTTTTGGAGAAGCCTGTATTTATAAGAAAGTGAGTGGGAGCTCTATAGCATTTCTGATATTATATGTGGATGACATATTATTGATCGGAAATGATACTGAATTTCTGAATGGCATAAAAGGATACTTGAATAAGAGTTTTTCAATGAAAGACCTTGGTGAAACTGCTTATATATTGGGCATCAAGATCTATAGAGATAGATCAAGACGCTTAATTGGACTTTCACAAAGCACATACCTTGACAAAGTTTTGAAGAAGTTCAAAATGGATCAAGCAAATAAAGGGTTCTTGCCTGTGTTACAAGGTGTGAAGTTGAGTAAGACTCAATGCCCGACCACTGCAGAAGATAGAGAGAAGATGAAAGATGTTCCCTATGCTTCAGCCATAGGCTCTATCATGTATGCAATGCTGTGTACCAGACCTGATGTGTGCCTTGCTATTAGTTTAGCAGGGAGGTACCAAAGTAATCCAGGAGTGGATCACTGGACAGCGGTCAAGAACATCCTGAAATACCTGAAAAGGACTAAGGATATGTTTCTCGTTTATGGAGGTGACAAAGAGCTCGTCGTAAATGGTTACGTCGATGCAAGCTTTGACACTGATCCGGATGACTCTAAGTCACAAACCAGATACGTATTTATATTGAATGGTGGAGCTGTCAGTTGGTGCAGTTCAAAGTGGATCGTCGTGGCGGGATCTACGTGTGAAGCGGAGTACATAGCTGCTTCGGAAGCAGCAAATGAAGGAGTTTGGATGAAGTAGTTCATATCCGATCTAGGTGTCATACCTAGTGCATCGGGTCCATTGAAAATCTTTTGTACCAATACTGGTGCAATTGCCTTGGCAAAGGAATCCAGATTTCACAAGAGAACCAAGCACATCAAGAGATGCTTCAATTCCATCCGCGATCAAGTCAAGGAGGGAGACATAGAGATTTGCAAGATACACATAGTGCTGAATGTTGCAGACACATTGACTAAGCCTCTCTCACGAGCAAAACATGATCAGCACCAAGACTCCATGGGTGTTAGAATCATTACTATGTAATCTAGATTATTGACTCTAGTGCAAGTGGGAGACTGAAGGAAATATGCCCCAGAGGCAATAATAAAGTTGTTATTTATATTTCCCTATATCATGATAAATGTTTATTATTCATGCTAGAATTGTATTAACCGGAAACTTAGTACATGTGTGGATACATAGACAAACAGAGTGTCCCCAGTATGCCTCTACTAGACTAGCTCGTTAATCAAAGATGGTTAAGTTTCCTAACCATAGACATGTGTTGTTGATACGTCTCCAACGTATCTATAATTTTTGATTGTTCCATGCTATTATATTATCTGTTTTGGATGTTTATGGGCTTTACTAAACACTTTTATATTATTTTTGGGACTAACCTATTAATCGGAGGCCCAGCCCAAATTGCTGTTTTCTTGCCTATTTCAGTGTTTCGAAGAAAAGGAATATCAAACGGAGTCCAAATGGAATGAAACCTTCGGGAGAGTTATTTTTGGAACGGAAGCAATCCAGGAAACTTGGAGTAGACGTCAGGGAAGCTTCGAGGTGGCCACGAGGCAGGGAGGCGCGCCTGCCCCCCTGGGCGCGCCCTCCACCCTCGTGGGCCCCTCGTGGCTCCCCTGACCGACTTCTTTCGCCTATATATCTCCATATACCCTAAAACATCGGGGAACAGAATAGATCGGGAGTTCCGCCGCCGCAAGCCTCTGTAGCCACCAAAAACCAATCAGGACCCTGTTCCGGCACCCTGCCGGAGGGGGGAACCCTCACCGGTTGTCATCTTCATCATCCCAGCGCTCTCCATGACGAGGAGGGAGTAGTTCACCCTCGGGGCTGAGGGTATGTACCAGTAGCTATGTGTTTGATCTCTCTCTCTCTCGTGTTCTTGATTTGGCACGATCTTGATGTACCCCGAGCTTTGCTATTATAGTTGGATCTTATGATGTTTCTCCCCCTCTACTCTCTTGTAGTGGATTGAGTTTTCCCTTTGAAGTTATCTTATCGGAATGAGTCTTTAAGGATTTGAGAACACTTGATGTATGTCTTGCATGTGCTTATCTGTGGTGACAATGGGATATCACGTGATTCACTTGATGTATGTTTTGGTGATCAACTTGCGGGTTTCGTGACCTCGTGAACTTATGCATAGGGGTTGGCACACGTTTTCATCTTGACTCTCCGGTAGAAACTTTGGGGGGCTCTTTGAAGTTCTTTGTGTTGGTTGAATAGATGAATCTGAGATTGTGTGATGCATATCGTATAATCATACCCACTGATACTTGAGGTGACATTGGAGTATCTAGGTGACATTAGGGTATTGGTTGATTTGTGTCTTAAGGTGTTATTCTAGTACAAACTCTATGATAGATTGAACGAAAAGATTAGCTTCGTGTTATTTTACTACGGACTCTTGAATAGATCGATCAGAAAGGATAACTTTGAGGTGGTTTCGTACCCTACAATAATCTCTTCGTTTGTTCTCCTCTATTAGTGACTTTGGAGTGACTCTTTGTTGCATGTTGAGGGATAGTTATATGATCCAATTATGTTATTATTGTTGAGAGAACTTGCACTAGTGAAAGTATGAACCCTAGGCCTTGTTTCCTAGCATTGCAATACAGTTTGTGCTCACTTTTATCATTAGTTACATTGCTGTTTTTATATTTTTCAGATTACAAAAACCTATATCTACCATCCATATTGCACTTGTATCACCATCTCTTCGCCGAACTAGTGCACCTATACAATTTACCATTGTATTGGGTGTGTTGGGGACACAAGAAAATCTTTGTTATTTGGTTGTAGGGTTGTTTGAGAGAGACCATCTTCATCCTACACCTCCCACGGATTGATAAACCTTAGGTCATCCACTTGAGGGAAATTTGCTACTGTCCTACAAACCTCTGCACTTGGTGGCCCAACAACGTCTACAAGGAGAAGGTTGCGTAGTAGACATCAGTTGTCATTTGATGAATGGGGTCACATCATTAGAGAATGATGTGATGGACAAGACCCATCCATTATCTTAGCATAATGATCGTTTAGTTTTATTGCTATTGCTTTCTTCATGACTTATACATGTTCCTTTGACTATGAGATTATGCAACTCCCGAATACCGGAGGAACACCTTGTGTGCTATTAAACGTCGCAACGTAACTGGGTGACTATAAAGATGCTCTACAGGTGTCTCCGATGGTGTTTGTTGAGTTGGCATAGATTGAGATTAGGATTTGTCACTCCGTGTATCGGAGAGGTATCTCTGGGCCCTCTCGGTAATGCACATCAATGTGACTAATGAGTTAGTCACAGGATGATGCATTACGGAACGAGAAAAGAGACTTGCCGGTGACGAGATTGAACTAGGTATGATGATACCGACGATCGAATCTCGGGCGAGTAACATAGCGATGACAAAGGGAACAACGTATGTTGTTGTGTGGTTTGACCGATAAAGATCTTCGCAGAATATGTAGGAACCAATATGAGCATCCAGGTTCCGCTATTGGTTATTGATCGGAGATGTGTCTTGGTCATGTCTACATAGTTCTCGAACTCGTAAGGTCCGCACGCTTAACGTTCGATGATGATTTGTATTATGAGTTATGTTATTTGATGAACCAAAGTTTGTTCGGAGTCCCGGATGAGATCACGGACATGACGAGGAGTCTCAAAATGGTCGAGACATAAATATTGATATATTGGAAGGTTATGTTTGGACACCGGAATGGTTTCGGAAAGGTTTGGGCATTTTCTGGAGTACCGGGGGTTACCGGAACCACCCCCCCGGGAGTTAATGGGCCTTCATTGGCCCTAGTGGAGAGAGGAGGCGGCGGCCAGGTGGTGGCGCCCCCCCAAGCCCAAACCGAATTGGACAAGGGTTGGGGGGGCCCTTTCCTTCTCTCCTCCTCCTCCTTCCCTCCTTCTCCTAGTGGGAATAGGAAACGGGGGGGGGGGGTGAATCCTACTTGGACCGGGAGTCCAAGTAGGACTCCTCCCCCCCCCATGGCGCGCCCCCTTGGGCCGGCCACCTATCCTCCCCCCTTTATATATGTGGGAGGGGGGCACCCCAAAGGCACACCAAGTCTTTTCTTAGCCGTGTGCGGTGCCCCTCGACAGTTACACACCTCGGTCATATCGTCGTAGTGCTTAGGCGAAGCCCTGTGCCGGTAACTTCATCATCACCGTCTCCATGCCATCACGCTGACGGAACTCTCCCTCGGCCTCAACTAGATCAAGAGTTCGAGGGACGTCATCGAGCTGAACGTGTGCTGAACGCGGAGGTGCCGTACGTTCGGTGCTTCGATCGGTTGGATCGCAAAGACGTTCGACTACATCAACCGCGTTATTAAACGCTTCCGCTTTCGGTCTACGAGGGTACGTGGACACACTCTCCCTGCTTGTTGCTATGCATCTCCTAGATAGATCTTGCGTGATCGTAGGTAAATTTTTTGAAATACTGCGTTCCCCAACAGCTAGGGTTTTTCCCCTCACAATCAGTTTTGTTCTGTAAGTGCATCTTGTGCCCCTTAGTGATTTTGGTGTATTGAAGACTTATAGGTTAAGAGACGGATGCGTTTGTAAGTGTACACAGGTCTATAAGTCTATGAGGAGTTTGATATTTACAGAGAAAGTTGACCCCTAAAAATGAATGTCTTCGACTGGACTTTGGATTTCTGAAGACTTTGAAAGTGAAGAAATTGGTGTGACCATGAAGACTTGATATTCATACGAGGAACATGAAGCATGAAGACTTTGGTTTTCGTAGTTTCATTTTCTCTTTCTTGAGTCATAGGAAACACCGTACTGTTAAAGGGGGTCGAGGAAAAACTAAGGAAAAGTTTCCAAGTGATGCTCATCTCAAAATCCTACACCTACCAATCCTTTCGAGTGAAGCCATTGGAAATCTCATAAAGTTCAGTCAATTTCTTCAGTGACAGAGATGAATTTCTTCTGGTCTCTGAGGAATTTGTTTTGACTGAGGAGTTAGGAATTAGCCAGTGCGGATTGCCTACAAGTGAGGAACATGATAGCCCTGAGGAATTATGAGCCTCAAATTTCTGACCGTTGCTGTGCTACGCGCCAGCTGTCCCAAAATATCTACCCACCTAACGGTCATATCATTGAAGGGCATTTATGTCTTATCATGTCGGGCTGCTCCCTAGGCTATAAATAGCCGCCCCCTACAACCACTAGCTGGTTGGCTGCTCCGAGAGAAACTGACACTTGTCATTGAGAGCATCCCATCCTCCGAGGACTTTGACAGAAAATCATCAAGTGAGGAAAACCCAAACCCAAACACCTACAAACCCAAGTGATTGAGCATCACTGAAGAAATTGTTCCTGTGTGGATCCGACACTTGTTAGCTTTGAAGACTGTGCATCTTCCAGACGGTTAGGCGTCATGGTCTAGAGCATCCAAGTGGAAATTGTGGATCGCCGAATGACCGAGTTTGTGAAGGTTTGGAAGTCACCTGAAGACTTACCACGAGTGATTGGGCGAGGTCTGTGTGACCTTAGCTCAAGGAAAATACGGTGAGGACTATGTGTCCTCAGGTTTAAATACCTAGCCGCTCCAACCAGACGTACAACTGTCGCAGCAGTTGGAACTAGTCTACCAAATCATTGTCTTCACCGAGCAAACTGGTTCTATTTCCTCAACCCTTCCATTTCCTCATTACTGTGTTGTGTGCTTGTTCATATCTGTTTTAAGACTTTGACTGAAGACTTTCTCAATTTCCTCAGTTCAATTTCTTCAGTCTGGTTGTCTTCATCCTGTTTTATCCTGTGCTTACGCTTCCTGTACTCTGTGTCTGTTTTCATTTCGTCATGATTTCCATGTTTATGTTATGTCATGTATGCATCTGAGTACTTATTCCACTGCAAGTAGTTCTTCGATCAGGAATTTCCTCACCCTGAAATTCCTTAGTGAAGAATTCATAAAAATCCCCTATTCACCCCCCCTCTAGTCGACTTAACGCACTTTCAATTGGTATTAGAGCAAGGTACTCCCTTGTTCTGTGTGATTTTGGTTTAGCCGCCTGGAGTTTTAGTTATGTCGACCGCAGGTATGATCAAGGTCTCTGTTGGGTGTCCTACCTTCGATGGGACGGACTACCCCTACTGGAAGAATAAGATGCGAATGCATCTTGAGGCAATTGATAACGATCTCTGGTATGTTGTGGAGAATGGTGTCCCCTCTGTCACTCCTACCATCAAGGGTGCTGACGTGAAGAGATTCAAGCAACTCGACTCTCAAGCGAAAAATATCATATGTGGCCATTTGAGCAAAGGGCAGTACGGTAGAGTGAGTGCTTTGGAGACAGCTAAGCTTATCTGGGATAGGCTGTCCAAGGTCAATGAAGGAGTCTCAACACAGCGTGACTCTCGAGTTGACGTTCTTCGCAATCTCTTCAACCGCTTCAAAAGACTCGACAATGAAAATGTTCAGCAAACCTTCGATCGCCTCACTGACATCTCAAATGAGCTTCAAGCACCTGGTGCCACTGACATCACCGACCATGATGTGGTGAAGAAATTGCTGAGATCGCTTGATTCCTCATTTGATACTCTGGCATTGATGATACAAGAACGTGGAGACTATAAGTCACTTGATCCCGCTGATATCCTCAAGAGACTAAACACTCATGAGTTCCAGCTTGCTAAGAAGAGAGATCTCTACGGACCGAGCTATGGCAGATCACGTGCTCTGAAGGCCAAGGCAGTGTCTGAATCTGAAGGTGAAGATTCTGGTAGCAGCCTTGGTGATCCTGAAGAACTGAGCCAGGAGCTAGCAATGCTCGTGAAGAAATTCCAGAAGTTCTCAAGACATGGTCGCTTTGGAAAATCCTCAAGAAGTAACGATTCCTCATCCCGTGACTACAAGAAGAGACTATGCCACAAGTGCAAGAAACCTGGCCACTACATTCAAGACTGTCCTCAGTGGGAAAAGGAATCAAAGAAGAAGAAATACAAGGATTACAGTTCTAATGACTCAAAGAAAAAGAAAAAATCTTCAAAGTCTTCATCATCAAAATCCTAGAAGTCTTCATCTCATAAGAAGAGCAGCTCTAAGAAGGCTCGGGCATTCATTGGCAAAAAGGACTCTAAAGGTGAATCTGAGGAACATGAGGAAGAGGAGGCATATGAGGAGTGAGAATCTGGTGTGGCGAGCCTAGCCCTCGCTACTGCGTTCGTCAGCAAGTACACCTTCAACACTGAAGAAAATGGCTTCCACAACAAGGCTGATGATGACGATGATGACTACGCTCCCACCTATTGCTTCATGGCAAAAGGAGCCAAGCTACTCAAATATCCCTCCTCTGAATCAAGTGAGGATGAATCTGATGAAAACCTCAAGCCTAGCCACTCTAAACTTGCTAAGATTGTTGTGAAACAACAAAAGGCTTTTGAAAAGGTTCAAAATATGCTAGACAAAAGTGATGATATGTTGGGTGAAGAAATAGATCGCACTAAAACTTTGACTGAAAATCTTCACAGACTTCAGTCCAAGTTTGATAATCTTCAAAGTCATCATAACACTCTCTTATCTGATCATGAGAAGCTCTCTTATGAATTCCTTCAAAGAAAGCAAGATCTTGAGAAGCTAAGAGTGAGTTATGAAGATCTTCAGAAGGAGCGTGATTCATTACTAGCTCAACAAATCAGCGCTGCTCAGGAAGAATTTATTCCTCCATATTTGAAGTGCATTGAACGTGAATCTGCTAATTCTTCACCTGAAAGTTCAAATGCTTCTGTCGCTGCAAATTCTTCACCTGTCTCTGCTATCACTAATCCCTCATCTAAGGATATTGCTAGTATCACTAAAAATGCAGGGCTGAAGGAATTGTATATGACAGGCATGTACAAAAGCCTCAATGGGCATCAGGCTCTCTGTGATGTGCTTAAAAAGCAGATCCTCAACAGGAACCCTAGGAAAGAGGGTATGCCTTTGAGAGGAAACTCAATGCTGATGGAACATACTGGAAGCCTGAGCAGTATCCCAGAACCTCATGGGGTTCTGCAAAGGGACCTCCAGTAGATCCATCTACTCTATCTGGCTTTACATGTGAATCTCCTCATTCTTCTGATGAGTCATTTGACTCCAACTATAAGCTATTCAAAAATCAGAATGGTGAAGTATTTGCTAGATATGTTGGCACTAACTGCAGGAACGGTTCCCTTATGAAGAAAATCTGGGTTCCCAAAAGGTGCCTTGAAAGTCTTCAGGTGAATGTCATCATGACACCACCTGTGAATAATAGGAACCCCAGATCAAATTCTTCATATGGACCAAATTCTTCTTATGGATCCAAGTCCTCATACGGACCGAATTCCTCACGGGGATCAAATTCCTCAAAAGGATCAAAGTCCTCATATGAACATCATCGTGCTAACACTTTTGTTTCGCAGGGAAGATCTAAGGGCTATGAATATGGGCATTATTCTTCTAAACATTATGTTCATAAGTCCTCGAAGAATTTCTCTGCTTATTCATATGCTTACCCTAACTCCTCTTATGTGAAACGAAGTGGAATGGCTTCTATGCCACCGTTCTCTTATGGAGCTCGCAAAATGATGAACTCTTTGCCACCCCTTCAGATGTGGGTGGTGAAGAAAAAGAGTTAATCTCTTATGCAGGGTCAGGTCTCAAGACGTACTTAAACGTCTGAAGAATTTGCTGGAGACCTGAATATGCTTGAAAGGACGCAAGCTAATCATGAAGAAATGAACTTTCATTTCTCACGTCCTCATACTGCTTTATCTGTTCTATTGCTTGATCAAATTGATGTCATGAAATTGATGTAATATTCTTCACTGATGAAGTATATGAGTTCGTAAGCTGCACTAATTCATCTGCAGGATGATCAACCCAAAGCCACTGAGTGGGTCCTCGATAGTGGATGTATAAATCACATGACTGGTGACAGGAATCTATTGATGGACGCTCCCTTATCTCCATCGCATCTGAAGCATACCACCTACGCTGACAAAGGCAAAGCAAGGTATTGGGTCTAGGTAAGGTTGCGATCTCAAAGGATCGACACATGGACAAAGTCATGCATGTCGAATCCTTAGGATTCAACCTCATGTCAGTCTCAATGCTTTGTGATCTTGATATGGTTGTTATCTTTGGCAAGTATCGTTGTGTTGTGATCATGGAAGTTGACCATTCCAAAGTCTTCAAAGCCTTTATGAGAGGAGATTTGTATATTGTTGATTTTTCCACAGCACCACAACCAGCTATATGTCTACTTGCAAAAGCTTCAGAAGGCTGGCTATGGCATCGACGACTTGGTCATGCTGGCATGAGGAACTTGCACACGCTCATGAAGAAGAAGCATGTCATTGGCATTGAGAATGTCAAATTCCTCAAGGATCACTTGTGCAGAGCCTCTGAAGCTGGAAAGATGACCAAGGCCAAGCATCCAGCGAAGACAATCATGACTGCCACTCGACCATTTGAATTGCTTCACATGGATCTCTTTGGTCCTAACCATTATTCTGCATTCACCAATGAAGCATCTCTATATGGCTTTGTTATTGTTGATGATTACTCTCGTTACATATGGGTACATATCATCACTTACAAACGTCAAGTGCAGGAAGTCTTCAAACGGTTTTCCTCGCGGGCTTCAACCAACTTTGGTGTGAAGATCAAGCACATCAGAAGTGACAATGGAATTGAGTTCAAGAATACTGGTCTTGATGACTATCTTGATGAACTTGGTATTACTCATGAGTTATCTGCTCCTTATACTCCTCAGCAGAATGGCGTTATGGAGTGCAAGAACAGGACTCTTATTGAGATGGCTCGCACTATGCTTGATGAATACAAGACACCTCATCATTTCTGGACTGAGGCAATTGACATTGCATGCCACGTCATCAAGAGGGTATATCTTCACAAGTTCTTCAAGAAGACTACATATGAACTCCTCACTGACAAGAAACCCAATGTGAGTTATTTCAAAGTCTTCGGTGCTAAATGTTGGATTAGAGATCCTCATCACAATTCTAAATTTGCACGGAAAGCACATGTAAGTGCATCTAGTGCCCCTTAGTGATTTTGGTGTATTGAAGACTTATAGGTTAAGGGACTAATGTGTTTATGAGTGTACACAGGTCTATAAGTCTATGAGGAGTTTGATATTTACAAAGAAAGTTGACCCCTAAAAATGAAGTTCTTCGTCTGAAGACTTTGGATTTCTGAAGATTTTCTGAAGACTTTGAAAGTGAAGAAATTGGTGTGACCTTGAAGACTTGGTATTAATTTGAGGAACATGAAGCGTGAAGACTTTTGTTTTTGTAGTTTCATTTTCTCTATCTTGAGTCATAGGAAACACCGTACTGTTAAAGGGGGTCGAGGAAATACTAAGGAAACTTTTTCCATGTGAGGCTCAACTCAAAATCCTACACCTACCAATCCCTTCGAGTGAAGCCATTGGAAATCTCATACAGTTCAGTCATATTCTTCAGTGACAGAGACGAAGTTCTTTTGGTCTCTGAGGAATTTTTTCTGACTGAGGAGTTAGGAATTCGCCAGTGCGGATTACCTACACAGTGAGGAACATGATAGCCCTGAGGAATTTGAGCCTCAAATTTCCGACCGTTGTTGTGTTGCGTGCCAGCTGTCCCAAAATATCTTATCCACCTAACGGTCATATCATTGAAGGGCATTTATGTCTTATCATGTCGGGCTGCTCCCTAGGCTATAAATAGCCGCCCCCTACAACCACTAGCTGGTTGGCTGCTCCAAGAGAAACTGACACTTGTCATTTGAGAGCATCCCACCCTCCGAGGACTTTGAGCAAAAATCATCAAGTGAGGAAAACCCAAACACCTACAAACCCAAAGTGATTGAGCATCACTGAAGAGATTGATCCTGCGTGGATCCGACGCTTGTTACCTTTGAAGACTGTGCTTCTTCCAGACGGTTAGGCGTCATTGTCTAGAGCATCCAAGAGGAATTGTGGATCGCCGAGTGACCGAGTTTGTGAAGGTTAGGAAGTCACCTGAAGACTTACCACGAGTGATTGGGCGAGGTCTGTGTGACCTTAGCTCAAGGGGAATACGGTGAGGACTAAGTGTCCTGGACTGCGTGTTCAGGACTGGGTGTCCGGGACTGTGTGTCCTCAGGTTTAAATACCTAGCCGCCCTAACCAGACGTACAACTGAGACAACAGTTGGAACTGGTTTACCAAATCATTGTCTTCACCAAGCCAACTGGTTCTATTTCTTCAACTCTTTCATTTCCTCATTACTGTGTTGTGTGCTTGCCATATCTGTGTTTGAAGACTTTGACTGAAGACTTTCTCAATTTCCTCAGTTCAATTTCTTCAGTCTGTTTGTCTTCATCATGTGCTATCCTGTGTTTACGCTTTCTGTACTCTGTGTTTGTCTTCATTTCATCATGATGACCATGCCTATATTCTGCTATGCTTACTCTTGAGTACATATTCCGCTGCAAGTAGTTCTCCGCTAAGGAATTTCCTCACCCGCAAATTCCTCAGTGAAGAATTCATAAAAATCACCTATTCACCCCCCCTCTAGTCGATGTAACGCACTTTCAATTGGTATCAGAGCAAGGTACTCCCTTGTTCTGTGTGATTTTGGTTTAACCGCCTGGAGTTTTAGTTATGTCGACCGCAGGTATGAAGAAAGTGACATGCCTCATCTTTGACGGTCACGAGTATCCCAAGTGGAAGGCCATGATGAAGAAGCGCCTCATGGCGATGAACAGCGAACGGTGGACCTTCACTGAGATTGGTCTTACCGATCTGTGCAAGACGGCGGAAGCTGATGACATTCGCAAGTACACTCTTCTCAACCTCACGGCGAAGGACGTCATCTGCTCCTGTCTGTCTCAAAATCAGTTCAGGAACATCATGCATCTCGATCATGCGAAGCTTATCTGGGACCGTCTCTCTGAGGTCTATGAAGTTCATCGAACCCGTCATGATCCTTGGTTTGAGGACTTCAAGGAATCTCTCAAAGCGATGACATTCGAACCAGAATCATCATCCTCTTCATCATGCCTTATGGCAAAAACTTCCGAGGTAACTGAATGCTACCTATCCGAGTCAAGTGATGATGAATCTGGTGATGAATTTGGACCCAGCTATGTCAAACTTGCTTCCCTTGCCACTAAACAACAAAGAGCTTTGGAAAAAGTTCAATACATGCTAAATAAGAGCGATGATATGTTGGGTGAAGAAATGGATCAGTCAAAAGCTTTGGCTGAAAGTCTTCAGAGACTTCATACTAAGTATGACACCCTTCAAGATCAACATAACACTCTCTTATCTGATCATGAGAAGCTTTCTTATGAATTTCTTCAAAGAAAGCAAGATCTTGAGAAGCTAAGAGTGAGTTATGAAGATCTTCAGAAGGAGCGCAATTCATTACTTGCTCAACAAATCAGCGCTGCTCAGGAAGAATTTGTTCCACCATGTTTGAAATGCATTGAACGTGAATCTGCTAATTCTTCACCTGAATGTTCAAATGCTTCTAATGCTACAAATTCTTCAACTGTCTCTGCTATCACTAATTCCTCATCTGAGGACATTGCTAGTATCACTGATGATGTAGGGCTGAAGGAATTGTACATGATAGGCATGTACAAAAGCCTCAAAGGGCATCAGACTCTTTGTGATGTGCTTAAAAAGCAGATCCTCCACAGGAACCCTAGGAAAGAGGGTATTGCCTTTGAGAGGAAACTCAATGCTGATGGTACATATTGGAAGCCTGAGCAGTACCCCAAAACCCCATGGGTTGCTGCAAAGGGACCTCCAGTTGATCCATCTAATTTATCTGGCTTTACATGTGAATCTTCTCATTCTCCTGATGAGTCATTTGACTCCAACTATAAACTGTTTAAAAATCAGAATGGTGAAGTATTTGCTAGATATGTTGGCACTAACTGCAGGAACGGTTCTCCTATGAAGAAAATCTGGGTTCCCAAAAGGTGCCTTGAAAGTCTTCAGGTGAATGTCCTCATGACACCACCTGTGAAGAATAGGAACCCCAGATCAAATTATTCATATGGACCAAATTCTTCTTATGGATCCAAGTCCTCATACGGATCGAATTCCTCACGGGGATCATATTCCTCAAAAGGATCAAAGTCCTCATGTGAACATCATCGTGCTAACAACTCTGTTTCGCAGGGAAGAGCTAAGGGCTATGAATATGAGCATTATTCTTCTAATCATTATGTTCATGAGTCCTCGAAGAATTTCTCTGCTTATTCATATGCTTACCCTAACTCCTATTATGTGAAACGAAATGGATTGGCTTTTATGCCACCTTTCTCATATGGAGCTCGCAGAGTGATGAACTCTTTGCCACCCCTTCAGATGTGGGTGGTGAAGAAAAAGGACTAATCTCTTATGCGGGGTCAGGTCTCCAGACGTGCTCAAACGTCTGAAGAATTTGCTGGAGACCTGAAAAATGCCTGAAAGGACGCAGGCTAATCATGAAGAAATGAACTTTCATTTCTCACGTCCTCATACTGTTTTAACTGTTGCATTGCTTGATGAAATTGGTCTGATGAATTGTGATGTCATATTCTTCACTGATGAAGTATATGAAGTTCGTAAGCTGCACTAATTCATCTGCAGGATGATCAACCCAAAGCCACTGAGTCGGTTCTCGATAGTGGATGTACAAATCACATGACTGGTGACAAGAATCTATTGATGGATGCTCCCTTATCACCATTGCATCTGAAGCATATCATCTTCGCTAACAAAAGCAAAAGTCAGGTATTGGGTCTAGGTAAGGTTGCGATCACAAAGGATCGACACATGGACAAAGTCATGCTTGTCGAGTCCTTAGGATACAACCTTATGTCTGTCTCAATGCTTTGTGATCTTGATATGGTTGTTGTCTTTGGCAAGTATCGTTGTGTTGTGGTTATGGAAGCTGACAATTCCAAAGTCTTCGAAGGCTTTAGGAGAGGAGACTTGTATATTGTTGATTTCTCTACAGGACCGCAACCAGCCGTGGGCCTACTTGCAAAAGCTTCAGAAGGCTGGCTATGGCATCGACGACTTGGTCATGCAGGCATGAGGAATTTGCACACGCTTGCGAAGAAGAAGCACGTCATTAGCATTGAGAATGTCAAATTCCTCAAGGATCACTTATGCGGAGCCTGTGAAGCTGGAAAGATGACCAAGGCTAAGCATCCAGCGAAGACTATCATGACCACTACTCGACCATTCAAATTGCTTCACATGGATCTCTTTGGTCCTAATCATTCAGCTGTCACAAATGATGCATCTCTCTATGGCTTTGTTATTGTTGATGATTACTCTCGTTACACATGGGTACACATTGTTACTTACAAACATGAAGTGCAGGAAGTCTTCAAACAATTTTCCTCGAGGGCTTCAACCAACTTTGGTGTGAAGATCAAGCACATCAGAAGTGAAAATGGAACTGAGTTCAAGAATTCTGGTCTTGATGACTATCTTGATGAACTTGGTATTACTCATGAGTTATCTGCTCCTTACACTCCTCAGCAGAATGGCGTCGTGGAGCGCAAGAACAGAAATCTTGTTGAGATGGCTCACACTATGCTTGATGAGTACAAGACACCTCGTCACTTCTGGATTGAGGCAATTTATACTGCGTGCCACATCATCAACAGAATATATCTTCACAAATTCTTCAAGAAGACTGCCTATGAACTCCTCACTGACAAGAAACCCAATGTGAGTTATTTCAAAGTCTTCGGTACTAAATGTTGGATTAGAGATCCTCATCACAATGCTAAATTTGCACCGAAAGCACATGAATGTTTTATGCTTGGTTACGGAAAGGACTCGCACACCTACAGAGTCTTCAACAACATTCTTCACAAGGTTGTTGAAACTGTAGATGTGCGGTTCGATCAAACTAATGGCTCACAAAGAGAGCACCTACCCTCTGTGATAGATGAACCAGCACCTGAGGAAACTATCAAGTTCAAAGCTAATGAGGATGTCATTCCTACTGAAGAATCTGCTGAAGAATTCATTCCAGAACATGAAGAACGTCGAGCTAATGCACCTGAAGAAAATGCTGAAGAAAAAGGTGCTGAAGAAAATGCTGATCAAATTCCTCGACGACAACCAGCTCATCCTCGCGTTGCAAAAGAAGTGCAAGTTGAAAAGATCATCGATGACATTAAAGCACCAGGTCCTCACACATGCTCAAAAGCTTCACATTTATCTAACTTTTGTGGGCACTATGCTTTTGTCTCTATCATAGAGCCCACTAAGGTAGATGAAGCATTTCTGGAGCCTGAGTGGATTCAGGCCATGCAAGAAGAATTACATCAATTCGAGCTCAACAACGTCTGGGAACTGGTTAAACGTCCAGATCCTCGCAAGCACAATATCATTGGCACAAAGTGGATCTACCGCAACAAGCAAGATGAAAATGGCCTTGTGGTGAGGAATAAGGCACGGCTTGTAGCTCAAGGCTACACACAGGTTGAAGGAATTGATTTTGATGAAACTTTTGCACCTGTTGCTAGACTTGAAGCTATTCGCATATTACTTGCTTATGCTAAACATCATGATATCACTTTATATCAAATGGATGTGAAAAGTGCATTCCTCAATGGTAAGCTTGAGGAAGAAGTATATGTTGCTCAACCCCCAGGTTTTGAAGATCCAAAGAATCCTGACAAAGTCTTCAGACTCAATAAGGCCCTCTATGGCCTCAAGCAGGCCCCTCGGGCGTGGTATGATACTTTGAAGGAATTCCTCATGAAGAAAGGCTTCAAACCCTGTTCACTCGACCCTTCTCTTTTCACTAAATCTTATGATGGTGAATTGTTTGTGTGCCAAATATATGTTGATGATATTATCTTTGGCTGTACTGACCAACGTTATAGTGATGAATTTGCCTATATGATGAGTGAAGAATATCAAATGTCTATGATGGGAGAATTGAAATTCTTCTTAGGTCTTCAAATTCGTCAATAGGGCAATGGCATATTCATATCTCAGGAGAAATACGTATTGAGGAAATTCGGCATGCAAGATTGCAAAGGCGTCAAAATTCCGATGCCCACAAATGGCCATCTGTGCACTGATGAAAATGGTATTGACTTCGATCAAAAGGTATACCGCTCCATGATTGGTTCTTTATTGTATTTATGTGCATCTAGGCCAGATATTATGCTTAGTGTTTGCATGTGTGCCCGATTTCAAGCTACACCGAAGGAATCACACCATAAGGCTGTGAAGCATATTCTTCGATATCTAGCTCACACACCAACACTTGGATTATGGTACCCCAAGGGTTCGGCTTTTGATCTCATTGGATATTCAGACTCTGACTATGCTGGTGATCGTGTGGACCAAAAGTCAACATCTGGTACATGTCATTTCCTCGGACGATCTTTGGTCTGTTGGTCCTCGAAGAAACAGAACTGCGTATCACTGTCTACTGCTGAAGCTGAGTACATTGCTGCTGGTTCTTGCCGTGCTCAATTGCTGTGGATGAAGCAAACTCTCAAGGACTACGGCGCCAACGTGAAGAATGTGCCTCTCTTCTGTGACAATGAGAGTGCCATCAAGATTGCTCACAACCCAGTTCAGCTCTCGAAGACAAAGCACATTCAGATTCGTCATCATTTTCTTCGTGATCATGTGTTGAAGGGCGACATTTATATTGAGCATGTGAAGACTGAAGAACAGCTAGCCGATATCTTCACAAAGCCCTTGGATGAGAAGAGATTTAGCAAGTTGCGGTGTGAGCTAAATATCTTATAATCTTCGAATGTTCTTTGAAAAGGACACTCATCCTAACACTTATGCAAAATTGATGACTTAGATGTGCAACACATGAAGAAACGTTTTTCTTCAATCAATGAAGAATAACACTCTAAGTGTGAAGAAATTAACGAAGAATTTGATTCTCAGAACCCTACCACAATTGTACGCGGTGTCTGAAATCATCATTCTTATACGGTGGGTCACGCCACCACCAAAAGTTGAAGATCTTCAATTTGAGTTTTTCCTCAGTGAAATCCCTCAGTTGTTCATTTTCTTCAACTTTGCATTGTCTTCACTGTTTCCGTCGTTTTACTTCATTGGCTATATATATATATATATATATATATATATATATATATATGTTTATGTCCTCTACAGCATTCGCTTATAGCTAATTCTTCAAGTTAATTTCTCTGCTAAGTGAATGTGATCGGACCCTTCCCCTCTATGGTAAACTCAACCCAATCTTTTCACAAATTCTTCATCTGCGTTCTATTTGAAACTCGTTCAAAATCTTCACTGTGTCCTTGTCAGCTGAAGAATTTGCGAACGAAATGTTTTAACTTACCTTATCCAAATTTTTGGCTTTGCCGCTCAAACCGTTCCGCATCCCACGAAATACTTATCTATTCACCCACGATCTAACACGATCTCCACTTCTCAGTACGTGGGTGACGCATGCCAAGCGAATGAGAAGGGTCAGGGGCACGTTCGTCCAAAATCTTCGGGCGAACAGTTTTTCACCGTGGCTATAAATACCCCCTCTCCCCTTCCTCACTTCCTTTACTCCGCTCGACCTCTCTCCAGCTCGAGCTTCTCAAACCCTAGCGCCGCCGCTACTTCATCGTCGCCGGTGAGGAAGAGCTTCACTGCCTCGACCTCGTCGTCGCCGTACTCGCGCCGGCCGCGGATTTCTTCACTCTGCCGCCGCCGTAGCCGTCTTCCTCCGCCGAGTTAGGGCGTGGAAGATCTGCACAGACGAACTTCACTTCTCCACCTCATAGTTCGTCGTGTTCTAAATCCAGGGTAATTAAAAGTTACTTTTACTGCCCTCTTTGATTCAACTGATTTCTGCAAAATCTTCAAAGGTGTTTGTTCTTAAAATTCTTCACACACTAAACACCTCACATATCATCTGCTCTTGATTCGTTTCTCTAAGCATCATTTTTCTTCAAGATTCCTCAATTGTGTGGATCTTCGATCTATACAACTCTGGAACCTAAGACAAAGAACGCTTAGTGAAATTCTTCAAGACTCATCTGGTCAAATTCCTCAAACTTGTTCTTTTTGAAAAACCTTCTGAGAATGCATATGACCTCTCCAAATTCCTCGCAACTATACTCTGTTCACAGGTACTCATGTCCGCTGCTGAATCTCTAGGTTCTCATCAACTTAACTTATTTGCAGCGTTCCTCGAAGAAAAGTTGCATACTTCTTCAGAGAATTCAATTGTTCAAATTCCTCATCTGAAGAAAATGGCTGATGGACAGAAGCCACAGAAAGGAGGAAAGAGGCCTGAGGTCAACATTGCATTTGAAATCCCCGAGGACATCTATGCTGGGTACTCCACACCCCTTGAGGAAGATAAAAATCAGCGCAAGGTGCGCATTCAGAAGATAGAGAGGAGATGGGCAAGAGAGTGGAGGGAGTACAGGTATGTGACTCCCAAGTACATGAAGAAATTCGCACTCAATCCTCCATGCCCAAGACCTCCGTTGGCACCTGGCCAAGAAGCTGATCTCACCAGCCACAAGCGTGGTGAGGATTATCCTGATGAATGGGCCAAGCGCCAGGCCAAGCTGGTTATACAAGCCAGAGAAGCAGTGAGGAAATTCAATGAAGACTCTGCTGCCGCTGAGGCCTCTGTCAAGCCAAACAAATC
Source organism: Triticum aestivum (assembly GCF_018294505.1). Classification (NCBI taxonomy): domain Eukaryota; kingdom Viridiplantae; phylum Streptophyta; class Magnoliopsida; order Poales; family Poaceae; genus Triticum; species Triticum aestivum. The sequence continues at coordinate 528,164,481 of NC_057814.1, read as the reverse complement.
CATGGCAAAGAAGCATGCGCGTAAGCCAAGTGCTTCACCTTTAATGCCCTCATGGCCAGAATCCTCAAAGCCCTCACGGCCAATTCCTCACGCTGCTCCTGCTCCTCCAAAATCCTCAGCTCCTCCGCATAAGTCCTCAGCTGCTCCGACCAAATCCTCAGCACCTGTGCATCTTGCCACGTGCCAAAGGACTACAGGCATCTCTATTGCCTCTGGAGCTTCAGCTAGTTCCTCAGCTGCTCCAAATTCTTCAACAGGACCCTCTCTGCTGAAGACAAAGACCACTGCTGGACGAGGTTCTCGCCCAAGTCCTCACAAGAAGCAGGTCACCTTCCAAGTGCCGTCTGAAGAAAACGAAGCTGATGATGAAGAACTTGCTGAAATCATCAGAGATAGGCAAGTCAGGGCCGCTAGAGCCAAGGGCACAAATGTGCCTCTGCTTTTGGATCCAAAGTTGATCCTCGATTATATTGATCTCTCACACAAGGAACCAAACACTCCTATGCCCGATTTCAAGTTGACTCCTGGTCAAAGTCATATGCTGACTGCCTTCACCCAAGAAGAGAAATGGAAATTTGAGAAGGCCAGGCAGATCAAGAAAGCGCAGTACAGGAAGGAGAAATTCCTGAAGAACAATGTTGTCTCTATAACAACTGATGATCTTGTGAAGATCCAGTCTGAAATCAAAGTCCTCAGCGATGATTTCAATGCTTACTATGCTGATTGGCAAGGAGCCAAGGTCAGGTTTGTTAAACTGACTGAGAAGTTCACCTCAAATGTTGCAGCCCCATCGCAACACGAAATTCCTCAGGCTGAAGCATCTGCTCAGCCAACTGAAGAACATGCCAGCACCGCTGATGACATTCAGGCTGCTGAAGAAAATGTGAGTTCCAGGGCCGATGACTGCATTCCAGCTGCTGATGAAATTGCCAGGGAATCCACTAGTGGTGCGCCTGAAGAAAATGAAGAGGTCAGGGCAACTGCATCAGTTTTGCCTGAAGAAAATCAACCACATTCCTCTGCTCCTCCTGCGCCTAGCCCAACTCCAATTCTTCCATCTGCATGAGATGTGAAGAAGACCAAGGCTGCAGAGCGTGCAGCAATGAAGAAAAGGAAAGCATCAGCCTTTTCAGATTCTTCAGCTCTGAAGAAGATGAAGAAATTGACTAGCTCAGTTGCAAACCCCATTGATGTTGTTCCGTTCTCAACCATGCCACCAAAGGACCTTATTCCTTTTGATGAAGAATATGTGATCCCTAGAGGATCTGATGAAGAAAATCCTTCTGCTGCTTCGTCAAAGCAGATGGATGAAGAAATTGAAGTGGATGAAATCCCTCCAACTCCAGCTGTTTCCTCGCCTATGCCTCAATTTACTGCTGAAGAGGCCGGCGTTGAAGAAATAGAAGATGAAGACGTGGACATTGGCTGTACCACACCAGTGATGAATGATGACTTTTGGGAAAGTCAGCACCCCAACTCTCCACTGTTCACACCTTTACAGCAAATCCCTCAGTCCCCTGCACAAACTGTTCAAATGGGCTCTGAAGAAAATCAACCCTCTGCATCTGTCCATGAAGAAATCCCAGCTACTAGTGTTGAAGAAAATGTACATGAAGAATTGAAGACCCAAGCTACCACTAAAGAGGAACCAGAAATTCCTCAGCCTGAAGAACCTGAGATTGCGATTCCTTAGGTTGTAATGCAACTGACTGACACTCCTCTGCCCAAGCCAAAGGATCCATTCTCAAGGAAGCAAAAAATCAAGGCTAATGATTTCTTCGGCGAGCACGTATTCTTCACTGATTACAACCCCTATGACTCTGCTTGCATTAGGAAGAGGCGTTTCTGCACTGCCAGCCAGGCAAATTTTTATTCCTCAGTGTTGTTCAACAAAGACAAAGTCTTCGATCATGAGCACATTCCTCATGTGGATATGGAATCTCTGCCGTGCTTCGTGCCAGTCCTCAGTGTTCTTCACGACGCTGGGCTATTAAATTTCTGCACTGATATATGTGATTGGAATGAAGAGCTCATTCTTCAATTTTATGCAACTCTGCACATCACCGGAGACTCTGAAGATGTGAACTCATGGGTGCTGGACTGGATGTCTGAAAATACTCACTACAAGGCACCAGCTACTGAATTGCTTCGTGCTTTGCCTCTCAGTCCTCCCCTTGAAGCTGCTCGTTGCATCTACAGTGAACCTGAGCTTACAGATCACTATATGCAAGTGCTGATGAAGCCATTGAAGCCAGGTCAGGCCCCAAGAACTAAATTCCTTGAGAAGGAATTGTTATATGTGCCTCGGACTGTCTATCGCATTCTGACGAAGACATTGAGTCCTATCAAGGGCCACGACTCGAATGAAGAAGAAGTCGTTGGCATCATGAAGAATCTGCTTTTCAATATCATTCATGGCGTTCCCATCAACTTCCATGATTTCTTCATGAGGACTCTAGCCAATGTCGCAATGTCACCGTTTGAGTTGAAGCCTTATGCTCCGTGGATTATGAGATTCATCAGAACAAGGTCTTCACTCAACTACAAAGCTGATACACTGAACCATTGCAGCTACTTGCCCCTGATTGAAGTCCTCAAACAGACATTTTCCTCAGCTGATGAAAAGGGCAAGGCTACTGCTGTTATTGATGAAGGCATTCGTCCATTGGATGGTCAATTTCGCAAGGCTGCATCCTACTCCACCAATGATGACTCTTCCACCCATGACTCTGCCGCCAACGCAACCAAGCCAAATCCTCAAGGCACAGCTCCCAGGGTGATGACTGACCGTGAGCTTCTCCTCATTCTTCACCAGAAGGTTGATCGCAATCACAAATGGGTCACGCGTCAGTTTGGTTCAATTCTTCACAACATGACTGCTACCCATAATGCAGTGAAGAAAAACCATTACTACCTCCATGAAACCTTCAACCGTACCTGGGCTGTTCTGTCTCACACTTATAGCGCAGAAGATCTGAAGAAAATGGGTCTCAAGGAGGACTTTGACTGGTTTGCACCTCCACCGAAGAAATACAAGAAGGTCAAAGTTCCTTCCTTGGTGGCCAGCTCCTATTCTTCATCGCGCGAAACTGATGAGCATGAAGACTTGGACGACACTGCGACAGGCCCTACATCAACAAACGACCCCAACAACGCTGGCGCTCCTTCATCAACTTGATATTCTTCAGGGGCGTTAGTCCTCATTTTCGATCCTTTTGGTCATTCGATGACAAAGGGGGAGAAATTTGAGTTAGTCTTCAAGCGGGTCTATCTTATACGGGCGTTTTTTCTAAGTTACAACTCTCATTCTTCTGATGACTTTGTTGGATCGAGTTGTAAACTTAAAACTCTATGGTGGCCTGATACTTTTGTTGTTTCTTCTGCATGCTTATTCCTCGTTAATGTTATTGCACGCATGCTGAATTACATCAGTCACCATATTTCATCATGCATTTCAAATTCTTCATATATTATGTCAAATGCGTGTATGAATTACAAGATATAGGGGGAGATCTCCATGATTCAACTCTTCAAGTGTGCATTGCTTCAAAAGCAAATTCCTCACTATGCACATCTTCAGGGGGGAGTTCTTCTATATCTTGCAATCAAATTCCTCAATATCAGTATTTACACTTCATATGTTTATCCCCATCGAAAACTTAACCTATATTGTCATCAATCACCAAAAAGGGGGAGATTGTAAGTGCATCTAGTGCCCCTTAGTGATTTTGGTGTATTGAAGACTTATAGGTTAAGGGACTAATGTGTTTATGAGTGTACACAGGTCTATAAGTCTATGAGAAGTTTGATATTTATAGAGAAAGTCGACCCCTAAAAATGAAGTTATTCGTCTGAAGACTTTGGATTTCTGAAGACTTTCTGAAGACTTTGAAAGTGAAGAAATTGGTGTGACCTTGAAGACTTGGTATTCATTTGAGGAACATGAAGCGTGAAGACTTTTGTTTTCGTAGTTTCATTTTCTCTTTCTTGAGTCATAGGAAACACCGTACTGTTAAAGGGGGTCAAGGAAATACGAAGTAAAAATTTCCATGTGATGCTCAACTCAAAATCCTACACCTACCAATCCCTTCGAGTGAAGCCATTGGAAATCTCATACAGTTCAGTCCTATTCTTCAGTGACAGAGACGAAGTTCTTCTGGTCTCTGAGGAATTTGTTCTGACTGAGGAGTTAGGAATTCGCCAGTGCGGATTACCTACACAGTGAGGAACATGATAGCCCTGAGGAATTTGAGCATCAAATTTCCGACCGTTGTTGTGCTGCGCACCAGCTGTCCCAAAATATCTTATCCACCTAACGGTCATATCATTGAAGGGCATTTATGTCTTATCATGTCGGGCTGCTCCCTAGGCTATAAATAGCTGCCCCCTGCAACCACTAGCTGGTTGGCTGCTCCGAGAGAAACTGACACTTGTCATTTGAGAGCATCCCATCCTCCGAGGACTTTGAGGGAAAATCATCAAGTGAGGAAAACCCAAACCCAAACACCTACAAACCCAAAGTGATTGAGCATCACTGAAGATATTGATCCTGCGTGGATCCGACGCTTGTTACCTTTGAAGACTGTGCTTCTTCCAGACGGTTAGGCGTCATGGTCTAGAGCATCCAAGAAGAATTGTGGATTGCCGAGTGACCGAGTTTGTGAAGGTTAGGAAGTCACCTGAAGACTTACCACGAGTGATTGGGCGAGGTCTGTGTGACCTTAGCTCAAGGGGAATACGGTGAGGACTAAGTGTCCTGGACTGCATGTTCAGGACTGGGTGTCCGGGAGTGTGTGTCCTCGGGTTTAAATACCTAGCCGCCCTAACTAGATGTACAACTGAGACAGCAGTTGGAACTGGTGTGCCAAATCATTGTCTTCACCAAGCCAACTGGTTCTATTTCCTCAACTCTTCCATTTCCTCATTACTGTGTTGTGTGCTTGTCATATCTGTGTTTGAAGACTTTGACTGAAGACTTTCTCAATTTCCTCAGTTCAATTTCTTCAGTCTGTTTGTCTTCATCCTGTGCTATCCTGTGTTTACGCTTTCTGTACTCTGTGTTTGTCTTCATTTCATCATGATGACCATGCCTATGTTCTGCTATGCTTACTCTTGAGTACTTACTCCGCTGCAAGTAGTTCTTCGTTAAGGAATTTCCTCACCCGCAAATTCCTCAGTGAAGAATTCATAAAAATCGCCTATTCACCCCCCCTCTAGTCGATATAACGCACTTTCAGCAATGAAGGTTTTATGCTTGGTTACGGAAAGGACTCGTACACCTACAGAGTCTTCAGCAACGTTCACCACAAGGTTGTTGAAACTGTAGATGTGCGGTTCGATGAAACTAATGGCTCGCAAAGAGAGCACCTACCTCCTGTGCTAGATGAACAGTCTCCTGAGGAAACCATCAAGTTCAAGGCTACTGAGGATATCATTCCCACCGAAGAATATGCTGAAGAAGTTACTCCAGAACGTGAAGAACCTCATGCTGGTGCACCTGAGGAAAATGGCTCTGAAGAAAATGTTGATCCTATTCCTCGTCGCCAACCCGCTCATCCTCGAGTTCCAAATGAAGTGCAGATTGAGAAAATCATCAGCGACATCAATGCACCAGGTCCTCTCACACGCTCAAAAGCTTCACATTTGTCTAACTTTTGTGGGCACTTTGCTTTCGTCTCTATCACAGAGCCCACTAAGGTAGATGAAGCATTTCTGGAGCCTGAGTGGATTCAAGCTATGCAAGAAGAATTACATCAGTTCGAGCTCAACAATGTCTGGAAACTTGTCAAGCGACCAGACCCTCTCAAGCACAATATCATTGGCACAAAGTGGATCTACTGCAACAAGCAAGATGAAAATGGCCTTGTGGTGAGAAATAAGGCATGGCTTGTAGCTCAAGGCTACACACGGGTTGAAGGAATTGATTTCAATGAAACTTTTGCACTTATTGCTAGACTTGAGGCAATTCGCATATTACTTGCTTATGCTAACCATCATAATATCATCTTATATCAAATAGATGTGAAAAGTGCATTCCTCAATGGTAAGCTTGAGGAAGAAGTATATGTTGCTCAACCACCAGGTTTTGAAGATCCAAAGCATCCTGAGAAAGTCTTCAGACTCAATAAGGCCCTCTATGGCCTCAAGCAGGCCCCTCGGGCGTGGTATGATACTTTGAAGGAATTCCTGATGAAGAAAGGCTTCAAACCCGGTTCACTTGACCCAACTCTATTCACCAAAACCTATGATGATGAATTATTCATGTGCCAAATATATGTTGATGATATTATCTTTGGATGTACTGACCAACGTTACAGTGATGAATTTGCCTACATGATGAGTGAAGAATATCAAATGTCTATGATGGGAGAACTGAAATTATTCTTAGGTCTTCAGATACGTCAACAACGCAATGACATATTCATATCTCAGGAGAAATACCTCAAAGATGTACTGAGGAAATTCGGCATGCAAGATTGCAAAGGCGTCAAAATCCCTATGCCCACAAATGGCCATCTATGCACTGATGAAAATGGTATTGACTTTGATCAAAAGGTATACCGCTCCATGATTGGTTCTTTATTGTATTTATGTGCATCTAGGCTGGATATTATGCTTAGTGTTTGCATGTGTGCCCGCTTTCAAGCTACACCAAAGGAATCACACCATAAGCCTGTGAAGAATATTCTTCGATATCTAGCTCACACTCCAACACTTGGATTATGGTATCCCAAGGGCTCGGCTTTTGATCTCATTGGATATTCAGACTCTGACTATGCTGGTGATTGTGTTGACCGCAAGTCAACATCAGGCACATGTCATTTCCTCAGACGATCCTTGGTATGTTGGTCCTCGAAGAAACAGAACTGCGTGCCACTGTCTACTGCTGAAGCTGAGTACATTGCTGCTAGATCGTGTTGTGCTCAATTGTTATGGATGAAGCAAACCCTCAAGGACTACGGCGTCAACGTGAAGAATGTGCCACTCTAGAGTGCCATCAAGATTGCTTATAACCCAGTTCAGCACTCGAAGACAAAGCACATTCAGATTCATCATCATTTTCTTCGTGATCATGTGTTGAAGGGCGACATCTCCATCGAGCACGTGAAGACTGAAGAACAGCTAGTTGATATCATCACAAAGCCCTTGGATGAGAAGAGATTTAGCAAGTTGCGGTGCGAGCTAAATATCTTAGAATCTTCGAATGTCCTTTGAAAAGGACACACATCCTAACACTTATGCAAAATTGATGACTTAGATGTGCAACACACGAAGTAACGTTTTTCTTCAATCAATGAAGACTAACAATCTAAGTGTGAAGAAATTAACGAAGAATTTGATTCTCACAACCCTACGACAATTTGTACGCGGTGTCTGAAATCAGCATTCTTATACGGTGGGTTACGCCACCAACAAAAGTTGAAAATCTTCAATTTGAGTTTTTCTTCATTTTTGAAATTCCTCAGTTGTTCAATTTCTTCAATTTTGCAATGTCTTAACTCTCTCCGTCGTTTTTCTTCATTGGCTATATAAATTTACGTCCTCTACAGCATTCACTTATTGCTATTTCTTCAAGTTGTTTTTTCTGCTAAGTGAATGTGATCGGACCCTTCCCCCTCTATGCTAAACTCAACTCAGTCTGTTCACAAATTCTTCATGTGCGTTCTATTTGAAACCCGTTCAAAATCTTCACTATTTCCTTTACAGATGAAGAATTTGCGAACAAAACCTTAAATATTCTAATCTGAATTTTTTGCTTTTGCAGCTCAAATCGTTCCGTATTCCATGATATGATTATCTATTCACCCACGATCTCCACCTCATAGTACGTGGGTGACACATGTCGCACGAATGAGAAGGGTCAGGGGCACATTCGTCCATTTTCTTCGGGCGAGCGGTTTTTCACCTCGGTTATAAATACCCCTCACCCTCCTCAGACTGTTTTTACTCCGCTCGACCTCACTCCCTCGCTCGAGCTCTCAAAACCTAGCGCCGCCGCTACTTCCATCGTCACCGGAGGGGAAGAGTTTCGCTGCCTCGACCTCGTCGATGTCGTACTCGTGCTGGCCGTGGATTTCTTCACTCCGCCGCCGCCCTAGCTGTCTTCCTCAGCCAAGTTAGGGTGTGGAAGATCTGAACCGACGAGCTTCAAATCTACTAAGTCTCAGTTCATCGTGTTCTTCGGCAAGGGTAATTAAATGTCACTTTTACTGCCCTTGTTGATTCATATGATTTCTACAAAATCATCAAAAGGTGTTTATTCTTCAATCTTCACACTCTAAACACCTCGCACAAACATCTGTTCTTGATTTGTTTCCCTAAGCAACATTTTTCTTCAAGATTCCTCAATTGTGTGGATTTCAAATCTATACAACTCTGGAACCTAAGTCAAAGAACGCTTAGTGAAATTCCTCAAGACACATCTGGTCAAATTCCTCAAACTTGTTCCTTTTTGTAAAACTCTTCTGAGAATGCATATGACCTCTCCAAATTCTTCGCACATATACTCTATTCACAGGTACACATGTCCGCTGCTGAATCACTAGGCTCTCATCAACTTAACTCATTTGCAGTGTTCCTCGAAGAAAAGTTGCATACCACTTCAGAGAACTCAACAGTTCAAAATCCTCAACTGAAGAAAATGGCAGATGGCAAGAAACCTCAGAAGGGAGGAAAGAAGTTGGAAGTCAACAATGCTTTCGAGATTTCTTATAACATCTACGCAGGGTTCTGCACTCCTCCACATGAAACGAAGAATGAGCGCAAGGTGCGCATTCAGAGGATAGACAGGAGATGGGCCAGAGAATGGAGGGAGTACAGATATGTAACTCCCAAGTATATGAAGAAATTCGCAGTACACCCTCCATGCCCAAGACCTCCCTTGGCACCAGGCCAAGTTGCTGATCCCTCAAGCATCAGACGAGGTGAGGATTTCCCTAAGGAATGGGCCAAGCGTCAGGCTAAACTGGCCAAAATGGCCAAAGATGCAGTGAAGAAATTCAATGAATAATCTGCTGAGGCCTCTGCTAGCAAGCCTAAGAAGGCTATGCCCAAGAAGCCCACTCACAAGCCCAGTGCTTCTGCTTCAATGCCCTCACGGCCCAATTCTGCAAAGCCCTCACAGCAAATTCCTCATGCTACTCCAGCTCCTCCAAAACCTTCAGCTCCTCCGGCAAAGTCCTCAGCACATGTGCATCTCGCCTCATATCAAAGCACCACATGCAAATCTATTGCCTCAGGAGCCTCTGCAAGTTCTTCAGCTCCTCCAAATTCCTCAACAAGCCCCACTCTGCTGAAGACCAAGGCCACTGCTGGACGAGGGACTAGACCAAGTCCTCACAAGAAGCAGGTTGCCTTTCAAGTATCATCCGATGAAGACGAAGCTGATCATGAGGAACTTGCCGAAATCATCAGAGATAGACAGCAGAGGGCCGCTAGAGCCAAAGGAAGTGAAGTTCCTCTCTTACTGGATCCAAAGTTGATCCTTGAGTACATTGATCTCTGGCACAAGGACCCCAACACACTTGTGCCAGACTTGAAGCTGACTCCTCGCCAAATACACATGCTGACCGCCTTCATTGGCGAAGAAAAATGGAAATTCGAGAAGGCCAAGCAGTTGAAGAAAGCGCAGTACAAAAATGAGCGCTTGCTGAAGAAGAATGTTGTCAAAATGACAACTGATGAACTTGTAGCTCTGCAATCTGAGATCAAGAATCTCAGTGATGAATTTGATCGCTACTATGCTGACTGGCTTGGAGCCAAAGTCGGGTTTGTGAAGTTAACTGAAAAATTCACTTTAAAGGCTGAATCTCCTCAGGCTGAAACATATGCTCAGCCGACTGAAGAACATGCCAGCACCGCTGATGAAAATCAAGCTGCTGATGAAACTGCTAGTACCAGGGCTGATGACTGCATTCCAACCGCTGATGACATTGCCAAGGCAACCACTAGTGTTGCGCCTGAAGAACAAGCCATGCCAGCTGAGGCATCAACCGCTGTGCCTGAAGAATCTGAACCAACCAGGCAAACTGCAACAGTTGTGACTGAGGTAACTGAACCAATTTTCTCTGCTCCTCCTGCGCCAACACCAAGTCCAGTTCTTCCTTCTGCATCAAAAGTGAAGAAAAACCATTACTACCTCCATGAAGTCTTCGGTCGCACATGGGTTGTTCTGTCACATCTTTATGGTGAAGAATATCTGAAGCAAATGGGTCTCAAGCAGGACTTTAACTGGTCTCAACCACCAGCGAAGAAATTCAAGAAAGTCAAAGTTCCTTCCTTGGTGGCCAGCTCATATTCTTCATCACGCGACACTGATGAGCATGAAGATTTGGACGACACTGCGGTAGGCCCTACTTCCCCAACAACCGACCCCAACAACGCTGGCCCTCCTGCATCAACATGATATTCTTCAGGGGCGTTAGTCCTCACTTTTCGTCCCTTTTGGTCATTCGATGACAAAGGGGGAGAAACTTGAGTTAGTCTTCAAGCGGGTCTCTATATATGGGCGTTTTTGTTTGCTAAGTTACAACTCTCGTTCTTTTGAAGTCTTTGTTGGATCGAGTTGTAAACTTAAACCCGATGGTGGTCTGATACTTTTGCTATGTTCTTCTGCATGCTATTTCCACATATAAGTTAATGCACGCATGCTGAATTAAATCAGTCACCATATTTCATCATGCATTTCAAATTCTTCATATCATATGTTAAATGCATGTATGAATTACAAGATATAGGGGGAGATCTCCATGATTCTACTCTTTAAATGTGCATTGCTTCAAAAGAAAATTCCTCACCATGCACATCTTCAATGGGAGTTTTTCTATATCTTGCAATCAAATTCCTCAATATTAGTATTTACACTTCATATGCTTATCCCCGTTGAAAACTTAACCTATATTGTCATCAAACACCAAAAAGGGGGAGATTGTAAGTGCATCTAGTGCCCCTTAGTGATTTTGGTGTATTGAAGACTTATAGGTTAAGGGACTGATGCGTTTGTAAGTGTACACAGGCCTATAAGTCTATGAGGAGTATGATATTTACAGAGAAAGTCGGCCCCTAAAAATGAATGTCTTCGACTGAAGACTTAGGATTTCTGAAGACTTTCTGAAGACTTTGAAAGTGAAGAAATTGGTGTGACCATGAAGACTTGATATTCATACGAGGAACATCAAGCGTGAAGACTTTTGTTTTCATAGTTTCATTTTTTCTTTCTCGAGTCATAGGAAACACCGTACTATTAAAGGGGGTCGAGGAAAAACTAAGGAAAAGTTTCCAAGTGATGCTCATCTCAAAATCCTACACCTACCAATACTTTCGAGTGAAGCCATTGGAAATCTCATACAGTTCAGTCAATTTTTTCAGTGACAGAGACGAAGTTCTTCTGGTCTCTGAGGAATTTGTTCTCACTGAGGAGTTAGGAATTCGCCAGTGCGGATTGCCTAAAAGTGAGGAACATGATAGCCCTGAGGAATTTTGAGCCTCAAATTTCCGACCGCTCTTGTGCTATGCGCCAGCTGTCCCAAAATATCTAGCCACCTAACGGTCATATCATTGAAGGGCATTTATGTCTTATCATGTCAGGCTGCTCCCTGGGCTATAAATAGCCGCCCCCTACAACCACTAGTTCGTTGGCTGCTCCGAGAGAAACTGACACTTGTCATTGAGAGCATCCCATCCTCTGAGGACTTTGAGCGAAAATCATTAAGTGAGGAAAACCCAAACCCAAACACCTACAAACCCAAGTGATTGAGCATCACTGAAGAATAGAGATGGCAATGGGTAGGGTATGGGTGGGTACGACCCTTTTCTACCAAAACCATACCCAATTTTTTTCTATACCCACCCACTTCACTACCCATGGGCACAAGTTGGTACCCATGCCCATACCCATCAGGTATCCTATACATAATGGGTATCCGGTGGGTACAATACATATCATTGACATGGAAAAAGTAAGATGAGAAAAGGGTCTAAATTCAGGTACCCATCCATCACAATCAGGTTTGCACTTACATCAAAAGTTCACAATGACGATTGACACACCATTAGAGGTCTTGATCTCCATTACGAACTAACATTAAGAAAATAATAATTTGCAAACTTGCAATGCAAAGATCAATCAGCCAAACAACATGACATGAATAACGGCAATGCACAACCACGCTTCAATGCTAACAGCACATCCCTAAAGCCACTTGCTCATTTTAGTCATCAATGGTGATTTCAGATTGACATTCCTCACTTTGAGTACCATTACCTTGTTGTATTTCTGACGTATTCGCAGCTGACCTCTCTTCTGCCGGTGACGGTGATGAGCCGGTGATAGTAGACACCATTCCAGCAACCTTAAAAAATAGGCAAAAAAATATGAGGACAGTTTGTGCTTATGTATGCCATATGATACTGAAAGAAACATGTGCAGAGAACTACAACTTACTGAAAGAAAAATTCAGAGAACTAAAACTGCAAATTTATGCGTACATATGTTCAGAGGACTAGGAAAAATATTCACCTCTTCCCTCGAACTAACATTGCTCTGCTTCTCCACTCGAAGTGATCTCCGTTTCAGCCATGATCGCTAGAGGAGCAGCAAACGGCTATGGCCGGCGGCAAGGATGGATGGCTAGCAAGCGGACCTAGTCGACGGCAAGGAAGGGCGGCTAGGGAGAGGACCTAGCCGGCGGAGTGAAGGCCGACTAGTGAGCTGCCCCTAGGCGATGGCAAAACTAGACGGCGACGGCCAGAGTCCAGAGCACTCCACGCTAAAGGACTGGGAAAGTGGGACAGGATTAGGAGATAAGTAGTAGTAGTAGTAGTAGTAGTAGTAGTAGTAGTAGTAGTAGTAGGGAAGATGAAGAATTGAGGAATTGATTCCAAGATGTAGATTGGAGAGAAGTGGGGCGCCTCGATTGGGGATGAATCGATGAGGACTCAGTAACTCTACCCTTGATTGCTGCATCTTTCGAGGTCGAGGAAAAGCAGAGAAAATTACTATTGTAGGTTTACGAGGGTTCTGGTAGGATGGCCGGTTATGGGTCTGTGGTCCATGGGCTAGTTAAGAATTTAAGATAATTACTGTAGATTTTACCCACATATTATAGGGTTTATTCATTAATTTTCTGGGTATCCATTGGGTTACCCATGGGTATAATTTCATACCCATAGCCTACCCACACATTTTGTGGGTATGGATACCCATTACCCATGGGTATGAAGTGGTAGAAAGTCTCACCCATGCCCACTATTTTCGGGTAGGGTACCCGCGGGTACCCATACCCATGGGCAAAACTGCCATCCCTACTGAAGAAATTGTTCCTGTGTGGATCCGACGCTTATTACCTTTGAAGATTGTGCATCTTCCAAACGGTTAGGCGTCATGGTCTAGAGCATCCAAGAGGAAATTGTGGATCGCCGAGTGACCGAGTTTGTGAAGGTTTGGAAGTCACCTGAAGACTTACCACGAGTGATTGGGTGAGGTCTGTGTGATCTTAGCTCAAGGAGAATACGGTGAGGACTGTGTGTCCTCAGGTTTAAATACCTAGCCGCTCCAACGAGACGTACAACTGTCACAGCAGTTGGAACTGGTCTACCAAATCATTGTCTTCACCGAGCTAACTGGTTCTATTTCCTCAACCCTTCCATTTCCTCATTACTGTGTTGTGTGCTTGTTCATATCTGTTTTAAGACTTTGACTGAAGACTTTCTCAATTTCTCAGTTCAATTTCTTCAGCCTGGTTGTCTTCATCCTGTTTTATCCTGTGCTTACGCTTCCTGTACTCTGTGTCTGTTTTCATTTCATCATGATGTCCATGTTTATGTTATGTCATGTATGCATTTGAGTACTTATTTTGCTGCAAATAGTTCTTCGCTCAGGAATTTCCTCACCCTGAAATTCCTCAATGAAGAATTCATAAAAGTCACCTATTCACCCCCCCTCTAGTCGACTTAACGCACTTCCATGTTCCCTTTATTAAGAAACAGTAACAACGGGATGAGCTATGGCTGCTCATAGCGTCTTAACATCCCTAGCCGTCCGATTATTGTGATCGGTCGATCTCCAGCCTCACATCCGGTGTTTCATGGGCTACTGCTCCGCTGACTTACCTAGGCGTTACGGTTGATTGGGCTGGAAATGCATGCCGGGCCGGATGGGCTGCTGGTAGGCAAAGGATTCCTCGTTAGGCTGCCCACCTTCCACTCTTCTGATAGCGATAAAAAAATAGCGATTGAAGCAGCACCGCTGCCACCGCCACCGGGGCAGTCTCTCGCATGTAAATGATGGCAAGGGAAAGGCGTCGGCGCATCCACATCAATGGATGTTGGCGGTAAGGCGCTTACAAGGGCGTCTCGGCTGCAGCTGCGCCGCGTTCCGGTGCGGCGGAAATCTGGCCTGGCGCGTCGGGGATTGACGGCAGATCTAGAAGATGGCGACGACGCCGGTCCACATCAGTGAATTCTAACCCAAGGTGCAGAACGTCCCCGTCAAATTTGACAAGCGGCAGTCCAAGTATAAATGATCTGCTCCTCTTCCGAGCGCCAAAATAGTTTGATTCAGTGATGTTGCATGAGCCCTGCCATCCCCAATCACCACTCCGTCATGTTCTTCATGCTCCCCTGAAAGTAAAAGGCTGAGGACAACATAGCACGGTCAACTTCCACTGCCGCAATGCTGTTCAGTGCAGTCCCATCGTGAACCAAACCAAATGTTATTTCAGCTTCTATTTTCGTGGAACTGCTTTGATGTTCAGCAATTTCGTTGTTTTCTTCTTGTTCTGCAGCTATGAATTCCCAATCATTTATTCTTGTTATTTGGTGCACAACATGTGCTTCTCTCAATGGCTGAGGAGCAGCACAGTCCGTTCCATGATTTTTCAAGATTAAAGATCCTTATATTTAACTAACAATGAGCTATGTTGTAGGATCCGGCTGAACAAGTTGAACACCAATGACTAAATAACTTCAGGTTTCACCTACTGGATGAAACCTCCAACGACTGGAGTTCATCCAAATAAAAAGAATAGTGGGATGATTAACCCGCTGATCCAAATGTAGATTTCTAGCACAAATAAATTGGTATCATCTCGTTTCCATCTGCACTTCAGCAACACTGGAATATGATATATGATGAGGATTTTGTTTCTTACATTTATGTGACTAATATAATCTATTTAACTACGTTAAGATGTTATATCCTCAATAAAGATACAAGAACCAAATATATTTAGTAGTGGTTAGGGCTTATAGCAGCGCGCACATATACAGAGCACACAGGTTTATCCAAAATAATCTCAAAATATTTCATCGATTACACATAATATATCCATACAACTAAAAGGTACAGTACAATACAGCTTTTATGTTATTGTATTTTTGTTTTATTAATAATATACCGACATCCTCCTCACCATTGTGTTAGACGGGTTGATATTTGATGTCGTTACATATACCAAACATTTTGGATTCTTCAAAGCCTTGTCATACTTTGCTGCGTTATGCTTCGTGAGTCTGTTCGTGTGTCTATACATGCTTAGCGATATTATGCTCTCTATTGGAGCATTTAAATTTAACACTATGTATGCATGTATTCACTTTAAACAACATTACATTGATCGTATTCCTAAGTATTTATATCCCCCTTTGTTAAGATGGACGAGCGCGGCAACGCGCGCCTTTATGATCTAGTGTACCTATAAGTGGCAACACATGGTGGGATCTTACACGAGAAGCTTGGGATCCAAGGTTATTGGCCAAGAGGCACAAATTTGTGAGGGGGGAGGGGGGGAACACATTTCAAAATGCATGTATTTTTAAAACACTTGAACACTTTTTAGTTACATGAATAAATGTGTGAACATTCTGTAATACTCTTTTTTAAACGTGTTAAAGTGTTTTCTAAATGTGCGGACATTTTGTCTCAGTTTTTATCTCAAAATGAATGTGCTTATGGGAAAACATTTTAAGTTGTAAGAACATTTTTTTTAAATGCATAAACATTGATGAAACACTTTAACACGTTTTAAATTACACAAAAAACTAAAATGATAGGATATTTTTAAAATATGTAAAAGCTTTTTAAATCTACTTGAATTTTTTTATAAAATTAGTGAATGATTTATCAATTAAGTATATCATTTTGAGATATAAAAATTTACATCTGATGAACATTTTTATTTTTGTGAGCATTTTCTTAAAATAAAATTGTAACAAAAAATAAGAGAAAAAAGAAAGGAAAACCCTCGGCCAACCACATGTAGACACAGGCGGCAAGCTCTCTGTGTGCTCGGTTGCGCCACGCTTAATGGACCGGCCCGGTTACCAGTATTTTTTTCCTTTTTCAAAAAGTATCTTATTTTTTTGTATTTCATAAAATATTTGCAAATCTTTTTTTTTGGAATTTTTAAAAATATTTGTGCTTCCAAATATTGTTTGGAAAATAAAAAACGTTCCATTTTACAAAAACTGATCACAAATAAAAAAATGTTTGGGAATTTGAAGAAAATGTTCAGCTTTCCATTTTTCTAATAAGTTCAGTAAAATTTTCCATTTTTGAATTTTCTATCGGTATTTTTGAAAAATGTTCGTATTTAAGAAAATCTTGAGTATTTTTTTAAAGTTCCAAATTTACAAAAGTGTTCACACTTATTGAAAATCACCAGAATTTCGAAAAACAAATAGCATTTTCAAAAGTTTTTTTATAATATCAATTTTCAAAATGTTCAAAATTAATATAAAAACATCTAAAAACCGGTTGCTAGAATGACAAACAACGAGGCTACGCCCTTCTCATTGTCTTGTGCCTGCGTAAACCACTCGAGAAGCCACCTTGCCACTGCGCCCTGGGAATCCAGCTGACACGGTGGGATCGCCACCGCAATTCCGAACTCCGAACACAGTTTCTTCCAGAAAAGCACTGAATGAGGACAGCCCCAAAATCTGTGATAAATCGTTTCCTCTCGACCGCAAGCTATACACAAGACCCCAGCCTTGATACTCCGTCTTTGTAGTTCATGTCCCACCGCCAGACCATTTTTCAAGAGCCTCCACATATGAATCTTTGCTTTTCCAGGCGCCGGTGTGTCCCACATAGCCATCCAAGTTTTGTGGAGAAACACAAAAGATGATGACTCTGGCCGCCCCGATCTAGCCTTATTCTTTGCCATTCGCAGGTGGTAGGCCGAATGAACCGTAAAGTATCCATTCTTGGTGTAGTTCCAAGCTAAGCAATCATCAACACTCGGGCCGCCAATAGTAATATGTTTTATGTCCCTCGCATCATCCTCTGAAAACATAGCATCTAACTTCTGCTCATCCCACCTCGATCCAGAGTGATCAAACAGATGGCAAACCTTTGTTATCCTCGGGACGAACTCGGCACCCAGTGGCGCCAAGCTCCCACTCCTAGGGATCCACTGATCACGATGGATGTTCACCTTCGTCCCATCTCCAATGCGCCAAACTAGGCCCTCCCGGAGCAAATCTCTCCCATGAAGAATGCTGCGAAAAGTGTATGATCGACCCGCTGGGCAGGTAGCGTTCAGTATGCTACCCTCGCTGAAATATCTAGATTAGAGGACTCCAGCACATAGTGATGAAGGAACAAGCAGAATCCTCCACGCTTGTTTTGCCAATAAGGCTTGGTTGAAAGCCTCTGGATCTCTGAATCCCATACCACCTTCTCTCTTTGCCATGCACATTTTATCCCAAGCAACCCAGTGCACTTTACGTTCACCATTTACAACACCCTACTACCTCTTGAGCACTGCGTTGGTTTTCCCTTGAAGAGGAAATGGTGATGCAGTAAAGTAGCGTAAGTATTTCCCTCAGTTTTTGAGAACCAAGGTATCAATCCAGTAGGAGACCACGCGCGAGTCCCACACACCTACACAAACAAATAAGAACCTCGCAACCAACGCGATAAAGGGGTTGTCAATCCCTTCACGGTCACTTACGAGAGTGAGATCCGATAGATATGATAAGATAATATTTTTGGTATTTTTGTGATAAAGATGCAAAGTAAAATAAAAGGCAACAAAAATAACTAAGTGTTGGAAGATTAATATGATGGAAAATAGACCCGGGGGGCATAGGTTTCACTAGTGGCTTCTCCCGAGAGCATAAGTATTTACGGTGGGTGAACAAATTACTGTTGAGCAATTGACAGAATTGAGCATAGTTACGAGAATATCTAGGCATGATCATGTATATAGGCATCACATCCGAAACAAATAGACTGACTCCTGCCTGCATCTACTACTATTACTCCACACATCGACCGCTATCCAGCATGCATCTAGAGTACTAAGTTCATAAGAACAGAGTAACGCTTTAAGCAAGATGACATGATGTAGAGGGATAAACTCATGCAATATGATATAAACCCCATCTTTTTATCCTCGATGGCCACAATACAATACGTCTCGTTTCCCTTTCTGTCACTGGGATCGAGCACCGCAAGATTGAACCCAAAGCTAAGCACTTCTCCCATTGCAAGAAAGATCAATCTAGTAGGCCAAACCAAACTGATAACTTGAAGAGACTTGCAAAGATAACCAATCATACATAAAAGAATTCAGAGGAGATTCAAATATTGTTCATAGATAAACTTGATCATAAACCCACAATTCATCGGATCTCGACAAACACACCGCAAAACAAGATTACATCGAATAGATCTCCAAGAAGATCGAGGAGAACTTTGTATTGAGATCCAAAGAGAGAGAAGAAGCCATCTAGCTAATAACTATGGACCCGAAGGTCTGAGGTAAACTACTCACACATCATCGGAGAGGCTATGGTGTTGATGTAGAAGCCCTCCGTGATCAATGCCCCCTCCGGC